>NC_071572.1:81383590-81697161 GCF_024509145.1 Vidua macroura
AGGGCAAAATTAGTGGAAACGGCTACCCAATACTTAAATTCTTGAAATTTATGGTCCAATTACTAATGTAACAAAAAGATGTAAATAAGTTTTGACTAAACCATTCTGCATAAATTCATATATGCATGCAATTTTTCAGCATTCCATATCAAGTTATCTTTGTGGACTATACAGAGGACAATTTTAAAAGTGATTACTTCCATTAACAACAGATAAATAACACATTTCTCTGGTTTGTACTGGGAAACTGAATAGCCATGAAAACTTCGCAAAAGTGTAATGAATGCTTCACCAAGCTATACAGAGTCACCTTCCCTTAAGTGAGATTCGTTCCTAGATTTACAGCACCAAAATTGATTTTGGATGGAATCCAGTGTGGGTTCCCCTGTAACTCCTAGCTCAGCATACAGACAAGTAAATTAAAAATCAACAATAAAAAAAGATAAGTAAATTAAAAATCAACAATAAAAAACACCCCACAAACCCAAAGAACTGGACTGGGCTGCGCCCTTGGAATATCAGCTAGCATAAAAACATCTCAATTGCTCCACAGCACTAGCTACAACTCAGTAGGAATAAAGTATCAGTTATCAGTCCAAAGAAAGTAATTACACATGAATATTTATCTCCATGGTCTTCTTGAAGAAGAATGTCCAATTCAGGCAATCCAAAAGCATTTACTTCCATTGGAAAGAAAAGGCTGCCACTAATATTCAACCTCATACTCTGCTTTTGTAACAATATAGCCAGTCAGTACAGTGATTTTTTTAGCAGAATCTACCAGGTCTCTGCACTATGTACTCCCAGAGAACACAACTGCATATTATTCCAGTCTGTCTCCACAGGTTTCAGTTCCTGTTCTAGACCAACTGAGTAAGTAGCAATCCTAACATTGTATGACCTCACCGGTACATCACCTTAAGTCACCAATAAATCTCTTAATATAAGAATAAATCAGAAGACAATTTTAGAAACTTATTTTTTTTAACTTGATGTTTTTCTAACTTTGAAAAAGGCAGTCACAGAAATGTGTTCTCATTGAAAAAGAAAGGTGGTAAAAGTTCATAACAATTTGTGCCCCTTCTGTATTAAGGTCTAGAAATACGGCTGAAACTTCTTTTATAAAAGAATTTTCAAAATCACATAGATTTTATTGATTTATTTATGGATTTTTAATGGATTTATTTATTATTGGTTTTCACTTATGGAAGAGTTTGAAAAAAGTTCCCATTATCTTTTTCTCAACAGTGGAGAAAATTAAATATGTACTGAGTACTGTCACACATAATAATCATGACATTTCATATTCATTGGTACCCTTATAAATGAAACATGAGCTTTGCTGGAGAGAATTATCACCTTGAGAGAAAGAAAGACCATTTGCTTACCAAATATAAATAAAAGAGAAAGTACAGAAAAGAACACTATTTCTTACCATTGTAAGAGTGAATGGATGGCTTTCCAGGGCAGACACTCTTGGACAGTGGAGAATAACATACTGAAATAAAATGGTAGAAAGGATACATTGAAAACATTCCGTGACAGGCTAGTACTTATAAAGTGATAGCCATCCCTACAGATAATGTTACATGAAAGCCAAGTGGTTTCTCAGGGCCACATTAACTCACCTGACCAGGCCTTGCTTCAAAGTCATCTTTCACCATCCTGACTTCAAGGACATTGGAGGGGTGGCTTATTACTGAGGTGATTGTGACTGGTTTGTTGCTGCGGATGTAGCGGTACAGCCGCTCCACACAGTACAGGCACAGAGGTCCAGAAATCCAGAACCAGGTCTAAGGGGGAACAAAAATATCATACCTCAAAGACTTTTAACTCTCTGTCTCCTATTTTCACAACTACGTGAGTGCTTTCAGGATCTCACTTCACGTCTAACATCCATGCCTCTCTCTACATGCAGAAACCCAAGAATGTTCTGAAGCCTTAATCAGTCTAACCAGCAGCATCACCCACAAGCACCAGCAATTTCAATCATAAAACTCATCAGAAAAAAAAAACCTAATGACGTCATTTGCTACCATCTTATTCTGGTTTGATGTAGTTAGATTGCAGCTGGTTTCAGCAATGAAAGAAACAGTACCTACACAGACCAGAGTACTATAAAATTGGTTAACATTTATGGAAAAATGTTGTCTGACTTCCAATATTATTTAACTATTACCTTCTTATAGTCACCTCAGATTCAAGTAGAAACCAAAGAAAGCTGCCTTGTGCTATAGAAATTATGCTGATATTAAACTAGTGTAAAATCATAGATAACATAGAGAAACGGGCACTTCTGAATCACAATCCATTTGCTCCCAAGGAAGATGTGTATGCTAGACAGAAAATGCCCTGGAAATACCCATTTCTCTGCACTGATTATATGGGAAGTCCTGGGTACCTATTCCAGGTGGAGACATTTGCAGCTGCTTAGCTAAACCCCATCCTAAGAGTCAATTACCAATAGCTTATGGCAGACTTATCTACTAATTCCACATCTGCTCAGTCATTCAAGCTCTGGCACTGAAGTGCCCCTCAGCCCTCATCCATCTTCCCTCCCTTCCCAATTTCTGACATTACACATCAACATCTCTTGCAACTAGCAGAGCATTTACTTTCAACAAAAAAGACCTACAAGTTTTAGTAGCTCACAGCTTTTTTTTTTTTTTTTTTTTTTTTTTTTTTTTTTTTTACTTAAACTTGGTATCACAGTATTTCCAAATCCAAAAAAGTCCTAAACAGCGTTTCAAAGCTGTCAGGAGAACACTGAGTGGCCATTTCTTTCCATGACTCCTGTCCCACTAATGGCTCTAAAGCAGGCATATTAAGCCCTTAAGAAGGGCTCCTTGCTGCCCTGTGGGTCATATGGAGCCACTGATGCTTATAATTCAGGAGTATTACCACAACAAAATACCAATCCAAAGAGCTTTGTTGGAGAAATTCAATGTAGAATTAACTGTTTCTCATTAGGATTACATACTCCATAGAAAAATGGGTCCCCAGTGCAGCTAGTAAGGGGGACACATGTTCAACAGAAAACAACTATGATAATAACAAAGGGGAACTCCTGCGGGGTCTGTTATAGGATCATTTTGAATGATGGGCCTTGGACTCATGAACTCCATATTTGCAAGCTTCCTCAGGCTACTTGCCAACACAACCCAGCCCATCTTTTCTCAAAAGAAAAGAGAAAATTTTGGATGAAGAAAAGCTGCTGCCACAAAACATAAAGAATCAAAAGGAAAATGGAAAACTGAAAAAGAAAAGGCTTTTCAGTCCCCACTCTCATCATACTCATTTACCCATGCCACATATAAAACATGTCTGTCTGCAAATAACAGACTATAAAAGCCAAACTACAACCAACTGCAACCCAGAAATGAGTATTAGGACTTTCATCCACATGGTAAAAAAGAGAACAAATGGAGCTTGATTATTTCAATTAACCACTGCCACACAATGCTTACAAATGGACCTTATGAAATGTTATATAAATGTTTGCTCTGAAATGCTATGCTGTAAAATCACATTTTTAGCAGGATCAATACATCCCTTATGGTGTTGTTCAAAAAAGAACATTACAACCAATCTCTTGACATTTTTCCACCCTCCCTGTTCCATGCACCACATTGTAATGCACTTCAGGGTTAAATACAGATTATTTTTTCCCCACCAAATCATTGAATGCTTCAAAAGGTTTTAATAATATTTTCCAGTATTAAAACATCTGGTCTGGAAAAGCAATAATTAGTGGTTATGGCTGACTGAAAGGCTTGGCATGGCTTTTAATACCTGAAATGTCGGACCATACAGACCTCTGGGAAGTGCGACTGGAACTTGGGTTCCTCGGAACAAACTCTCATAAAGCTATTTTGTACAAAGGGTTCTGGTACTGGTAGGTCCTCTGGGAAAGGCTCTGTAGTATAGTCAGGAAACAGCTCTTCAAAAGCCTTTGGCACAGTCAGATTCTGTCGGAGCGTTTTGTTAGGATTAAAGCAACCAGGAGGGTGTTCCTCTAAGTTGGTCTGATACTTGAGCACTCCCCTACAGGAAAATAAAAATAGTAAAGACACTGAAGTAACAGTAAATAACAAACAACTTATCTTCATTCAGAGAGGACTTCAGAAAGCAGTCACAAGCCTCATCTTCTGTTAGAAATTTTATTCTGTTTGCCTTCAGGACTTTCAATGAGATTGAAACTTTGCAACAAGAGAGCCTTCTGTCACTTGAGTCAAGGTTTAACTTTTCCAGCTCACTTGGCACTCCCCCACTGAACAGCCTCAAGCTTAATACTGCTTGAAATTGAGAAAATATTGTGGGGGCCTAAAAAAAAATAAATAATCACATTTCCAATTCAATCACACACAGGCTGTTTTCACTCATCCTCCCTACAGTCAGCAAGCCCTGTTTTTAAGGCAATCTTGTAGCAGTAGTGGTCTAAGTTGCCAAATCATAAACTGCAGGAATGTTCCCACTACTTGGTGTTTATCATGTTTGCATACAAATAGAAGGAAAAAAGAAAGTCCTACACGGTAGCCAAGGAACCTTCCTTGCAAATTATTTTATGAGGTCAATCCTTATTTTATTTTTCCTCAAGCTAAGTTAAATTTACAGTAAAATGAAGTGAGAATTTTGAAGCTGCAGTTAGAATCTCTGAAGAAAGAATTGGAAACCTCAGACACTCTGGGATATCTCAGCACATGAATGAATCACTGAAAACAGGGAAGAACAGATAATAGTTGTAATAAAATTCCTCAGAAGTACTACTTGTTTCCAAACCTATATTTGATGACAGTAAAAAGAAAAATATTAAAAAAAAAATGCTGAATAACATCTGTAGAGGATGGTGCTGGGTGGGAAATGAGGCATACTGAGAGCTAAGTCTTGAGTGCTCTGCCTTGAGTGCTAAGCCTTGTTATGAAGGCTGAGCTCAAGTATACAACCAAACATAAGGACAGGTGCTCCCCCCTCCTCTCCTCAATATACACACAGCAGCAGCAGCAGCAACAGAGCTTAACTCAAAAGAAAGAGAACTAGGACATCTGCAATATTCCCAACCTAAATGGGTTCTGACAGGCTACTGGCAATCTTCCCTACAAAAATGCAGTCCTGACAGCTAGTAACAAGCTTCCTACATGGTCTAGTGAATCATGTCAGCTTGGAAGTTAAGCCTGTTCACTCTTAAATTCCATCTGACCCTGGGAGAATCATTTGGGAAGTGTCCTTGCAACTACACCCATGCTTCTGCCTGCATTTATTGTTCAATCATGCCTATCACTTGCATCTGGCATCACTGCTGGTCACCACATATTGGCAAAGTGACAGATACCCATAGCATTATGCTAGTTCCCTGCTCCATAAATATTATAGTGCCTCATGGATTTAGCTGGAAGTCACAGCCTATGTAGTATTTTTCCCGTCAACCTTGCATGCATGCCTGCCAGCAACTCCCACAGCTTCTCTCTTCTCAGCACATCCCCAAAGAGGATTGCCTTGAGAGTAGCTGCAAACATGAGCATCCCCTCCAGTGATCTCCAGTTTAACTTATTATAAACATGCTAACTGAGAGGCAAACAGGGATCACAAAGCTGCCTGTTAACAGCAGCTCAATAACTCCCATTTCTGAAGCTGCCAAGGAAAAGTAAGTCTTACACACCCAAGATCAGTGCCCAGAAAGGTTGAGTTCTGCACTGAACAAACAAACCACTAACATACAACAGATGAATGACATCACTTTATATATTGCTGAGAAGTGGTTGGCTATCTGAAGAAAGAACATATCTACAACATATGTAAGAACATATCTACAACAGTTTGAAACAAAACGAGAATCCAGCAATACTGTGAAAATACCCTTACTCCTAAGACACGTAAAACCTCAGTCAACCTGCCTGTGCAGCCATGGGAAATGCCTTGCTCTGTACAGTAAGTGGCTATGCATCTGCAAATCTCTAAGACATCTCACACAGGAATAATTTGGGCACCTAAGCATGGATATCTAAGCTTCCTTTATTCTCAAAAGAGATTATAGAATTGTTTAGATTGGAAAAGACCTCTAAGATCGTGAAGTCCAACCGTTAACCCAGCATTACCATGTTTGCCACTAAACCATGTCCCTGAGCACCACATCTAGAAATCTCTTAAATACTCTCAGGGATGGTGACTTTATTGCTTCCCTGGACAGCTTGTTCCAGTGCCTGATAACCCTTTGGTGAAGAAATTTTTCTTAATGTCAAATCTAAATAACCCCTCATGCAACTTGTGGCCATGTCTTATTGATCTTATCAATATCACTAACAGAGCCAGGAATCAATCCAGTTCACCTGAATAGATCTCTGAAACAGCAAATTACGTGAAGCATCCTTCAGGCTCCATTGGCTATATTTATCAGAACTCATTAGACCATAATGGGAAAGACACTGAGAAAACATGTAGAGACCTACATTTAGGCATCTTAAAGTTGAACTGACACCCACTCTCCATGACTCATTCCTCTCCCACTTCTGACACTCAGTTCTTTCAGATTTACACTGAATACCTTTGTAATTCAGTACTAAGGAGGCTGTGTACCAGAATAAGCCTGTTCAATGCTTGCTGTATTACTGCAGCCTTGGTCTGCAAACTTAGTAAATGGAACATGGTTAGGAAAACAATGGGCAAAGGACAACACCGTGAAGGAGATTAATTAAACTGGACATGAAAAGTACCCCTAAGGCAATCACTGGAACAGACTGCCTAGGGAGGTTAGAGGATCTCAGTCACCAGATGTTTTAAAGAATTTGACAAACACCTGTCAGGAAAAATTTCAAAAAATTCATCTTGGCCTAGGATGGGGAGAACAGGTTAGATCCATCTTCCCCAGCTATAAACAAGTGCTATGGCATTGAAAAAAAAAAAAACAAACCAAAAAAAAACCAAACAAAACAAAACCAAAAAAAAAAACCCAAACAATTCCCCAAAACAAACAATAACCCAAAAAAAAACCCCAACAAACTCACTGAGAACTGGAATAGTGTCTAGAAGTTTCAATTGCTTTGAACTCATTATTTCTTTAACAGCATATTTTATTCAACAATATATTCTTACCATGGTCTTGCTAGGCCTAATTGCCTTTCCAATTTTACTTTAAGCAGAAGGGCTCACTGTCACACACTCAAGCACCCTGTGTTTCAGTAGACATTTGATGACATGAAGAAACAAACACCTCATTCAAATACACCTTTCCTTCTCTACACTCTGCATCTACATCCACAAAGGAAACTTCAGAGATGTTAATGGAACAGATTTTCACAGAATCATAGAATAGTTTGGGTTAGAAGGAACTATTAAAGGTCACCTAGTCCAACCCCCAACCCACACAGACATAGGTTGTAACTTCTCGAAGATGCTTTACCTTGCAACAGAGCTCAGTTTGTTTGTGCCTGATATAGATCTGACCATCAGCTTCATGGCACATAAACACTGGTCTGATGTTTGTGAAAAGAAGAAAAACTAGGAAAATTTGTAATCAAAGAGAAAGAGGTAATCAAGGAGACGCCATTCCTTCCCTCTCCTTTGGAGTCAAAAAGGAGGGCAGAAAGGAAAATGCAAGGGAGGAGCAATTTTGCTTCATATTCTTGTCTCAGCTAACAGGTAAGAGAGGGCAGAAAAAGAAACTATATTTTCTTGATTTCTCACTAAACATCAAGCAATGGAAATGGAAAAGGAATAATCTTGAAAGTAAAGAAGTTTGTGCTAGGTGGCTATAGCACACACAAATCTTCAAGCTACAGCCTGATCTTTATTTAATCACACAACAGAGGACAACGTCTTGTCCCAAAGTTGGCCCACTGTGCTCAAGCAAGCTCGGGAAAGGCAGCAATCAAGAAAACTGCTCTTTCAGGTTGTGCTTCAGGAAAAGGAAGAGTATTTTCCATTTACTTACCCAGAAACATGCAGCATCAGCAGCATATAGAAGACAAAGAAAAGGTTGTGTGTATACCAGAAGATGTCATAGTTTGAAACCCTGAAAAGAATAAACCATGGTTCAACACTGTTTCAACTCAGATGAAATCACTGCTAATTAAAAGCAGACCTGTGCACACAGGACACCATTATACACTGCACAGTTATGCAAAATAGTCAAAGCCCAGAATGTTTTCTTCCCACAGGCATACTGTACTTGCACACAATTAAGTGTTGAGAAGAACAAATGACTGGCACAGAAGTAACAAGCTGAGAAGGAGAGGTAAGGGTGTAGAAGTACAGAGCCAGATGGAGAACTCTTCTGAAACTGGGAGACTCGACTGCTTTCACAGGTCCTAGTTAGTCTCCACGAGATCCTTATAGCTGGAATAGTTCTTCCACCTCCAGTCTCAAAACTCAACCTCTTTACAGTGAGTGTCACCTTGCATTCTCCCTGCCCCAATACAGTTTAATGTGTCACTAAGACTGCAGCACACAAACAGGTAGCATGGACAGCAGCAGAAGGGCCAGCAGAAAGGATAAAAAGCTTGTGAGGGTATGGAGTGGAAGGAGATACAGGAAGAATAGGGCCTACAGCAAGGAGACAACAAGAGCACGGTAGGAGAATTTTCAGGGCAGGAAGCCACATACATTACTGCTCCAGGACTGATGGTCTTGGGAGGAATAAGAACATTATCATTGTCAGATCAGGAGAGGTGAAGGTGACTTCCTTTTATCAGTAATTTGTTAGGCAATATAAAAAGAACCCAGAGCAAAGAAAATGCCCATCTGGAACTGTTTTCTGTTAAGCTTGTTTGGGTTTTTTTTGAGTAAAATAGTTACTAACAAAAAAAACAACCAAATGGCTAAGAAAATACATTACTTCACAGCACGCAAACACACCTCTCACACTACACAGAATGGTAGGAGAGTCCCTTCTAAAACCAAAGAACCTACTCCCATTCATAAACCAAAACAATTATTAAATAAAAAATATCTTTAGCTCTGAGAACATGGTTTAAGAAGCTATTCCTCTGACACAGCTAACCTGGTTTTTTTTTTTCAGAGCTTTTTCCTTCCTATGGTCTTCTACAGAACCAGCTAACTGCTCTTCCTTCAATACAACTGAAATATATACTGCATTTGTTTCTGTTATTACATGACTTACTTGTTTTCTTCCTCAAGAGAGGAAAAATAACTTTGATAATCCAAGGTCTACCAAAATAAAATCCAAGCCAGCAAAATAACAAGGAAGGAAGCAAAGGAGGAAAAAGGAAGCAAAGGAATACAGCAACAGCAAGGGACTCTGAAATCCCCCCTCCACCCTGCCAGTCCGCACTCAGTCAGCACTATGTTAACACTTTTTCCTCCTTGAAGCTGCTCAAGCCTTTTCTAACTCCCCACACCCTGGGAGTCATTTTCATGCAGTCACTCATCAGTATCTGTGAGGAGTTGTGGGAGTAATCATCAGTAAGAAGAAAATAAGAACAATGGTGTGCAGAGTGGAAGCACGATTGGAAGGCACAAAAAGAGTAAAACAGACCCTCTGTCTCAAAACAGATCATAGAATCCTAGAATGGGACCTTAAAGATGGCCTAAACCCCCATACCATGAGAAGGGACAAGGACAGGTCTTGGAGTTCTGGTTTAATTTGGTTTCATGCTATAATACTAAAAGCTGCACACTGAAATGTTTTATTGGCTCTTAAGCATCTTTTTCAGAATGCACCAATTTCTCAAAATTTCAGTGATGAAAAGTCAATCCCTGGACTGCTTTTGACATGTTGCTTTCAACAGCTAATTATTGCTACTGATTAAAATTACTGTACACTTCTTTCCTGAATACATCTAAATGTCAGCTTCCAGCTCGTTGAGCATTTTATTTTTCTTTCAGCACTCCTACAAATATCTCTACTATAAAATTCTAGTTCCTCACATGTATCAAGCTGCCCTAAATGTGAGCAGGCCCTCTGAACTTCACCTCCTTAAATTATACGGATATGTAAATCCTTGAACCTCTTACCATGAAGCACTGTAATAATTATGTATTTTTTACTTGTATCCTTAAACTGTGTGTCTTACAGATAACTACATTAGTATTCCAATATAGTCAATAATCTTCCTATTGATACACATGAATTTTTACAGCTCTTCAGAACGTTTACTTTTTTTACCTTCTTAGGGCTTAAAATAGACATTATTCACAGAATGGATGCACTTCTTAGGAATGCAAAGTCCTGAAAATTTGAGGTAAGTTGAATATTTAATTTTGGTTAACCTACTTTAGAATTTTGCAGATGAAGACCTGAAAGAGTTAGTTTACTTAGAAATGTAAGAGGAATTTATCATGCTTTAGAGGGACACACTAAGCAGCACAGTTCTAGAAAATTATTTTTAATCCTGTTACAGACAATTTTGAAAAATATGCTGCAGTTTAGAAGATTAAATTGAAGACTAGAATATTTGGTTACAAAAATAGGTGGCACTGCAACACCTTATTTCTTAATGTTATTTTAAATACATAACTTCCAAATCTTAAATATCATTAATTTTAAAGTTGTCAGAAATGTCAACATTTATTGACAGGATTTATTGTGTTTTCTGATAACTTCATAACCCTACTGAAAACAACTACTGAACAAAAAAATGTTGGTCTAATTCTCAGGTATAGCATGGCAAACATTTTGAAAATTTTTCAACTAATAATCACTTTATCATTTTAAAACATTAGCAGCTAATTCAGTCCTTCTAATACTTATCTTCACAGTTTACTGAAAAGTCAGGAAAACAGAGGCATACTCATGCACAGAACAAATTCAGGAAGAACATACAAAGGAAGAAATCACCAAGCAGGTCAGTGTGCAAGAGCAGATTAGGACTGAAATCCAAGACTATAACAGCCTCTGAAATACTTTTTAAAAAGCTCTGTTTCTGATAGACAGTGAACATTTACCATTAGCTTTTCTAAAACTGTATTGTATGCTCAGCCATCATATGGCACGTGAGAATCCACAGGGAAAGAGATTGAAAAGGGACATAGAAATGCATGCAGCAGCTTGTTTCCTTAGGAGAAAACACTATAATAAAGACAAGCTTGAGCTCTAAGCCTGAGGGAGAAGCCAGGATAAAATTTCCAAGTAAGAATTATTGCTAGGGTAACAGGAGATGCAGATTATCTCTACTGGGGCTTTGATTCTGCTGGCTAGATGGCAGAAAGCTGGGAAAATATTTGCACTTACAGTAACTGTGGAAGGAACTAAAAAACATGTAACTTCAAAAGATGTTGCATGAACCCCAAAAGTATTTCTAAGAATGTTTACAACTACATATATTTTTCTATGTTTCCCAATCACTAATACCTGATGTTTTTCTACTTTAATTTGGCTTTGAAGAAGACAGGACTTTGTTCTGGCTTCATATTGCAGAGTAAAGTAATAATTTTATTTTTCCATCTTCCCAAAACTGTTGTTATTTTGCAAGCAGAGCCATGTGTGGACCATGTAATGTGCAGCCATGTTATATCCACTGCAGCAGCCTAATCCTGCACATCTGTAGCCTGCAGTGCCTCACAAACATCTCAGCCCTGGAAGAAGCCTTGTCTACTGAAAATGCACACGTATTTGCTGAACTACTTTCTCAAATCACGGGATAACATTGCCAGGTAACGCACCTACTCAGGAAAGATAGATTAGTTCAACAAAGTTCATAACTACATATCTAATTCACATCAGTGGAGCATCATTAATGTTTGAAGATACATAATTAATATATCCTTCCATGTTTGCTGAACTGAGGTGATGCATTTACAGTGTGAATTCAACCTCTGTAAAAACGAAGGGGCTATTTTTACACGTTCAGTTGCAGAATTCAAGCCTTAAAAAGACTACAACACTGGGCTAGACCCCCCCAGGTACCAGTCACTCACAGGTACTATCATATGTGCTCATTAACATTGGTATAGAATGTCAATCCACCAGAGGACCAAGCCCCTAGAAAACCCAGCAGCTGCTCTGAGCCAATACTGCATTGCTGCTTGATATAATTCACGTTAAAAAGAATATATCTGACAACCAGAAGCAGAACTCTTAAAAGCAATGTTCTACTTCAGTAGCATAGTTTTGTGTTGGTTTGTTTCATTGCTGATAGTTTGGGGGTTTGGGTTGGTTTTTTGTTTTTTGGTTTTTTTTTTTTTGGTTTGGGTTTTATTACTTTTCTTGTTACAATTTATTGTCACAAATAATTGGTGAAAATAATTAAGATTACAATAAGATCTTATTTTTCTTCCACTGGACCTAATTTATGCACTGCACAGAACTTCCCATTTGCTGAGCTTACTGCCTCCCCTACAACCAGGAATATAAGAACTATTTAAATTTTTAAAGGTCCACATTTTTAACTCAGCACAATTATTAAACAGTACTTTTTCAGAAGGCAATTCAATCAGGTCTTGTAATTGTTTTCATACAAAATTTTACTGTAAACTAGGAAAAAAAACAGACAAGAAAACTGGTATTTTTAACACTCTAGTCAGTAGGAGAATATGATTACAGAAATGACATTTTTTAGCATAACAATCATATTACATCTTACCTGATGGCATATGTGGAAGCTGTACACATTAGGAATAATACTAACACCATAATGACTCCAGTCAGACCTGGAACTAAAAAGGACATAACTTACATTTGAACTGTGAAGAGGTATCTTTGTCTACAATGAGCTTTTAAGAAAGTGGAATTAGACATACAAATCATGATCCAATCAAACTCTTGAATATACTTATCTCTTGAGGACAACTCATGCATCAAACCAGATAGGAAAGAAGAGTTCTTATGTAATTTCCCACCTTCCTTTTCCCTTTTCCCAAAATTCCTTTTTCCCTTCCTTCCCCATTTTCCCTATTCCCAAAAAATACCCTTTTCCTTGCATTTCACCATGCATCACAATTTTCTATTTGCCTTTGCTCCTGTCATCTTTTGATTGTGACATCTGTGTCTAAGCAGGTAACTAAGAACAAACACTGTTTATGTGCAAGACTGACTGTACAAGCTTCTGTCTCTTTTTTATTCCAAACACTACACTCTGTTGATCATGACAATTAAAAACCTGTACAGGGACAGAATTTCAAGCAAATCAATTTCTGTGCAAGCTGTCACTACAATTTTTTGCCAGCCCATTTCATTCTGGAATGGGGAAGAGCCTGAAATTACTCTCCATGGCATCGTATCATGCTTGAAATTGTTGCCCATAGAGCAAGGTCTGTGAGAGTGATCTGCAGACACCACTTGGGAAGGAAAGGTTAAAAATATTAACGATTTGACTCATCTGCTCAAATGAAGACTTGTATCAGAATTAGTTTATCCTCAGGTCTTTTTTAAGTTGAAGGAGAGATAATCTCAAATCTTACCTTTTTATAAACTTCTCAATACCCTGTCCTTGAAAAGTCTGATACCCAAAATCTGACACACCACAACTCACTCCTCAGTTTTTACAGACCTACAATCAATGGAGGCTTTGTCATGGACAGTATAAAAAAACTCAATTTCCCTCCATCATCGAAAGACTGCAGTTAAAAGCAGCTGCAGTAAAAAAATATGCATTCTGTCCACTGCCTCCGTCTTAATTTCTTTTTTCTCAATTTGATGTGTAGCGTGCAATGAATCTCAATTCTGAACCAATACCTCCAATGCAACTGCAGTACAGCACCTGATTTAGCTTCCTACACTGTCACACAAGCCAGAGGTCACCTTTCATGTCCAGTTTTTCAATTACCTTCTCCATCAAACTGAAATCACTCACAGTCTTGCCCCAGTTTAACAGCTCATTTTTAGTGTTTCCTTTCTGCCCTGTCTCTCACTCTCCTTTCCTCTACTAGGTATAATCTTTAATACTTGCTCCTCCCACAGACTGCCTCACACCCTCATACAAGGAGGTTCTCTCCTGGGCTAATCTGAAAAGCCATAATCACTCTATAAATCCTTCCGATTCCTTATTCCTTCTGTTTGCTGTTCTGAACTGTCTGGGAAGAAACCAGGGGGTTTTTGCTTATTTGCACAGCTCCCATTGCAGCAAAGTCACGATCCCTGCTTGAGCACTCCTTCAGCACAAATAGTACATGTTAATTACCAGTCGTTAGGACAGGGAGTGAACAGAGTAATTTTAAATTTAAGATAACTCTGACCTCAATTTCTGTCAGTTCACTTTCTCCCTTCCTCTTCTCTCAACTGATCTAAACCTTTCCTAGGGTTTTTGGGAAACACTGGTGCACCAGCTGCTAAATCCAGCACACCTATTGGGATTGACAAACCTAAAACCATTGCTGTCTGTTCATAGATTTGATTTGACTGTGCCCTAAATCCTACCAAGTCAGGATTTTTATGTTTGATCCAAATAAGGGAGAAAGTCTGATGGCATCAGGAAGGAACTTTATCTGCTTATGAAGCACTACAGCTCAGACTGGTGCCTGCCCCTACATACCCAAACATTGCTCACTTCTCAATTCCTGCATCAAAAATGTCTTCATATATTTATTCTGTATGAGTGCTGAAGCCTGATTCCCATGTAACAGTTTAGATTACTCAGAAACCCAACCAGCCCTTAAATAAACCAGCTGAAGCAAAAAGACTGGTTTTCTGTTCTGTCTCTTTTTCTAGAAATTGGATCATTTAGGAATTTGGTTTTAATATTAGAGAGAACCTCTGTTTGAAACGAATGGATTTCTGCTGACTCATCTGTACAACAACAGATTTGAAAATGCTGCTCATCGTACTACTGGGTTTATGTAATTCCTGCCCTATCTCCTGACTACTGGATAACCAAATCCAGATTATATTAACACAAATAACACAACTCCAGATAGCTGAGATACAATCAATGGAGCATGCCAATACAGGACCAAAATAAGTTTTGTCTGCAGAGCGATGATGATAAACAGCAAACTTTTCTCATTCAGTTTTGTGGGACTTACCAGTTGCGAAAAGTAGTTTCCTCGGGTCCTGAAAAAGAGACAAGAAAAAACAAATAAAATCAACATATGGTATTTTATATCTATAATGCAAATAATTTTACAATAATAAGTAGCCCATGAAGCTCACACATTTTAAGACATATGCAGTCCCTAAATCTGGAAGTGGAAATGAATTTGGTATTTGGTAACAGTTTACATTAACTGCAATTCAACAAAAACTAAACCTTTAGCCTTTGCATTCCCCCAGCAAAGATAATTTTGATCTATAATCTGGATTCAGATAATTTTATAGATAATTGATTTTTGAAAGCGTAGTTTTACTCAGTTATCTCATCCCTTTGGGAGGACAGAGTGGAGCAGAAAAGGGAAAGGTTTTGAATTTAAATGTAAGACAAAAGGCAAGCATTTTACTGCCAGCTACATCGCCAAGACATTTGCAGTGGACCCTAGTGAACACCAAGGATCTGACAGATGTTCCTGTGCCCTTCACCACATGTGAAAGGAAGAGGGGATATTTCAACATCAGGGAAACTACCTCACTTCCCCTGATCCTATACTTTAAGAGGTTTTGTCTTCACTGCTTGGAGAACTTTTTTATTTAAACTTGCAGTAAAATGTAGTGAGGGGAGGTGAGATGTTTTTATACAGGACAGGAAAAATGAAGTGACCCTCTTTCTGACCTTGTCTGCATCCAGATGTGTGCACCCAGGCAGAGAAGATGAGAGCAGCATCCAGACTTTCCACCACAGTTTAAAAAGGGATATAAGTGGGATTCAAATACAAAGGTGCAAGAGCTACTAAAGTACCTAAAATTCAGGAGTTTTGATCCTAGAGTTCTTAAAAAACTTGCTATTGTCTCCATTTTCTATTGCTGCTTAGTAGAGGCTTAGAACTCTGGCATGTTCTTGCCTGAGGCAAGCTCCTGCTGATGTTCCCGATGAAGGGAAGTCTATCAGACCACTCCTAACACTCCTAAGCAGACACACAGTTCAACCAAGAAGCTCAGCACAATAGTTGGTGTTGGCATGTCTGTCTGCCATTGAATAGCTCTGTGATTAGATCATTCACCCAGGGAGTGGAAGACCTTGGTTGCTGGTCCTTAGGAGCCTGGACTGAGTCAAGCGCTCTTTTTCCAGGAAATGATGCAGCTGGGATAGGGTCATTCTAAGTATTTCCTAATGAAACTGGAAGAAAAGAAATGCAGACCAGAGACTAGAATGAACACAAACAAGAGAGAATTTGACTGCAGCCCAAGAAGAAAGGGTGATGGACTCTGGTCTTGCTTCTAAAATCTGCAAATGTCTCTCCATTGCCAATACACAAGTAAGCACCTGGCCAAGGGACTAAGAATCTGATATTCCTGCAAGACATCTGCACCACAGTCAGACAAGACACACAAATCAAGTATTTCGCAAGCAGAAATCAGTTCATGTAGATAACTAACTCCATGCTTAGCATATATACTCATACATGCATTCATTGCAGCTGAAAAATGCAAAATCAGTTTCAAATCTCACTGTATTCTGAAGAGTGGAAATGCAGAACAAATTTGCCCAAAAAGCAGCAGAAATATCTTAACCAGGCCCACCCAAGGAACAGAAAGAAGTAGAAGAGAAGAAAGAGAATAAGGTGCAAGGTGAGAAGTTTAGATGATTTCATTGTCCATCTAATAATCAAACAGGACTGAACCTTTAATACACTCTTTGTCCAGACCAAGAAATAAAATCCACAGGAATCCACACAATGGTGAGTTTTCAGTGCACGAAACAGGACCACTGCACTATATGTATCACACAATGGCCTTGAATATGCAAATATTCATATAGTTAAATGATATGCTTAAAACCAAAATATGAAAGGAAAACTGGCTCACCTCACCACGATAGTTTGCTGCATTTAGGGTCACAAATTCTTCATTGTAGTTCTCAGAGAAGTTAAGAGCATTCACCAGATGAGCAGCAACATGTAAGACTTAAAAAAAAAAACCAAAAAACTGAGTAAATCTGTAAACAAGTGCTGGATGTTCCCTGTAGCCACCCAGATGCCGAGATATAATCACATCATCTGCATGAAATATACCAGGGACTAAGGAATTCTTAATTATTCTTCAAGAGTAAATCAGCTTATAAATACTAATGACAGAAGGCTGTATGTATTTTAGGATTTTTTTTTTAAGACTACAGCGATGATTTCTGTACTGCAATGCTTCAGCTGAGACATAACATTCAAAGGTGTCCAGCCAAGAATATTTCCTCTTCACCAAACTGGGCAGCTGTCTCCACTGCTCCCTCCTCTCCAGGTAAGCTTGTAGTACCCTGCTATTTCATTCAAATTCCTTAGGCACAATGAGGGTTCATTTGTAAGGGCAGATTTTGACCTGATCTCACATACCTGTCTTCTAAGAAACTGGCATTTTAAGGAAAGGCTTGACATTAGAATGTATGCCCATGTGTTTAAAGCAAAAAATGAACCTAAACCCACACACATTCCAGAAAGCATTTACAATTTAAGATGAGCAAGCACAGAGCAAGACTACCCCCAAATGTACTGCAGCAGAAAAACCACAAAGTACTGCTTCCAAAACATGCTGCTGCTCACCACAGTAAGATCTCACCTGAAAAGATGCATATTGTAACACCACATGTCACATGGAAAGTTTTACTTTTATCTAGCAGCCTTCTGGTTTTCTTGCTGGCAACCTAGTAAGAGAAGAATTCAAGCAATCTCTTCCAAAACAAAGCAAAGAACAAAATACTAACAGCAACTGTGGTGATATAATAGCAACTTCAGTTAGGCTTAACATCTTTGCAATCTTAGTATCTAAATTTAAAAACTACTGGATTAGGCCAAGGAGACAATTTTGAGGACTTAATGAAGACATTACACAGATCTCAAGAGTACATAATGTACCTCCTGGCCCTAATATTTAGAAATCCCAACATTACTTGTGAAAGCATCACCGACTCTTTTATAAGCAAGATCAAAAGGAACGGTGTATTTGCATACATATGTGCATCTATAGGTATCAAATCTTATAGGTATTGTTACATGATTAACAGAACTCACAGGTTCAATTTGCAACCATCTAGCAAACACAATGTTCCTCAAAAGCATTATTTATATTTCTGTAAAAGCAACTGGCTAATCACAAAGAAGCTAAACATTGTTTCTCCCATGAAAACAAATTTATCAAGTTGGGTATTTTTACAGAACATTCTATCACCTCCAGTAGGACACTTGTGGTCATGCAGAGATAGAGTTGGGTTTACTCTGTTGAATTCTATCAGGAAGCACTTGAGAGGACACATATATCTCTAATATAAGAGTTTAGAAAGACAGAGGAGAATTCGTCTGACTACAGCTCCACAGCAACTCCTCATCCTTCAAAAATGCATTGAAGAAACCACCCTCTAAACAGGTCAAATCAAACCAGACAGAACCTGTCTTCAAATGAGTCATGAATCTAGGCTAAAAGTCTGATATTTGCACCATGCAAGCACATACTGTAGAACAAACAGGGATGTAAGAGATTCTTTTTCTATTGTTTTTATACCAAACAGAGACCAGGGCCCTCTTCTCAAGCGCTGCATTCCGAGGACAGCACTCACCTTCTGGGATCCCCGCAGGAAGGCCAAGAGAACACGGCACATCGGGAGCAGGACCAGGCAGCAGTTGAGATTGAGGACAGATGCCGAAGCTCTGCTAACACACAATCCTAGCTGAACAAACATTGCAAGAGTTAGATTATGGGGAGAAAGGAATGGTTTGTGTGTCAGTCTTGTCTCTCTTTTTCTCTGCTGCAAAACCAAATGGTTCCCATGCCCTCTGACTCATCAGAATAGTGGAGTTTCATGATGTGCTGCAGAAACCATGGCACACACAGCATGCTATCTTGTCCTCACAGGGAAGGAAAAAGCTCTCATCTTTGCATCAAGAAGTTATTAAAAATTAATTTTGTCAACAATAAATGACAACTCTCTACTGGAAGATCCAATATCCTCATCAGTGCTCAAAGTCACACGGAACAAAACATTTGAGACAAGAGTAAGCGTCCACTGAGAAATGACCTGAAAGCTTCAACAGACATAACTAAACAAAAAAGTGATAAATACTATGATGACACTAGATAGCCACTTGAGTGTGATGATTTTCTGTTAAGCCACAAAAAGATGTGAAAAAATATTGATTCAGTCAAACTGAAATGGCCATAGTGTTTCAAGGACTGTTATAGAATTGCCACAAAACCCCTCATCCATTCACATTATGCAATGCCATATTTGGACATAAAGAAAGTAGGTTTTCTTCAGTTTAACTGCTCAATAGCTGGGAACTGTAATGAAATCTAATTTCACTAATGCTTTCACTGATATATTTGGAACTTACATAATTAGAACAAAAACACTTGTCAAATAAATGAACAAAGCACACATTCATGTCATAAACCTGTATTTTTAATCTTATTATATTATCTCATTCATTTATGATTTTAAAAAGTTAGCAAAATGCCATTGTTCTCCTAGTTATTAGGTTGAATTAACATTTTACTAGCTTATATAAAAGATGCTTTTTGACTGTCAACAGATTTCTGGAAGAATATTTCTTACACTGTTCTCAAAACCCCAAGTATTACAACTCCTGAATAAATTAGTAAAAAAGTATTATAATATTAAAGAAAACTCAAGTGCTGCAGGACCATGTGAATAAGTTGAACAGGTACAAATTATCTAGTAATAATTACTTAAGGTTTATTACCTTTTCAAAATTAAATTCTATGTAAAAAAATGAGCATGTTTTACTTTCACCGACAAAAGACATAATCTGTGCAACATCTACTATGTTCTTATCTTTGTTATCAAGAAGAAACAAAATATACAGACCTATGTTTGTGTCTCAGAAATGGATGAATATATAAGCTATTAAAAACAAACAGAATAATTGCACTTCAGAATCTCTTGCAAGATCTCATGCACCACAGCACAAAAGAGTTTCTAAATACCAGTACCATAAAGCATTACAACTTCCTGCTCTCACAGTTAGCAACATCCATGTACCTCACCTGCTCTGCAGCACACCTGGGCACAGCACAAGGAGGCAAACATATCAATCTACCTGAAGAACCAAGCTCTGTACCTAAATCCTTTTTCTCTTCCAGCTACTTTACATTATTTAGTTAGACCTGAGTGCTAAGGACCTCCTCAGCAGACCCTACCAGCTTCCACAGAACAGAACAGTCACAAGGGCACCCTCTCTCAAAAGCTGCCCATGAGAAGTAGGAGCAATTACCCCACAAAATGTGCTCTACCTTGTTCTCTACTATGTAAATGTGGGATCTCCAGTAAAAAAATCCCCGGAACAGATCATCTCCAACCTACTGAATGATAGAAAATAAGACTAAAATGAGCCATGTCACTTAGTTCTTTCCCACTCTCCAGATGTCCTCCACTATTTCTTCCAATGTACTGTTAGTCCCCTTTTTCCTTACATAAAACCTCTCTTGCTTCTATTTCATCTGTTGCTTCACTCTCTGATCACTTGTGCAATGAGAATTTTTTTTTCTTGCTAGTCCTTCCTCATAAGCCATGTTCTTCAGACTTTAGGCCATCCTCTCCTCCCCAGTCTGGACTCTCCCAACTGGAAATGACCCTTGAACAGACTGGACTTAATGAAAAGAAAAATGTCTCTATAATGCACTGTTTGCATATACTACACTGTTTCTATTCTCATTAAATCCTCTAAAGAGAAGCTGAAAATGAGCTATACACCTCATTGAAGCAATAATTTCAGAAACATATCAGAATTTTTATTGGGGCTTACTGATGTGCTACAATATTGCAGTGATTAAATTGGCATGACTTGAAAAACTCAAGAATTATGTAGAAGTAATGTTATGCAAACTCCAGAATGAAACTGAACCATTTTTGTAGCTGTTGACTAATACCCAAAATCTAAAAAAGTTGCAATACCACTAATAAGCAGTTTGAAAATTTTAATAACTTCTGTTATATGACCTATATGATACATCACTAGTTTCTCAAGAATTCATGTTATCTTTGATTTTAAACATAAACTAGGCATTACATCAGTTATCCAATACTTCCTTTACCAAGCACAACAATTTTTCTTACAAAGCTTCAACAAAACAATAGTTTGGTCTAGAAGAGAGTCAGTTCTACACTGTATAGTGTTAAATAAATTAAATAACTCCTGTAGGAGTTCAAGAAGCACTTGGACAACACTCTCAGGCACATGGAGATGGGGCACATTCTTGGGATGTCTTGCTTAGGACCAGGAGCTGGACTGACAGGTCCCTTCCAGCTCCGCATAGTCTGTGATTCTATGTAAAATGCCAAACAATTTAACAAGTATGAATCACAAATGATATTCAGAAAAGGCTATCCTACTAACCTTCCTTTGTTTTTCTCCACTATTTAATAAAGAGCAAATATTCATTCATAATGCAATTACTATGGAAGGATGTCCTTACATTCAATATAATTCAATGCTATCAACACCTGTATATACAAGAAAAAAAAAAAAGAAAAGAAAAAAAGAAAAGAAAAGAGAGACCAGCAAACAACTATTATTGCATTTTCAAGGAAGTGTGATTCAAATATTAAAATATTGTTACCAATGGTTCATGTAAGGTTTTATTCTGAAGAAATAAAGTTCAGCAATATTTCCTGCAACAAGCCCATGACTGATTTGCAAACAATGGGAAATACATTTAGAAATTCTTAGAATCAAAATTCAGGCAAGAAGAAAAAGAGTTTAAGTTTGCTCTTGATATATAGCCAAAAGCTAAAAATATTACCATGAAACTAATTTTTTCCAAATGGTTTCCAAGAGATCTCTTTCTTAACTTCCTTTGCATTGCCTGGGAGGCATAGTAACAAATTAACACAGTACATTGTTGGATTTTTAAACAATAGAAGAATAAAGGATGATTTTTGCTCCAAGGCAACTCACTGGGTCTAGAAGGGAATATATACCCTTATTAAGTAGTTAAGAAATGAGAAAAATATAATCCTATTTTCTTCCTGAAGTTTTTACTGTCTTAAAAACAAAAAGTTATTGCATGTTACTATCATGTGAAATTTCTACAGGATCAAAAATTAAAAAAAAAAAAAAAAACAAAAAAAAAACACGCACACAAAATCTCGGTTGGACACTGTTTTATCCAGCTTTGATTATACTAAATCCAAGCATTTGACCACCTCCTTCCATAATCTGCCTATCTCGTACAACATATACTGGTATCTGATTTCATGGAGCAGAAAAGAAACATACTCAAATTTACAGACTAAGTCTGTGGCAAAAATAGTAGGGAACTGGGCCATCCACAAACTCAGATCCTAAGAACTAGGTTAGATTTTTCCACCAGACAAGTGTAAAGGAATTGCCACCTTCTCCAAAGCAGCATAAAAGAGCTCCAGAATGTCAATTCTCCAGTTATCCCTGTCTGATGTACAGTCCACAGAAATCCAGATCAACTCCTGGCTGTGCTCATACAACATACAAAGTAGGACAGAGAAGTGAAGAGTCAGTTCTCATTTTATCTTGCTGCCAGCAAGACTGAAAATGAGAAAATGAGCTTTCTCTGTTAGGAAAAGGAGCTTTCTCTGTTAGGCAAACAATTTCAGTATTAGACTGAGGGCTGAAGTACCTTACTGTGTACCCCAGAATTCATCAGAGTTCATCATTTATAAATACAGATATGAATGTTACCTGCAACTGCTGTGCACAGAGATCTGATATTTTATACATTGTTGCAAAATGAAGATTTCAACAAATACTGTCCTATCTCACCTTTTAAGTCAATCTTATATCAAAAAAATGTTAGAATAATGCAAACCCTTCCACACTTGAGAGTGATGTGATTCTGTTTCTCAAGACTTCACCACCTACAAGCAACAACCCTAAACAGGTCATGGTGCAATAGAGACACCACACTTGATGTTGTCTCTTAGAGCCTTTCTTTAAAATTTTTCAATCTTTGGTTCAAGGCACCTTGAAAGGTTCTGGAAAAACTCACAAGCCACATGCTGCTCTGTAGACACAGGTCACAGACCACCTCCCCAGATCAGTACTGGAGCAGCTAAAGTTAGTTATTTTCCTAGGTGGAACAAGCTGTGCTACACAACATGACTCCTTTTGACCCAGCTTCCTTTTCTTCACAGAGTACTCCTTCTCTTGAGTAACAGAGCACTGATAACCTAAGATGAAGGATAGAACTGAACTGTATGCACAGGAATTTTCCCCCTTAGGTCTGTCAAATCTGGCTGGCGATCTAGCAACAAAAATGAAGCAGTTGAAAAGAATGACAATGTGAGGGTAGGGGAAACCTACCAGAACACTGAGAAGTAAAAACTTCTACGAAAGTTTGACTTGGTTTTGCGCCTGAAGAAGGAAGGTTTCAAAGCAAATCCCAACCTCATGTACTGCAACCCTTTAAAAATTATTTTAAGTGGTGCAATATTTTTTAATTTGTATAGGGTATCTTCCCTGCACTGCTGTGAATCAGTATTCTCCCTGTTCACTTGTAACTCATCACACAAGCATTCTTTGAAGGTTTTCCAATCTCTTCTTGTCTACAAGTTTAGGTCATGTTCCCATTTTATACACAGTTCCTTTGTGTAGGATGTACTCCTTCTGCTTAAATCAGTCATTCAAACTGAAGAAAACAACTAAGTTAATCTTGAGCGCAGTAATAGCTTCCAGCTTCTCTGATAATCTCCAAGCAAAGGATCAAGATACACAACTCTCTCCAAAGCTAAGATGTGGGGGGCAAGCAGGTTCCAGTGTGGTTGCATAAGGATCAATGAAAGTGGAATTTGGTCTCAATTAGTGCAATCTCTGTCGTTATGATAAACTTGCAAGGAGAAACATAAAAGTTACTGGAACATATTCCAAGCAGTGAATAAAGGTGACAAATGCTATGCACAATACTACACAATAAAAAGACATTAACCGTACAGATAAAAAAGTGAGGCAGCACTTTTTCTTTTCAGCCCCATTTTCAGTTATTCAGTCTTCTCCCAAAGAGATCCTTCTGATAATGCATTTTCTTCACTTTGGTCTGAAACCCAGAAGCTTATCTCTTGCATTAACATTTGACTACATTACAGCTATTTGAGCAGGAAAAAGAAAGGGAATGGGGAGAGACCCTTCATGCCATGACAAAATGAGCTCAAAGTTCTTTCTGCTCACAGGGAACTCAAGCAACAGGAAAAAAGCATTTCATTCAATGCTGTTAAAGGAAGACTTGAGTTCTATAAGGCCAATACCAAATTTGTGGCTGACTCTTTTTGACCAGGCACAACCAAACTTGTTGGGCAAAAATACAGCCAAGCTAGACTGAAGAGAGAAATCCTGAAGTCGGTGAAGAAATCAGTCTGGACAATTTCACTGACTGAGTGGACCAAAATCTCCAACAACAAAGATTTTGGAGTCAAGTAATTTAAGACTCTCCCTTTCTGTAACTCATGCTTACTACACATTAGAGCACCTATCATGAACACAAAGATGACAATATTCCCTTCCTCTTTGACAAACTCTTTTGTAAGAACTTCATGTCTGTTGGGGATTTGTTCATGGGCTTCACTTCCTTAAGCAATGTAAGACCACAAGTTAACACCTATGAAATCATTAAAAAATTAGGTTCTTTATCTGGTGAACTTTCACTGCAAGTATTATGTAATCACAGATTTATTCTGGTTGGAAGGGACCTCAGGATGTCTCTGCTCAAAGCCCCTGTTCTAAGCATGTTCAACACCAAACTCAGATAAAGTTTGCTCAGGGTTTTTTGCCCAATTAGGTTTTGAAAACTCCCAGGGATAGAGATTGCACAGTGAAGAGTTCATAGTCTCATCAACAGAAGTCAAACTGAGCGAAGCAGAGATGTTTGACACAAAATAACACTAAGTTTCCTGGTACATAAAAGATTGATCAACCTCCTACCACGTTACTGCCTTCTACTTATCTGTTCTCTTGGCACTTCCAGGACACCACCATGCTCTTAGTGCCTTTTCACAGGTGCAGAATTAAGGATCAGGAAGATTGTTATTGAAAGATTGAGTGAGAATTACGTACCTAAACAAATTTTAAATCCTGTCCTGAAGTATCTTGTTCAATATCACAGAGAATGCAATTGGAAAAGAATAAATCTGAGCCTCATTCTTCTGTAGACAGCTGAAAGGAAGTAAATTACTTCAGTGACCACAGAACAAAAGACCAACCACATTCTTTCTCTTTCTTCACATCAGAAAGAGATGGCATAAAAACATGGCATAGTTGAATATACTCAAAATATTCAGTCCAAGATCTCATTCCGTATCACACACTGATTTCCTCCAGCAACTCTTCTTGTTCTCCATTCTATTGCTTGTTTACCATTCTATTGGTAAACAACAAAATTACCTATGGTAAATCTCTCCGTGCTCCAAGTGCAGAAGTTCCTAAGGTGATTATAGCCTATTGTAGCATATTATGAAAGAAAAAAAGCCAACTCCTCAGGAGATCTCACTGACAAAACCAAACTTTTTTTAATTCAAAAAGTGCCACTCCTTTTTGGCAACTTTGTTAGTTCTCTGCAAAAAGGAATCAGCTGTCACAGAAGTATCCATTAAAAAGTTCAATCTCTTCACACAAAAAAATATCAATTGTTGAATTATAAATGAAGAATTTAATCTAAATCTCAAAATCTTCAAACACTAAGAAGTGGCACAGAGGCTCTGCAAACCACTCACCCATGCATAGAAGAGAGAGGAGACCAGTTAAATAGATGGGCCATGGGTCAGTGGCTATACAAACCAACAGAGAAAAAGAAGAAGGGCAAAAATCCCTGTGGAAGGCAACTGCAGCTGTAGTATTATTTATGCCATCTCCTGAAGAAACCAAATTGGGTTCAGTTTTCCCATCCCTTGCAAAATAATCTCTATGATTAATACACGTACTCAGATATAATGAAGAGAAGGGAGAAAGCTAACTTTGGGATCTACTGAAGATATTTAGATGAGCTATAAAAAGTGAATTGCAAGTACAATTAGTACTTTAGAATTTAGTATTTTCAAAATATTAAAATTAGTTTTATAACTTTGACCAAAAGTACCTTTAGACTTAGCTCTTCATTTTTAACCTTATTTTAGAAGTCCATAAATTCTGTGGTGCTTTTTCCCACAGTGGCAGACACAATTATACAAACTTAAGAGCATGACCTCCTGGTCCTCCTGACCAAGACAAGGAATCTGTTGCCTGAGTCATCTCACAGGTTCTGAACACACACTAAGTTACTTTGCAAGTGTCTTGCATTTTGAAGTATAAGAAAACCAAAAAAAAAACTCCCAAACAGATGATGAGCTGGTATGAGGCATATGAGCAATCTGAATTGAGAGAAACTTGCTGACTGATACCAGCTGAAAATCTGGTCCAACACATTACCCTAGAACATTTGCTTTACAAACAACCAACCCATTTGCTCCACCAAGAACAAACAGAGTTTTCAAATGGATACACTGGGCTGCAAAGCCACTAGAAATCAAGGTAAAATTAAACACGTTTTCGTGCTTTTTCTGTCAAGAAATCCTTCCTACCATGAAGGATTTAATTATTGTCATTCCCTTCTTTTTTGCACTATCTTCGCTAAGATTCATTCTTGAACATATCTGAAACAACCATAAGAAGGAAAAAAAAAGAAGAAAATTGTATCAACTCAACTTATTTCCAAGCAAGATCACAAAACTTTATGGTACTTTATGGTGCAGTTATGACAATATCAGCCACGTGAAACAATATACCCTGGATTTACCAAAAATAAACCCCAGAAGCTCTACAGCAGATTAGGATGTGCATCATCTATGTTTAATCCCATGTCAACTTTCCACTGAAATCCATTCCTGAGCATGACATAGTGTTACAAAGCATCATGTTATTCAGACACTTTTTACTGGATTGTCAAATTCTGAGCAACCCGTGGGCATTTTCCAGAAATATGTTAAACCTTAATTTATGCCTTTTTAAACAGAAGGTTTTTTTCAAATTACTGCAATGGTTATTTCCCAAGGCAGGCTGGTATCTCACGTCTCCAAAGTATCTTTTTGGATTCATCTGTTGGTGGTGGCTGTTGCCCTTGCTAAACCAAAATATCTGAATCTTCATTAAACCACCCAGAATCAAAGAACTTACTATTAGAAAACAAAACTAAAGTTATATGCATTACAGTGAATTTACACAGAGCAGAGTATCCATGAGAATGACAAAGACTGTAAAGAACTGAGACTTATTAAAAGAAGTCCCTCAGCAAGCATGTATATTACAATAACTGGATTGGAAAGAATTTGCCAACAAGAGTCCATAGCTTGCTAATGTGCTGATGACGAAAAGTGGAGTTCCAGTCATTTGTTGAGCATGTCTGTGTTCCTGTAAACCTTGTATGCTGGTGCTGGGAACACTGGGAGGGGAGAAAGAAGGGGAAAGAATAGCTGTCCCACACTTGACTGGCTCTTTTTCTTCTCAACAGTGTTCACGTTCAACTCCTAAACAACTGTCAGAAGATCCCAGTAATTTCTTACCAGATCCTTTCCCACTTTGTAAAGTTAACAGGCAGTTTGTGTCATCTTTGATTAGCAAATACATTCTGCCCCTTATCCCATCCTCAAGCATCCTAAATTCCAGGGCAAAAAGTAATGTCCAGGTCACTCACCCCTAACATCTGATGCAAATAATAATATTGTAGCCCTTGATTATAAAGCAGGAAGGTTTTCCCGAAGAGCCATACATTGAGGGAGAGCCAGAAAAACTGAAATGAAACAGAAACAAGAGATTGTAAGTGAAAGTTACATGTGCAAACTTTTTGGTGTTCATTTCATTCATAAAACTCATAGGTCTGTAGTTTCATAAACTACATAAATGGAATGGAAAAGCAAACTTCATGCACATAGTATGCTTGAAAGTATTAAAAGGAAGTGGCCCTATGTGGGAAATTTTCATTTTCATTGAACTTCACAGAACTTTTTGCGTTTTACGACAACCAGCTCGTAAGCTGGTAAAGCACTCCCATACAAGACACTATGCCCAATCTTTAGCTGGATGTTGCATTTTAGAGACTCAGAGAATAAAAAACAACAACAAAGAAACAAAGGAAGGTAAAGAACTTGACCTCCAAGAAGCTGCATCTTCTCCCCCAGACTTTCCCAAAGAGAGCCTAACAAAGAGCAAGCACACGCACAGCGTGTGCGAGCCGGTCAGGGCACGGAGGCGGGCACTGTCCCGGGCCATGGCACCCGGGTGCATCCATCCCTGCCAGCCGCGCACTGGGACGCGCACGGAGCACATCGCGCCCACCCGTCCGAGCCGCGCCACCGGCACGGCGACCTGTCCCGCACGCCGGGACCCCTGCACCACTCCTGGACCCCAGCCCCGCGCCGGGATGAGGTGCCCCGGCTCTTCGACCCGCGGGGCAGCCCCTGGGCCGGCCCCCGCCGCCTGCCAGCACCCAGCGGCCCCTTCTGAGCCTCCTCCGCGGGTCAGCCCCGCCGAGGGGATTCCCCCGGGGCCGCCCCTACCAGGAAGAGGTGCTTGCTCCCCTCGTTGGCCAGCCAGCTCCTCCAGGACAGCGCCATGGTGCGGGACGCCCGCGGGGCAGCACCGAGGGTGGGGGGGCGCCGGGCGAGCCCTCCTTTTCAGCCGGGCCGAGCCGCCCTCCCCTCTCCCCACCCCTCACCCCCGCCCTGTCTTCCGGCCGCCGGGGCGTAGCGCTCCGGCCCGCCGCGTCGCCGTCCAGCCCCCGGCTCCGTCCCGCCGGCGCTGCCCCTTTGTCCGCGGCCCAGCGCCCCGGGACCCGCAGCGCCGCCGCCTGGGGCAGAGCGGAGCCCTCCGGAGGGCAGCATGCCCTGCCCTGCCCTGCGCTGCCCTGCCCTGCTCTGCTCCGCCGCGCTGCGGTGCGGCCGCTTCCTCGCGTCCCCCACCTTGGGAAGAGCGTTTCCCCGCAGAGAATCCCGTCCGTGGGGATCCCACTTGCCCGTACCCCCCGCCATCCCCTCACGGGCTGAAATGTGATACAGAAAGCAGGAGGGATCGGGGGAGCAGCCGTGCATGCAACTGCTCTGCAGTTCGGGTGAAACAAAGAGGCTGTCCAAGAAACTACTGTTCGGGCAGCACGTGAGGCCCTCGAAAGCCGGAAAGGGACAGGCTGTGTTACTGATTTGAAGTCTGATCCTGCTCCATCAGGTGTCCCTGGAGGACACTGGAAGAGGCCACCTCCTGTGTGCCGGCACAGCGGGTGCGCAGTCCAACGGCAGCCAAGAAAAAGGGGCTACGGGCAATTCCAGTGTCCAGAGTCTGGGGTGCTGCACTTTGCCGGCAGTCTGCTTTTACTGGTGGCCTTCGTGTTTAGTTTGGGTTTGGGGAGGGTGGGGTTTGAGGGAAAGTTGCACCGGATACTAATTTTTATATTAAGAAAAAGCTTTTGAAAAAAATGCTTGTTGCTAGCAGCTTTCAAACAGGACAGCCTTGTGAGACAGTGGAACAGTTCCACCAGGCATTGTGGTGCACATGTTGCTCCTTGAGATAGCAGCAGCGGTGGCAGCTGGCAGTAGAGCAAGGCTGGTTTTCTGGGAGATGCCAAGTCCAAGGAGTGGTGCTGAGTAGTCTTATCCAGTCCAGTTTGAGCTGGCTGTCTTTCTCTTATTATCTGGAAAGTTGCCATTTTTTTGAGTTCTTTATGAGCCACACACCAAGGGTCCAGAGAGGAATGGAAGGGGGCAAAGTGCCATCTTTTTATCAAGGTGGAGGGAATGTCTGACCCATGTGTAGTCCTGGAAATAAAGAGCACAAGTAGGGCATGGCACCTTTGAAACTCACTTTAGGGTATTTTTCTGCAGCAGGAGCTCTGTCTCAACAAGTGGCAGAATTTCTGTGGCTGTATGAAGTTTTAGGTGAAGTTCTGAAATAGCAGGGTTACATCCATTTTATATCATCCAATGACACTAAAAGGAGAACTAATGAAAGGGAAAATATATATTTTGAATTTAAAACTCAAAAGAACCATAGTTTGATGCCAAAGCAACCCTAACAGCAGAAGAAATAGTACAGTTTATTTATCTTGTTTGCTATTTCCATTCACTTCCTTGCATCTGTTGTAATGCTAAGGAAAATGGAAACTGCTTACAGAGAAGCAGATGATGAATCATCTTTGGACAAGCATGTCAAAGATGGAATGGCACAAAATAAAACTTGAAGGATATGTCAGGCCTGATAACATGGGGCCTTGGCCGAAACAGAAGCCGAGGAGACAAAAACAAAACCAAAATAATTTGCCCATGCTATATTTGCACATTAGAAATGGCTGTGAAAAATCAGCTTATGAAGGATTTGACTGCCCACTCACTTGAAGCTGATGACTCATGAGCCAGCACTTCACTGCCTACTTACAAAGTGCCATAAGGCATGTGGAGCACATGACTCATGCTCGTCCACATTGGATCCTACATCATATCTAGGTACAAAGCAAGGAATGTGTTTTTGGAGAAAACACCCCTATTTTCCTTCTCCCTGGAAACAACCAAGGGCTTTGAATCATTAGCCCAAAAAGAGTCTGGCAAAGACCAGTGCCACGCTAATATGTCTACATTCTTCCTCCACAGAAAAGGCTGAGTTCATTTTCAGTTTTAAGCCATCCCAGATGTATATTTGTGTGTATTTTAAACTTAAGAGCACTCAGAAATGACCATAGATGCTAGTTATAATCCAAATAATTAGAAAAGTTATAATATGACTCTCAAACCTTTTGAGCTCATCTCTGCTTTGTGGGCATTCATCCTCTGATTATGATGGTCTTTGTGCTTTGTCCTACCAACAGTGCCAAGGTAGTCAGCCCCTCTGTATTGTTTTTGCGTGGCCAGGTGTAGGTAGTGAGGGGGCCTACAGGGTTGTTTTCTGTAAGAAGCTACTGGAAGCTTCCTTCATGTCCAGCAGAGCCAGTCCCAAGAGGCTACAAGACAGATGTGCCACTGGCCAAGGCTGGGCCAATCAGAAATGGAGGCAACGACTCTGTGATAACATATTGGAGAAGAAGAAGAAAAAAGTTATTGTGCAGATGTAATTGGGGCCAGAGAAGAGCAGGGTGAGAATATGTGAGAGGAACAGCCCTGCAGACCCCAAGGTCAGCGCTGAAGGAGTGGAGGAGGTGCTCCAGGCACTGGAGCTGAGATTCCCCTGCAGGCTATGGTGCAGACCATGGTGAGGCAGCTGTGCCCCTGCAGCCCATGGAGATCCAAAGGGATGGAGAGATCCACCTACAGCCCATGGAGGAGACCCATGCTGGAGCAGATGGATGCCTGAGAGGAGGCTATGAACCCATGGAAGACCTGTGATGGAGCAGGCTCCTGGCAGGGACCTGCATACCCATGGAGAGAGGAGCCCATTCTGGAGCAGGTTTCCTGGTAGGACTTGTGACCTCATGGGGGATCAACACTGGAGCAGCCTGTCCTTGAAGCAGTGCACCACATGAAAGAGTGACCCACAATGGAGCAGTTTGTGGAGAACTGCTGCTCATGGCATGGTTGCTTCTCATTGGAGAAGTTCATGGAGAACTGTCTGCCATGGGAGGGACCCCATGCTGGAGCAGGGGAAGGACTCCTCTCCTTGAGCAGAGACATGATGACCATAACCCTCTTTCCCCATCTCCCTGTGCCACTGGAGATAGAGTTGGGAAGGAGGGAGGGATGAAGGGAACGTGTTTTTAAAACCTTGTTTAACTTTTCATTATCCTGCTCTGATTTTGTTAGTAATAAATTCATTTAATAACCCCTATTCCAGTCTCTTTTGCCTATGGCAGTATTTGGTGAGTGATCTCTCCCAGTCCTTATCTCTACCCCATGAACCCTTTGTCTTATTTTCTCTCCCCTGTCCAGCTGCAGAGAGGAGTGATAGAGAGGCTTTGGTGGGTGCCTGGGATCCAGCCAAGGACAACCCGCTACACCATATTAGAGACTGAACATACAGTTTCTCTGATAATGTTTCTTCTACTGCATCAGCAAAGTCACCTTCCAGGGCTACTTCCCATCAATATCCTCTTCACTCAAATCTACTCTCCTGAAGTGCATTTGGGTTCTTTACAACAAACACTTGGCTGAATGTTGTAGTCAATGTTACAGACTTGGCTTATAAGTTTTCTTGTGCTGGAATTCTGCTTGTGTAGCTGAGAATGATCCAGAGTCAAATCACCTAAACTCCCAGGTATCTCCATCTGTCAGCATGTCATGACCGTCCTGCAAGTGCCTGCAGTGATGGCATGTATTGTTGTGAGCACAGCACTTTGTCCTTCCAGTCTGGGGAGCGATCTGGGCACCTCATCTTTTGCTCTGTTGCAGTCTGGATTTAGGTCCTTAAATTCTACATGAATCCCTAAGGGGTTTGTCCCCTACATCATCTCAGAGTATTTACCCTTAGCACTGAGATCAAGGGGGAAGGAAACGTTGGCACTGACTTCACTACAGAGAACAGGAAAAGTGCAGATTCTGCTTAAGAGCTGAGTGATTACAGCGTTTGCCCAGTAGTGGGAGACCTGGATCTTTCTCAAAGAGCTGAAGCCATTGTATTCACATCCTAGGAAAGTTTTCTAACAACTGCTTTTCACTATGGTCAGAGAAGAAAACAATCTCCAAGTGAGCCACTGTGCTGCCAGGAAGGCAAGAGAAACAGGTCAGAGAGAAAATCAGAAAGCGATGCTGGTGTGGTAACAGCACACTAAAGAAGAGAGAAGATCATCTAGGAAGAGGAGACTTGGGATGCCAGTTCATTTATTGTTTCCATTGGAAGAAGAAATGCAGAACCAATTTCAAAATTCAACATGTTTATGAGAAAACTGCAATCACAGGAGAAACCAGAAATAGAAAGCTTTTCCCACAAATGAACTTGTGTTTCTTGGAAACTTTCTCTTTAAACTTAAGCTACATGCTGTTTACCTTTATCATTTTTCCTTTAACTCTAGCATTCAGTCACAACATAAGGGTAAAATAGCAGTCAAAGTGTATGTCACTGTGGGGATCTGTGCCATGTGAGTAATATCCTGTGCAATGGCATATGGCTTTTATGGCATTACATGTTGTATCATTTCTTTCCCTTTTTGAAACTGGATCTTTACATTTGCTGCATACCACAAGATCAACTTGCTTTCTAGTATGCTCCGTGATGGAGTTGGAGGCCTCCCTAGGGTGAAATTCTTATCCAGGTTTGGGTGGCAGCCAAGTTTATTAATTTCCATGAAGCTGAAGTGATTCATGGTAATGCATTATTTACTGCTGCAGTAGTGTCTAGGAGTATTAGCTGTGGCCCAGGCCCACAGTTTACCTTATCAGAAAGGTAACATTTATGTTCAAAGGCTTCCAATGAAAAGTGAAACAACAACAGATGGAGTTCTGATCCTCACTTCTTGTAGACATAGCAAAATGGGCAGCAAGGCGTGAGTCGTCTGGTAGCATTAGCAGGCTGTGTTCTGCTTCCAGTGAACTCTCCTAAACCAAGCCATTCAGCCACTGCTCAGCTCCATTCTACAAATTCAAAAATATGAGGGAGGTCCTACAGTATTTTGTTCTCAAATAACCTCCTCCACATTCCTGATTCAGAGAGAGATAGCACGAAGACTCCAACACACGGCAACATCATTCATCACAAAAGAATGCAAGCACATGGCACATGGGGAAAATGTGTAAAATAAATACAGCTGGAGTGCATTCCATGACAATTTGAGAGAAATGTCAGTTATGTTTATTTTTCCAACTATTTGCAAAATTTTCTTGAACACTTATTTCTTGAACACATACCTACACTGCATCTTGTTCCTTGTAAAAGCTTTTAGGTCCTGTCTACCTTCTGCTGAATTTATGGACCTTTCCTTGGTTTTGCTGTGAGTGGGAACCAGGTCTGCAAATTGTACAGGGACTAATGTGTATACTGCATTTATTTTAGAGGCTTTTAGAGTCCCTCAAGATGGTGTTCCAGAGGTTTTGCAGCCAGTTATTCCTGTATTTGGCCAATTAACTCTGTTTGGAATTTCTTTGAAAAAAAATCACCAAGCTCTTAACTGCAACTCTTGAAGTGGGACCATCCATCTGATTCCTTATCCACCAAGTGGTCCATCTATCAAGTCCATGTCTCCCCACTTTAGAAAGAAGGATGTTATGTGAGGCAGTGCCAAATGCTTTGTGCAAGTCCAGGCAGATGGCATGAGTTGTTCTTCACTTATCCACCAACACTGTAACCCTGTCATAGAAGGCAAACAGATTTGTCAGGCAAAATTTGCTCTTAGTGAAGGGCTGTCAGCAATCACCTCCTTGTTTTCCATAGTTTCCAGGGGGATCTGCTCCATGATCTTGGTGGGAACAGAGATGCAACTGACTGGCCTGTAATTCCCTGTGTCTTCCTTATTTCTCTTTTTAAAAATGGGGGTTATGTGTCCCCTCTTCCAGTCAGTGGGAACTTCACTGGCCTGCTACAACTTCTCAAATAGGATGGAAAGAGTCTTAGCCACTTCATTCAGCAATTGTCTCAGGATCTGTGGAGGCATCTCACCCGATACCATGGACTTGTGCATCTTCATGTTCCTCAGGTGGTCTTGAACTTGATCTTCTCCTACAGTTAGGTGGTTCTGCATTCTCTCAGTCCCTGCCTCTGTCTTCCTTGATTTGGATGGTGTGTCTGTAGCACCTGTTGGTGAAGACTGAAGCAAAGTTATTGTGTTAGCCATTTTAACTACATCACTGAACTGAATATAATTAATGCTTCCAGACCATGAATAAAAGTTACTGAACAGAGCTGGTGTGGAAAAAAAGTTACTTAACAATTGCATTTAACACATTACCACTGAATATCAATCCCTTTTCAGTATTTAATAAAAAGGTGATAATCTCTCAGAGACCAGAGCTTTAGTGGAATCATTAATAGTCTTTGAACAATCCATGATCTAAGAAAAAAACTGGTCAAGAAAGGCTTCATAGCAGCACAGTCACTGCTCAGGTGGGAGGGGAAAACTGGTTTAGAGCATGCAGCAGTATCTTAAGACAAGAAATAAAACATTTCTCATAGCTCACATCCCAAGGTGATGTAGTACATGCTAACATTATGTCAGGGGGAATCATTCAATGCCAGGATACTAAAGTCAGTGCCAAATAATCTGCAGTATCCAAGTTTCCTAGGGCACTCATAAAAAAACCCCATCAGTCTCAGTTAACTGAAAAAATTTAAACAATTACAGTACAAACTACAACTCTTATAGTTTACAGACCATAGTTTACAGAAACTCTTAAAGTCTACAACACAACATCCAAAATAACACAGCTTATAACTTGCTTATAAATAACTTGCTTATGCAAACATCATAAGTATCAACATTACGTAAGCACTCATAATTCCCAAACTCTTGGAAAAAACATTTTTCCTTGGAAGAGTCCAAAGTTAAAAGCATCAAGGCTGCAGATCTGAGAGGCTAGCACATTATTCTGCATTAACTCTGCCAAACTGGTGTTTGCACTTTTACTACAAAGTTAGTGGAGCAGGAAAAAAAGAAATCAGAAAGGCAAGGCAAAGGAGGGCATGAAGCTAACAAAGGATGTCTGAGAAATAAAGTTGAGTTCTATCTATGGTTATGATAAAAAGTAAAATCAGAAAAAACAGTTTTGACGTAGCAAGATAAAGAGTGACCAAATTTTAGTCAGATATTCCGGATATTACAAATTCCTACCTGAGGGAGAGTTCATTCTTTGTCTATTCACATTGTCACACATCACAATCCTCTATAATTAGGTTCCATGCACAACTTTATTACTCTTACTTACTTTGGGATTACATTTGCCTTCATAAAACCTGCTTGAGTGAGTACTGTAGATTAATTCTGTGGAAGTTCACTGCTGTCTGCACATTTGAGAAAGAAGTTCATATGGAGATGCAAGGAATAGTTGCTCAGATATATCTCTTCTAATTACTCTGCCTTTAAAATTTGCTTTTTGATAGATACCTTTTGGTTTTCTTTGAAGATGTGTCTTGCTGCCAGTACAGATAGGCAATCTATAGTGCAGTACGTGCCATGGCCAGAAATACCAAAAATCTCTAAATGTTCACATGAAGGTGAAGGCCTGAAACAGCACCAGAAAAAAGAAAAGAAAAGAAAAGAAAAGAAAAGAAAAGAAAAGAAAAGAAAAGAAAAGAAAAGAAAAGAAAAGAAAAGAAAAGAAAAGAGAAAAGAAAAGAAAAGAAAAGAAAAGAAAAGAAAAGAAAAGAAAAGAAAAGAAAAGAAAAGAAAAGAAAAGAAAAGAAAAGAAAAGAAAAGAAAAGAAAAGAAAAGAAACAACACAAAAACAAGCAAACAAAACAGAAAAAAAAAAAAAAAAAACCCAAAAGCAAACCATCCAACCAAAAAACCAACACAAAAGCACATAAGCAAAGACTGGAACCTTTCATGACAATGGTATGGACTTCAGGCAGAAAATTTGCCTATGCCATACATCTGCACTTGCTGGGCAGCTGAGGACTAATGCAGAGGCAGTGAAAGAGCAAGATCTGCTTGGCTTTGAAAGAAATGGTGATATGGGATTCAGTCAGCTGTGCTTGGTGGTAAAAGTGTAAACACTAATAAGGCAAAGCACTCTACCAACCTTTAAATAAAGGAGAACACCAGTATGTGAATAAATATTTAAACCCTAGTCATGGTTAAATTTAGTCCAGAAATTAGACAAGGTGCAGCAGTGTGTTGGAACAGCTTTCCAGTGAGAGTAGTGAGGAAAAAAAAAAAATTTGTTAGGTGTTAGAGCTCTATTGTTTTATGAAAATGACTGTATAATATCTCTCAGACTAAGTGGAAGACTATTAAATGATCCAGTTTCAGAAAAGACCTTGCACTCCAAACACATCTTCTAGAAATCATCACAATGATCAGGAACTGCCACCCAGAACTTCCATCAGCCAGGCATACTGCTGACTTCACTACTTCTTCCAGTTTCAATAGCAGGTTTTTGGGTCAGAATTGCTAATTTCATTGTGATGTTTTTTTTTTTGATTTAATATTGAACACAATATTTCTCTTTCTTTAAATTACAAATCTCATGAACTTTCTTGAGAATGTGCTTCTTATTTTCTGAATTAATAGCCTTACACCAGAGTTCAACTATCTTTGTAAGAGCAGTGCTTAATTTTCCTGCTTGGTAATTAATTGCACTGCAAATTTAACTCATATTTCTTGCTTAGTATGACCTACAAAGGCAGTCTCATAATGTCAGAGGATCCCCACCCCTTGCTCAGTTTTATGAAGCCCAGTGCCATGTGGAAATTTCAGGGGATTATGTTGCATTTAGTGCTAATACAAGGTAAACAGTATCAGGAAAGATAGTTTAGAGAGGAAAGATTGTGAATATTATGGAGAAGATTATAGGGGATAGAGTTGAATATGCTGTTTTATTCAATTAGGCTCTCATCCAGTAAAGGTCTTAGGCACATATTTAACTTAAAAAAAAAAAAAAAAAAAAAAAAAAAAACAAACAAAAAAACCAAAAAAAAAAACCAACAACCCACCACCAAGCACAGTTAGATCAGTCTAACTTTGCCTACAGTTAAGTAAAGGGATTTCATTGCTCACTGAGGGCTTTCAGCACATATGTAATTGCTTTGTTGAACTCTTGCACAGGAGTAAATGGGAAGCAACATTGCTGAGGTGCATGAAATTATGTCACTTAGTCTGGGAACATAATGTGGCTTGTATTTCTCCTTGTTCTCAGCATTCAGAGTAACAGGGCCAGTTTTATTAGAGAAAGCCATTATGAAAAACCTTGACACAAAATGCTGCTGACCAGAGAACCCTTTTGAATGTCCTGGGGTGAGTCCCAAATTTGTCTCAAATCGGGACAGTGTTAAATGCATTTCTAGTTTAATAACACTTTTGAGAGTTATTGAATATCTAGAGGCCTATGATTTGCTTATGGCTATTGATGTGACTTTTTTGTCAGAATGTGCCTTTCGTTTGAAAAGTAGCTAGGTAGAAAACTAGGACAAGTCTTACTTACCTTTTTTGTGGTTTTGTGCTAGACAGTCTTCTGGGAGAAGCTGAAATTCTCCTTACTGTATAGCAAGGTCTTATATTAATGTTCCTCATTCCTCTGGAGTCACAAGCACTATGCAAACCCTTGCAACTTAATGAAACATTGTTTCTGGTGAGGCTCCTTGAACTGAACCTACCAACAGCATGATGAAAGGTGGGTCTGGGGTTTGTGAGAGACCAATTCCACAACTGAGAAATAAAAACTCTTGCATGGCAGTTGCACCCCTCAGCTATGCAGAGTGACCTATTTCCATAATCATTTAGTATCGCCCTGATCACATTATATGACAGCACTGTTGTCTTTTTCCTTATTTATGTGGTGCCTCTGAAATCTTTGCTGCAGTCACCTTGCTGTATTGCAGGTCCAAAATATGTTGGGCAAAGGCTTCCCCCTGGGAACAGTGCCACTATGGATTATGTTAAGCCTCAGTGAAACTAAGGGCTGTAACCAGCTTCCATTCCCTCCACTGAGAGAAGCATAGGAAGTCACTGAGGTCCAGCAATGAAAAAAGTTGTTGAAAATAAATATCCCCAGATATGAGGCATATTGCTGCTCTGAAAGGGAAGTATGACAAAGCTGAATTTATTGCCAGGCAATCTACATATTGATTAAGAAGAGGAAAATTTACATTTGCATGTGAATGTGTTGCAGGATAAAAACAAAAGAAACAAATGGAAAAAATAGAAAAGGTGGGGCACTTCCAACAAAAGTTTCAAGATTTTTAATTGATGAAAAAAGCCTGGAATGCATAGGAAGATAATATTCTTTGTTATAGGATGCCTTGCTAGGAAAATATAAATGTATATTCTTTGTGAACAAACACTTTTTGCAAATACTTACTCTAGGAAGAAGGGCTTGTTTTCTTCTAACATTTTTGCTTTCTGCAAGTCTAGCTCCACTGATTAAAAAAAAATAAAGGAATAGCATAGATATTAATGATATGTTTTCTTCAATTAAGTTACATACAAAATTAATTGTTTAGTAATTCCAATTTCCATCTTAAGAAAAATATATAACTTTGAAAGAAACACTCTCATTCTGCCAAATAAGAATTCTTCTTATCATTATTCATCCTTTTTTGTGTGAAGTATTATGAACACTTTATAAATTAGAATAGATGAGTAACATTTACTTTCAAGTATGCTGGGCATTTGGAATTACATCAGCAATTCCTCCTTACTTGGTCATTTGTTGCCTGAAAACCTTTTCACTCTTTAAATGTTATTAAAAAGCAAAATTTTTTTTCTCTCACAAATTCAATTTGAAGTACATTGAATCATTTAAATAGTAAATTATATGCTTGAGTATTCTTGAGCAGATTTTTTTTATGTTCTTTTATTGCCCTGTACCCTCAGTGGAATTTTATCTATTATTGCCTGCTTTGGAAGGCAAAAATGTGAATTATGTTATCAAATAAACAGTTCATATTAATTATTTTTCTAGAATTTAAAGGGGAAATATTTACAAAGATATTTAAAATCCAAAGGTCAATAAACAGCATAATTTTTCAATAATTTAATGCCAAGCTAATTTTGCTGTTTTATTAAGAAACACAAGGGGAAGGTGAAATACACTTGCCAGGAATGAAATGCATTTACATTTTCCTTCCAGTAACTGTAATGGACTGACATCAGAAGCAAAAAGAAATAAACAAACAAGATATAGTCAATTTTCTGTGAAAATGAAAAACATTTTTCTGTAACTAAATTGCTTCCCAGAGGAAATAAATTTTTCAGTTCAATGCCACAGCCTTTCATCAGCTAACATTCCCCAGCATCTACAAGAGAGTGCTGAAACACCAAGATACTAGCATTTTTAAGTATGTAAATCTATAAGATTGTGCTTGACAGAAATTAATGCTTTAATAGGAAAAAGCTAGTTCAGCATAAAATTATTTGTATGAGCTAGTTGCTGCTCACTTTGTTTCTTGATGTTTGTCTCTTTTCCTTGTCTTGCTACACATTGGTGAAGGAATTCACAGACGTATTCTCATCATATTTCTCTGCAGGTAGAGCTACGTGTCACCTAGATTGTCCTTCTGCCAAGACATGCTTTCTTGAATGATCTGAGGACCTTAGCTACCTATCTAAAAATTCCAGACATACAGCAATTTGATCAATTTATAATGGTGATTTTTAAAGTCTTTTTTTTGGAACTAGGCCCTGCATGGAAGATTGTTGTGGGGTTTTTGTGGGGGGGAATTATTTGTTTGTTGGTTGGTTGGGGTTTTGGTGCTCTTTTTTTGTGGAGTTATTGTTTTTAGGGTTTCTTGAAATATGATCATTGCATTCCAAGAAACCAAAACACAGTCCATGGTGGTAGTTGAAGCAAATAAGAAAACCACTGAATGAATCCCAGATCACTGAGGATGACCATTAGATCTAAAATTTATCATTGAGTGGCATCTAATATTGAACCTCTGTGTTTTGTCCTCAGTCCGAGGAGATATAGTCCTGTATTTTTTTCCCTACCACCAGTTTCCAGGGCAGGCTGGAGTGTGGACATACCACTGAAACTCTCATCCAGTGCACTAAATGATGCAAAATTCAGGCAGCAAAAAGGAAGATGAGCAAAAGTAATATTTTTACTCTGCTACAATGGAAAAGCATAAATAAAAAGTATGAATTTGTACCTGCAGTCCCAGCTCCTCACATTGCTGCTGAGTAGAACATTAACAAGTTAACACAACTTGTCAAAAACAGATACTCCTTAAATTAGTTCACCAGATGCTTAACCTTCTTCCTTTGTGTCACACTATTACAGTAGAAGCCAGTAGATTCAGAAAATCATGTATTTTTATTAGAATTCAATGAATGTTTTAATTTGAGATGCAGAATTTCACAGTGTATTTTCTGACATGCAGTGATGTGTTTCAAGATGTGATAAACATTTGCAAGGCATTAAAAATGCAACTACAAAAATTAAAGGCACTTTTACATTTTTCTCAGACAAGGTTTTGGTAGATAGTTTTCACTGTGATTCAAAATACCAATGTCTTCTGTGAAAAAGACCTTTTCTTTCATTTCATTTACCAGCTTCTCAAGAAACTCAGTGATGGGCAGTAAAGGAATACTGAAGTAGTGGAAGTTGCCATGGGCAGAATGGAAGCTTCAGGCAAAGTGTATCAGGGAGATTCTCCTCTTGTGTCACGAGGTGCCTTGCTTTCTAAACCCCTCAAAAAGAAGCCCAGGTGCAGCTGGATCCAATCTTAGACCCAGACTTGGTTAAAGGCTTATGTCTAAAGGATTATAAAGTGTGTAATTGATTCCTTATAAGATTTTGTCCCACAGGATTAAGGATAGCAAATCAAATGTATTTATATGACAAAATAAATGATCTATCTAAATGGATGGTGGTGATGACTAGACTAAAAACCTTAATCAAAATTATTTACTACACATATAGCTACAACTACTAGTATAGAGCCCTCTTAATGGAAGCAATGTTGAAGCAATGATGTTAAAGGTAGCAAGATAATTACTGAGTAGAGGTTGATTTTACTCACCTATACCCAATTGTGGGCAAATTTTGTTCAGGGTCAAGAGGAAACCTTTAGAAGTATCCCCATTCAAGGGAGGATATTCCACACATACTCTCAGAAGGGGTATGTTAGAAGATCCTGCCATTAAAAAGTGGTACTGGCCTGTCAGTCTACAGGCCAGCAGTGTCACCTCGCTGTCACCACCAGTGTCAGCTCAGCAGCCTTAGATGAGTTATCAGTACTATCACTTGTTGATTCCTTTATCAGGAACTTTGTCACATCATCACCAGTGCCACTTTCTGTCAGGAAAAAATGCACTTCCTCAGCGTTTAACTTTGGCTGATGAGTCTCAGCATCCTCCAGCACCAAAATCACAGTGACTCCCATTCTCCTTCCACCAGCGATAACTTTTTTAAATAGGGTATTGTTAGAGTTGTTTTACCTCCACTTAGGCAGAGCATCCTGCTACTGTAGTAGATGCTCTACCAACATAGCTCTGTTTCAAGTCTACTGCAGAATCCACGACTTCAGCTTCAGACAGTTCTACGACTGTACCAACTGCTCTTGCTACATCTGTGTCTCCTCCCCATCCTCTCTGGCATCTGCATACTGTTCCTTACCCTGATGCTGGAAAGAGATGGCACTAAAAGCAAACCACACGTGCCTTCTCCTCTCCCTGAGGGATAACATTCCTTAGGACAGTGCTTTTGAACATTTGGGATTAGCATCTCATGTGAGTGGAGAAGGTAGAGGCATGCACATCTTGATAATCCTGCATAAGAGAGTGTATGAGAAACAGGTTTTGCAGCCCTTGCTTTGAGATAAAAGTTCTCAATAAACACTTTGGTGTCTCAGCAAGATTGGGCAGGGAAGGAAGAAAGAAAGGGGAAGGGGAATGATGCCCATAGCTGGAGTCACTTTAAAAACCTATTGAACTGTTTCTAAGAGGTTTAGTAGGATTAGTAAAAACATAAATATGTGGGTATTTCATAGGAGTCTGAACAGTATGATCTGTTGCGCTAATAGAAATATTTACCCTTTCAGAAAGTAATTCCTGTAGCATTTTGCAGTCATCATCTTCTATGCACCAATCAGACAGGTGTGAGGTAAAATATACTGCAAGGGCAACAGTCATGCCTGGATGGGAGTGCTGAGCACCTTGATGGTCACCACATTCCCCAGGACACAAAAATAAACTTCATTGCCTGAGCAGTGCTGCAACAGTTTATCACATCTTCCAGGCAAATCTGTGCATTATATGAATGCTGTTTGTCTATAGACACACCACTAAACTTAATCTCTTTTAGTAAAAATCCACAATACATGTGCTTATGTATCTATAAAGACATGTATATTTACTCAGAGTAACATCTTTTTGTTGTAGGCACAACCAGAGGAACCACTGTGATGCTATATAAGAAAATGCATCTTAAAGATCCTGGTAGCATTTTATAGTTTTATTCATTTGTTTTATATCCCACCATATCTCTAAGTATAATCATTTGCAAATGTAAATATCAATAGGAAAACTTTTTACATCCATTTCCTTTGCTATGATTGCTGTAGCATTTATACAGTTTATTTATACACTTCATCTTTTTAAATAAAGAAGTCCCTGTTGTATGGCATAAAACTGTTCTAATTCAACAAAGAATCTGAACCTACCGCAGAGAAACTGATGTTCTTGCTGAAGAATGTTTTGATTGTTTACCTGTTGTTGGATGTAATTTCTAATTCTAGAATTCACATTTTCTACTGAATGCCAAGATAACATTTGACTTTAGGTTTCTCATTGACCCTTAGTCTTTGTCATTGTCTTAACTTCTGTAGAAGTTAAGAATTGGTATTTAAAATCTCTATTATTCAAAGAAAGTAAATAAGCATGTATTTTAAGGAAAGGGTTGCTCTCATAACCTTCCTGCAGCAGGAACAAAGGCAGCAAGACTGATTTACCTGGGCAGAGTTGCAGAAATTAAATAAAACCAAAACAATAAAAAGCAGAATACTTGGAGATTTTCAGCACTGTTCCACATTAGTTTACACAACTTATAGAGCATATTACTTTCTGAAAGCAAGAATAATTGACAAAGTATTGGTGTTATTTTTCTAATCAGAGCTATTACCCTTCTGGCACTTCCATTATTTTAAGCTGGCCTAGACAATGATATTTCAAAGGAGTGTCAGACATGTACTGAAGTGTGATCAGTGCAATTCTAATTTAGCTGGACTTTTCTCATGCTTTGATTATCTAACTAAATAAATTAAAGAAACAAAAGAGAGTCATTAACTGATATATAACAGGGACCTTTATCGTGCTATATGAAAAAAAAGAAAAAAAACCAAAAATAATTTTGTAATGTAACTTTAAGAGTTGGATATTACATTGAACATTGTCTACTTGTTATTTCAATGAACTAAATTGAAGTAATAATGAACAATACAAAAGACTTCCTGGAAATGTCAGTTCCTTGGGATAGCCTAGCCTAGGGGCTGGAAAGTTTGCTTTTGCATTGGTTTCATTCCAGAAAAAAATAAAACAAACCTAATTCAGAAACAGTATGGTAATATTCTATCTAAAATGCATCACTGGCTTACACTGAGGTTCTTGTGCTGAAGTTTAAAAGACACACTTAAAGGAAACATTCCCATAGAATGGCAGAAGTACATTTTATATATCCAAGTAACTACTCATGTTAAGAACATCACCACCACTGACTAACACCATCCTTTGCTGTGACTTTCCATATTTTCCAAAGATAGGAGGCACGAGAAGATGAACTAAAGTCAAAGCAATGGATATCAAGGATAAAAATCATTAGAATAAGTAGTGCAAGCCCACCAGCATGCCCAAGGTTTTTGTTAGCATGATACTGAAGGATTTGAAGCAGACCATCTAAGTGGATTTCAATATTTTCACAGCAAGCTCCTTTTAGCCAGAGTGACAATATGGGAAAAAAGCCAAGTTTGTGTTAACTGATGGATTAAGCAAGTGGACCAAGAAAGTCAACAGTACTGGCTGACAGAGGTTGGTGATTGATATTGTGATAGTAAATGAGAGGTAATAACCACCAAAGTACTTCATAATTTAAGTATTTTGTGTTTGATATGTCAGTGAAAAGGAGCAATTCACCGTGGAGATTGATAAAAATACTAAGAAATTTTCCATATGAAGAAGGTCAATTCACAAATCAAAAAACTTCAGTATTGGTGGCAGGGAGAAGCTTCAGTATCTTCACATCCCATTTGTAAAAGATCAGTAATAGAGCTCTAAACTTTCAGTATTCATGTAATGCAGAGAAGCATTGCTGGTTTTAATAATTCTAATGTAATCAAATCCATAGAAAACTTAAAAAACAAGCAAGGGTGTTTTTTTTGATTGTTTGTTTGTTTCTGGAAGACTAATGCTCCAATACTTTTTCTTACTAATGTGGCAGTGAAATAAAGTTCAGAACTATTTGGACTGTAAGACATGACATTTTTTTCCTGTTTTTTTTTCCCCCAAGTCCTTAACGTAGTTTTTAGAGTCAGATGTTTTAGACATGAAAGACATTGGATCAGAGACTGAAAATGAGGCCCCTGGCTTTTCCTCCTCTGCTCAGAGAGCTGTCTTCTGCCCTACAGAATGCTACAATCATTGTGAAAAAGAGCAGTGTCATACCATCACCAGAGGGAAGACACTGCTTCCAGCCCAGCCTGTCTGACAGGCTGGTGGTAAAAACACCCTCCCACAAAGCACGTAGGGCGAGTTTTGGTCCCTGAGCTTGAGAAATACTTCTTCATGAATCTTCCAGCCTCTTGCCTGTATGCTGTCACTGCCGGGGTACTGATTCAAATCAGTTATCATCTTATTCTCTAGTTGGAAGAAAAATAATCCAATAGTACTTAGCAAAGTTCACAGTTTGATAAGAGTTTTGAGAAGGCCTGTTTGATGTAGCTCAGCTGTCATTAAAATTTTCAGATGAGAACATGACTTGCATGAAAGCAAGTAATGGGCAGCCTGTTACCTTCTGGGAAGAGATGCCTGGGGCCTGCGTAGAAACACAACCTTTAAGATACTTGAGAACTGCCAGAGTTAAAATGATACATCTCAAAGAGAATGAAGTAGTGCCAGGGTCTGGATAAAATGGAGATATCATCTCACTGTGCAGGGAAGGAGAGTTGGAATTATGGTCATTAAAATCATGAGCATAATTTTGGCATCCAGAACCATAATCAGAAAGACTGAGCAAACTGACATGGTACAAACAAAATTAGTGGTCTGGGGACAGCTCCAAGGAACAGATGCTTGTATGACAAGGTCCAGAAAATCTTCAGAAACCTCACAAGGCTGTGAGAAGATAGATATTCAGAAAAAATATGGTAGCACACGTTGCAGATTGACTAGTTAGGAAAGTTTTAAAAGGGGATAATAAGGAGAAAAATCCTCATGTCTCAGAGGAAAAATAAAATAAGAACATGACATGCCTTCCTTTCATATTAACCCAGACGTGTTGGGGGAAAAAAATGTGCTACTCAGACATTTTCTTTTGTCCTCAGAAGACTGTCTCTGTACTCTCAACAAATCTTGTGGCTTGGATTTTTTTCTTTTTTTTTATTAGATCCTTTGATGGAGGGTGCTCAGCAAATGAAACATCTTGATGTACAGAATTGTCTTTGTTTCTATTTTTTATTTATCTTGTATTTATTTTTTATTATTTCTTTGTTTCTTTTTTTCTTTTCCTCTTTACCCAGTGTGTGGCCTCACACTTTTGCGTATTGCATTGAGCACAGAATATTCACTTTCCTTAGGAGCTTTTTTATTGTGTACATTACAGCAGAAAATAAACACCTCTAACTTTCACAAATTTGCAACCTAATGAGATATACTTATTTTACAGATAAGAAACTAAAGTAGAGCAATTTGTCCCTAGAATGCTTACTGATTCTGAATGGATGAAGTTCTTTAGTTCTAAATCCTTCAATTTTTCCTTTTTCTGCTCTCCAATTGTGTTGTCTTTCCACTTGTTACCTTACAAGCTTTACAAGATCAATAGCCCTCCTCATCTTTTTGCCTTATCAGTGCTGAATAAACAATGTAGGATGATGGAAGATATGTTTTTCCCCACACAGATTGAGAAAGAATTTGCGGTTTTGGCCATCTTGCCAGGCACATGTCAAGTATTGGTTAGTTAAACAACTGTTTGTGGAAGAGAAAAAATTTGGACTCCCAGTACATTTTCTTTACCTCCACTTTTTCAAATAAGTTCTCTAGCCTATGCAACATGCAGGCAGATTCAGTTTGCAAGGGAATTACTTTAGGGAATACGTGCTCTTTCCAGCCCAGAAGTGCATGTACTTCTCTAGACTAAACATAATAGATATGTCTCCCTAGCATTTGCAGAGCCTTTACAGTTTTCAAAGTTGACTGTCCCAGAGGCTCCAGTCTCTGTGCAATGTTAAGTGACCCAAAATGCCAGAAGACAACATGCAATTTATATTATTATTTATTGAATTCCAAGCATGCAAGTTCTTATTATAAAAGTCTGAAAAAATTCTTTTGTGTGCAATATCCATTCCAGTATCAGACAAATGGCCTCATACATTGTCCTGTGTCTTAGGGCAGCTAGGAAAAAACCATAAGAAAACAGCAAGAGTCTTAGGGATGCCTCTGCATAATCATCTCCAAATACCTCACTCTTTGTAGTTCAGGGAGTCCCTGAGAGTTGGTCAAGAATTTTTTTAATACTTAAGGGGTTTTTCCTTCCATTGATTGTGCATCACTGTAAGAACCATGTAGGCTTTCAGTGTCTACTACCTCCAAGGGTAAGAAATTCCACAGCTCAACTATAGGTTAACAAATATTTTCTTTGCCCACATAAGATCACTCACCAGTTTCATCTGACGTTTCCTACTTCTTGTTTTAGAAATACAATTGTTATGAACTAATTTTCACCAAAGCACTTGAGAATTAGAAGACATGTATGTACCCTTCTCCCCAAAGATATGTTTCTTTCTGGGTGATACCCCCCCAGTTCTGCTATTAGCTCTGTCTCAGACTAGTTGCCTTCTCTGTTCCACTACCAAGCATACTATAACCTTTTGGAATAGGATGGATGCTGTGTAGCACTGGTTCAAAAGAGCCCTGGCATTGCTTCCAGTCTCTGTAATTCAAATATATGTAAGGAACAAAATTTTACATAAAAGAAATTGAGAATTTTAGAACTAAGTGAAGCATATTTTTATAATCATCTGACAATTGTCAGCTTTAGTCAGACTTAACCAAAAAAATAAACAGCTTGATGAATAATCCCAAGAAAAAATACTGTAATGTGTGTAAAGGCTGTACTGAACAAGCAGAGAAAAATTGCCACACTGTAGATCAAAGTTATGAAACAAAATGAACAATATGAACAAAAAAAAAAAAGAATAGCATAGGGTTTTGTGTTTTGTTGGGTTTTTTTTTTTTTGTTCTTTTTCTAATGTTGAGTAGACTAAGAAGTTATACATCAATATTTAAGTAATATTAAATCTACGAGTGACAAAACAAAGTTGATTTGGAATTGTTAAAAGACCTAAGTTGACCTTAGTGACCTAAGTTGACATTTTGGATGTCATTAGCCATTCGCTAAATCCCATCAAGAATTCTACTTACTAAGTGATGGTACAGTGTGGCCTAACAGGAGAAGAAAAAAAAGAAATTACTAAGAAAAGGAAACTCTAGAAATAATGATCAATGTCCTAAGGCATTTGAAAGTAGAAACAAACTGCAATGATACAGTTATTAAATAAGGGTGGTACTTGGGGATCTCCTGTAAGAAGCTGAGGAATGAATTTGTGAGAAGATAATGAGGAGAGAAATGTTCCTGTCAGCTGGGAAGTAGCTGCAGTGTGACAGCCTCCAATCATAGTTGCATAGAAGAAAAATAACTAAACACAGACTGGCAAAGAGAGGAAAATGGATAAGCTTTAATTGCCTCAAAAGAGCTGGTTTTAGGCACATCTGAACACAAATCAGAAAGGTCATCTGAAAGAATGTGAAGCTGCTAAGAAACAAAGGAAAATGGAAAACAACTTTTCAAATAACGAGAAATGGGAATAAGAAGAGGAAGAACTCCCAGTCCTTATCCTTATTAAACAGAATTTTGTTGAGTTTAATTCTGTAAAACATTCAAACATAACAAACAAACCACCAAAAGCATAAAAATAAGAATCAGGATGATGCAGAAGTTTGTGGAGTCATTCATCAGGCCTGACCCCTAAAAGTGACCAAAACTTGCAGCCAGGAGGAGAAAACTTTTAAAAGCTTCAGCAAAGCTGGCTTAAGGACTGCCTTGGACTTCTCTATCAGTTCTTTGGCATGAGGGTTCTTCCTGCAAAGCCAGAAATTTGTCAAGGATTGTAAGATTTTGAAAGTCCACAAATAATATTTATGCTACTATCATTTGCTGTGAAGCCATACAAAGTTTCACAGGGCAAATCACACTGAGAAAAATTTAGATCAGACTCTAATGCAATTAACTTCATAACAGAGAGGTCATCCGAGGGGAGAAAGCAACACAATGAAGTCACATTGAATTTCAAAATGCAGTTCAGATCCAGAAAAAAGAGTGGGTTTGTCCTCAGGAAGAATAAAGTTAATAGAAGTCATTGTATAAAAAATCTCCATTGTTATGAAAAAAGAACTGAGAGTTCCTTGGAAGTGCTCTGAATCTCATTTGCATTCAGTGTTGTCTCTTAATCCATATGCACAGGTGGAAAAAGGAGTGAGAGCAACCTTTAGAGGCTTGGAGATGGAAACCTGCAAGTCTGAGTCTGCACCACGAGTCATCTGGGACAAGACATCAGCAAGATATTTCTGTGACTTATGTCTTCTTACTTCTGATTTTTTTTTTTTTTTTTTTAGTATTTTTAATTTCATAGCCAAGAACTGGATTTCTTGCTTTTCTACAAATCAAACTTACTGCTTGCATTTTGATCTCTATTTGAAGTGAACTTAGGTGAAGTTTACGTGTAAAAGACCTTTTACTTTTTGGGGGGCGACTAATTGCAGTAAGATATTGCTGTAGGTGTGTCCCTCTGCTTCACGTAATCCCCACTGCATGCCAAATCTTTATTTCAGTGACAGAGGAAATGATCATGGCACAAGTGGCAGGAACATGCCATGGTGTGGCAGAAGGTAAGTGACAACTTGTTTAAAAACAGAACATATCAAGGGAGACCCAGCAAGAAAAAGAGAGCAAGTTGTTTCCTTCTTCACTCTCCATAAAAGAATCATCATTTACTGTGTCCCTGATGCTACCCTTAAGGTGTTGTAAAGCACTTTATGTTCAGAAAAACGTGGCAGGTAATAATAGTGGCTATGTATCAGTACCCTCAGTGTCAACAGAGATTCCTACAAATCATTATGCATATTTTTTTTCCAACAGCAGGCTTCTCAGGAAACACCTTTTCTATCATTATTTATATCTTCACATTTGTCAAAAAGATGGGTTTCAGTGATCTTTTCCCACTCAGTTTCCTCAGCTAGCTCCATTATTTTATGACTTGCCGCAAAGTATTGGAATTATTTGCTTTTGATTGGAAGGAAAGAGTGCTTAAATCACAGTTTCCAAAGAAAGATGCCTAATCGTAATTTACAGAGATCCAACTTAGAAGTGCTGTCAAACCTGAGAATGACAGGTTCAGGATTTCAACAGCAACTACTTCTCAAAAAAGCAGTCAGTCCTTTATAAGCAATGTACAATTAAATCATCCTAACTAATTTTTGGAGTATCACGTGTCAAAGGACTTTATCTAGCAATTCCTACAGTGTAGAAGTAGTACTTTATGCTTGATGACGTTTCTTAAACATATCTACTCTCTTTTAAACACACAAATGATAAGTCAAAAATCTTCTACTGCCATAGTTCTTAGTAGTTTTTAACTGTTCAAACGTTTCACTTAATTCTCAATTTGAATTGATTTGTCATCACTTTCTAGAGATTGGCACACATACCTTGTACTCTTAGGTCAAAGGGCAGGTACTGACAGATTTATTGCCAGTATATTCAAAGGGCACAGCATTGTAATATTTCTATTTGCAAACAAATTAGGCTTAGTTACCACATCTGAAACCAAACTCGAAATCTCTCACTTCTTTTCAGGATGCTTAGGAATTACTTGATACTTTTTGAAGAAATTAAACAGATCTAGTGAAAATATTCCAGTAGTGGTCTTCTCTGTTCTGCACATGACTGTAACATCACTTCTTTTTTCTAGCTAACGTTCCTGTGATGGCAGATCCAAGTACTCTGTTTATCTTCAGCTACAGCACTGCACCACACATAAGTTTGCACTTGATTTGCATGACCCAGCTCCTATGTCAGAATCATTTTTCCAAGAGACAATTTCTTACCATATATATATGGCCTTTTCCCTTGACTTTATGTATAATTTTATAAAGAAACAAATTATTCATAGGTATATTCCAAATGCAGCAGTAGAAACCTATGATATAATTGACCAGTCCTCCAACTTACATGTTATTTGAAAGCTACATGTGTTAATTTTTTTTTTCTTTTGAGCCAAACTAGACATCTCGGAAACACTGGCCAAGACTAACACAAAGAAAAGTAAGATGTTTGCTGATTTGTTTAAGGAAAATACAAATCACATATATGCTGCACTTACAAGAATGAGTGTAGTTTCAAGATATTAAAATATATAAATACATACTGGTATCATTGCTTTCCTAGAGACAGTTAATAAACTTGCTCACAGAGTAATTTTGAGGACTATGTATCTCGACTATTCGTGCCTCAAACTTTAGGGTGTTTAGATATTACAGTTACTTGAAGTTTAAATATTGGCATGAAGATTTTAAACTCACATTGGAAAAGAGGAAACAGCCAAAGAGCAGAAGAAAAACAGCCATCAGTCATTCCAACCAAGATAAACAGAGACTGAATAACTTCACTGAAGTTCACTTTTTTTCCCTGGCAAGATATTCTGTTTTTAATTTGCTAGACCAACTTTTTGATTTTTATTTTTTTTTTCATATTTGCCTGTCTGGAGAGTAGTGCACATGAAGCTAAGGGAAAAGGAGATGTACTCAAAACAGTAGCAGAGCATAAAATGTTCAGACACTGGATAGGGATGACCTCATCCTATTTTGCCTGAATTGACTGGCTGTAAGAAGTGAGGTTGCATTAATGTGTTCCAACAATTCTTTGGGGAGCTGAAGTTCAACATTAAGAGGCATAATGCCATTACCCTTCATCCACAGTAATACAGTGGTTATTTTGAAAGTTTAAATTGTAAAAAAAAAAAAAAATATATATATATAAAGGAAACTAAAAGGTTAGTTGTCCCAAAGAAATACTAAGGAGGAATTATGATTAACATCATAAAGGAATATATAACAGCTTGCACTGTAAGCAGTAAGAGAAATTATTGAAGATATTGTTTTGCAGTAGGGAAAATCCTGAATAAATTAGAGCAAATAAATTCACTCCTGAATGCTTCTACTGTTGTTATGATGCCATTTAACAAGAACATGTTTTTTAATCTCTCTTCTAAGACAAATTAAGGAAAAGGCTGCTTTCACATAAAAACTGAAACTGAAATGAAAATTATCTAATCTAAAAGCTATTTTCTAGTCAGACTATCTCTGCAAGTTCATCTCATGCTGTTCATATTCCTGTTTTCTGTCCTCCAGCATGCTTCAATGAGTTTCCCAAACCCACAAAGCTGCACATATTATTCAGCTTTATTATCTCTCTCCATAAAATCAAGCTTGTCACATTAGTAAAGTCTGAACATATCAGTCTATTTTTCTCTTAGTTGTTTCTTAAGTTCCAGGAAACAAGCTGTGTTCCACACATGCTTTACAACAAAATTCTTCTCAGAATAACCAGGACTACCTTTCTAGCAAACTGGGAGAAGATGGTATGTGGCACTAGTGGAAGCAAAGTTCTTAGTAGTGGTTAGGCACATCCAGAACTCTGTCATCCACTTACACACATTGACTCCAGAACACAAATCTATTTCCCCATCAAGCTTGGACATAGATTTTCTCTTTTTCTGAAAGAAATGAGAAACACTGGGACTTCAGACTGCAACAAGTCTACGTCTTCCTCCTTGTTGCAGAGAGGTGTGGGTGCACACAGACACAGAGATAACCTCTCTCCAATGTTTTGAAAGAACACAGCAATGAAACTTATTTCCCCAAACTACATAGCTTTTTGCAATTTGTATTTTCTGTTAAACAAATGAATTAAAATTACTTCTATTCATAGAGGCATTGCATGTCCTGTAAGTTTTTTTCCCTGACAGTTCTTAACACATGAATCACCTACTCGACTGTAAGGCAGAAAGCATGATGGTTTCCTCCAAAGAAAGCAGAGAACAACATGTGAAATGTTCAGCCTTGTTAAAATGTTTTTTCCCAGCAGGGCAATAGAACAGTTCTGAGAAGCCCTAGAAAGAAGGAAAATGTTTTATTTTCTCTTTGCCTTTGCTTCAGAAATAGCATCTGTGCCAAAGGCATGAAGGGATGGATGAGAAGTGTTCAGAAATGGAAAAAATAAGCAGATTTAGGCTGCTCTAATTCAAACTGTAATCGAGGAAAATCAGAGCTACCATACAGTTACACAAGAATTATGAATATGAATGAGAGAATTTTATATATAATTATTTTATTGAGAAGCATAATTAATTATGTAATGGGATGGAGATTGTTGCTTCCTAATCACTCCTGAGCAGTAGAGTACCAGGCATCTTGATACACAGTCACAGGAATTTCTGTACTATATGCAGTCCAGTTGCTTCACAGAGATGCTATCCTCTCCCCTTAATCTTGCAAAGGTGTTAAATGGAATCATTTCCACCTCTCTTCATCTCAGAGGAGCAGGTATCATGTCTCAGTGCAGTGGCTGCAGTGCTGTATTGAGGTATTTCAGTGCTCAGGGCAGGATGTTAATTTGCCTTCCTTCCACTGCTCTTCTGCCACCAGGCAGATCCTGTGTCCAGAGTTTAAATCTCTGATATTCCCACACACAAACCAAAGGAGCTTTTTACACTGACCTCTTCTTCCTGAAACATATCATTAACTCTAAGTTGTTCTTAAATGAGGAATTCAAGCTGCGCTTTCTCAGCTATGGGAGGAAAATTGTAACTTTCTAGAAGGCTGGCAGACACAATTTTTAAGATAGGTATCTGTGAAAAAAGTCATGATCATCTATTTAGAGCAGAAAACATAATTTTGCATTGAATTGACTTTATATTACAGTGGACACAGTCTTGCCACTGCCAAATAACGGAAAATTATCTCCATAAGTCATCCATTAACCAGAAACACAGCAGAACATAAATATTTCTCATTATTCATGTGAAGATGAAACAGTCTGAAATGTGTGAGCAATTGAACAATGCAGTAATAAAGAATAGACCATGTACAAGTATAAAGGGGAAATGACAATTGTCAGAGCTGCCAAATAGTCTTGTGCTCTGTCAAAATCAATCCATTCTCAGTCCACTAAAAAAAACCAACCTGACTGGAAGGAACCTCTTCAATCAGCGTATTCAGAGCTTTGAGGAACCTTTCAGAGGTTTATTTCATAAAAATTTTATTATTTAAAAGTTTATTATTAAGTTATTTCTTAAAATTCATTCTAATTTCAGTTCTGCTCTTCTTGTTACTATTGAGTGATTATCATACAGCTTCATTCTTCAGAACCTAGATTCTTTGTTCTGCTATCCAGATTAAATGTATTTACACTTCCTGAAATCTATCCTCAATTTTTTCCAATATTCTTTTTCAGTTTAATTTCTGTTTTTCTAGTTCTTCCTTTTCAACACTATGACCTGTCCACTCAAACTCTGCTTTGATAAGCCAAATATAGAACAAAGATATTTTCTGGGGTGGTCTGAAATCTCCCACATGTGTACCAAGGCTGAGTTATTACTCTTTCCTGGAAAGAGACCACAATCACAGACAAGTTTCCAGAGCCTTGGTCAATAACATTGATAGTTCCTTCTCTCTGGCAGAAACATGTTCAATATATCGCAGCATTTTGTTTGTTGTTTTGAAATTCTTTGCTGAAGTCAAGATAAGGGAAATTTATTGTGTCTCTTTTTTTAGCAAAACCCAGAACTCTTATCAAAGAAAATGTTTGGGTTACTGGTTGTTTGTTCTTGGGAAGTGCATGTTGCCTTTTCCCCATTTCTCAAACACAATTCATGGATAAAGGATTTTCTTCTTCAAATTACATTGTAAAATCTTCCATACAATCAACTCAGTCTAACATAATCAAATTCTGTTTTATCCTCTCTGCAAGTTGCATTTAACTTCTGTTCTCTCTTCCCTTCTTCCCCCACCATTTGACTATAAATCCCACTAATGCACTCATGTTTAAAGCAATCAGAATATCAGAATTCTGGAATAAAATATATCTCACTCTCCCCATATACACACTTTCTCCCTTGGAAGATAAGAATCTTGAGATCAGCTTCCACTTAAGTTCTGGTAATTTTTAATCAATATATTGATTAAATGGAACTTCAGATCTGGCTGTTTGCAAGATAATACCTAAGCTCCTACTTGGAATTTCTGCAAAAAGGGAAACAAGTGTTTCTTGTGTTAGGGAGCAGCAAGAGCAAGACTGTTGCACAGGGGAAGATGAGCTGGGAGTTGCAGATGATCACAGCAGAGGCTTGCTGCAAGACCCAGATATCTGAGCACACCAGGATATTGATAACAGCTGTTGTCTTGGCAATCCCAGACAAAGGAAGGTGATGAATCCAGTCCAACATGTATCTAAGGGGTCCAGAGAGGCAAGAGACAGGCTGGTGGCAAGGCCAGATACAAGCAAACAAGATAAGAGACGGGACTAGAAATGCTTACAGTATAGCTAAGGCAAGGCATAAAAACAGCCCCAGCAGAACTTCAGGAGGAAAGGGCAGAGGACAGGGAATGGAGGTCCCAGTGGGAGGTCAGTCAGGACATTAGGGTCTGCTGTGCACTACCCTACTCCCAATCACTGCATAGACTTAACAGAAAGCAGACCTAGAAAGGGAAAAGATTAACTATATAAACTTGAAAAAGAACCTAGAAATAGCATATTCAAATGATTAAGTCCTTGATGCTGACCCCTTCATACCTGCCCACTTCTTCAGGCATCCAACAGGCAACAGAACCCCTTCACTATTTTTATTAATCTTACAGCATTTTAGGACTCTCACTATGGAAATATCATGACAATCATTTGTTAAATTATGATGTCAAACCTACAGTCATGGACCAGAGTTTATTATTTTCATTAGGATGTGGCTCCCCTCCCACCAAATATAACAAAGCAGTGATTTGTGAAAGATTTCCTTCATCTTTGCACCATTTTGGCTTTCCATTATGCCTAGATACAACCTGTAAAGAAGCCTACTTTTCTCACTATATTGTGAGAAATATATATATAGATAGATATATAGATATATAGATATATAGATATATTCTCACAATATAGTGATTTCCTAGTAGAGACCTTCTGCTTAACAATTTATCTTGAAAAGATGAAAGTGTTAAACCATCCAAATCAATAACCATTTCTAGCATTCACCTCAGTCTTCTGCCACTTTCTCTTTTTAAAGCTGCAGGTACATTTGATGTAATTTTTAGATTCCCAGTAATTGCAGAGGCTGGATTTGGTTTTTACTGTCAAAAGAATCTCACCAAAGGTAGTACAAGGTGAAAATATTGTTACAATGTTGCAGAAGATAGACTGAGGCTGTAATGCATATTTGGCTTTTGAAGGATTCTGGGATTTACAGATGGAAGAGCATGGCCTGAAGCAGCAAGAAGGTGCTCAACCCCTAGCCTGGAAGCACCTATGGCAACTGCTTCAGAGTATTTGAGAGTGGGGCAGAGCAACAGCAAATAAATAAACTTCTGTCATGTAATTTGTCATGGTTTAAGAATGGTAGTCGCCAGTTTAGTGCTCCTGCTGAGACCCTCCAAACCACACTGTTGCTCACTCCCCTGCGATGGGCTGGAGAGGACAATTGGAGGCACCAAAGGAAGGGAGTTGAGATAAGAACAATTTACCAGAAACAGCAATGAGATAAAACAAACAGTAACAGTAATAATATTAATAGCAAAAGTGTACAATAGAGACAGTGATTCACATGCAAAAATGCTCACTGTGAAGCTTGCCCCAACCCCGCCCCACAGCCACACCACCCTGACTGGTCCCTCCAGCTCAGAACTGGTGCTGCCCAACCTCTCCCTCCAGCTCAGAAGCAGAGCCACACAACCACTCCCTCTGCCACACTTACCAGACTGGAAGAAACCCCTCCTCCTTGGAAGGGACTCCTTCTCCCTGCCCTTTTCTCTGCCCTCAGCAATGACATGAGGTGGTGTAGATTAATCTCTAGGCTCTGGACATGGCTCCTCCTGGCCACTGAGGAAGTCAACACTGGCCTGGCTGGAACAAGGACATAATTACATCTCCAAAAAAAAAAATATTTCCCCCCCTTATTTCCTTATACAGTAAGATTGATGGACAGTGGATTCATGGATGGATGATTTTGGATGGAACCTCCAAATCTATACGTAGGTTTTTTTCTGTTTCATATTCCCTCTTTCCCATTTTCTGTTGTCTGCCTTGACATAAGTCTAATGGCAGGTCTTGCTATTAACTTTTACCACTGAAGTATTTTACATGAGGAAGTACAAAATCTGGTGACACAAACCTGAAGCACGACTGCAGCCATAGTGCTTTACAATTAAGACAAGGTTGATTAGGGAGCTGTTTTCTCTCATCTTGCAGATGGTACAGTCTACATTTTGTAGCTAGCTACAGCTTCTGTCAAGAGAAAGCAGATGGGGATGTCATGATATTTTCATAGTGAGGGTCCTAAAACACTGTAAGACTAATAAAAACAAAAAAAAACCCCTAATGATATACAGACTGCTAATACTTCCCCTGCTGTAAGAGGCAGCTTTAATTAAATATATTCACAGTTAACTAACTGCAGATTGGAGGGTGTACCGGGACTGAAAGGTTGCCACTGAACAATAAACAGTGACAACCAACAGTCACATTGAAAAAAGAAACCAAAACAACAACCCTGCTTTTTGGGCAGTGCCTGGGAAAAGAGACAATTTCTCACAGGTTATCTGCAAAGTTATGCCCATTTCTGAAACTTAAAGCATAAAATCTGACTCAAAAATAAATAAACACCACCAGCAGCTCCCAAGGATGCCAGATTTCCGATGGCAGAGGTTTCAGCTGCAGGGTAGAAAAGGTTCCCAAGACAATCTTGTCCTGCTTTGAAATGTCACCTCTCACTCACTCACTAAGTCTTTATTTAGCTTTCTCTTGAGATCTGCCAAGCCCGGTAGCATTTTCTCCAGAAGGATTTTTTTATAAGCCAAGGAGTTATTCCCAAAGGGAATGAGCCTTTATTAGGGAAAAAAAGGGCATCTGGTTCAAATCAAACAGTGGATCAGAGAGCAGGAATATTTTTTCTTTACTGATACAAGACTTCTGCAGCTTCCAGTGAACAGAATGGGGCACAGAATGCCAATTCAATTAAGCAGCACTGTTTCCTCTGACTCCAGCAGGGAAGTTCGCTCTTGCAAGGCAGAGACTCCTGGGAGCTGCTAGTTACTTCCTATGTGACCTTGGGCAAGATTCATCATATTCTCATGCCACAGTTAGCTGGCAAGAGTGTTGCAGTCTTAATTAACATGCGAGAAACATGAAGGGAACTGTAGGAAAAGCACAATTTTGTCATTATTACGTTCCCATTTGGACTGGTTGACACATCTGTTACTCCTATTGATCAGATTCCAAAACTGCCTCAGATTTAAAGAAAAAAACCTGGTATTTTAATATGCTAATTTATAAAGTAAGAGTTATGCTACAGCAAATTGAGTCAAGTCTAGGAGCTTACTGAAAGAAGCAGTCAGGAGTCCCATCTCCTCTCTGTATCAGGGCTGCCTTGTGCTCATGCTTTCCTGAGTGCTTCATGAGCTGGTAGTATTCACTAAAGGCAGGAAAAAATGCATCTCCCCACAGGAAAACGTGGATTCAGAGAGCAGACTTGTCTCAGTCAGGTCAGTTGAGATCTTGAGACAGGGTACAGCAGGAACACAGTTCCAGGGAGCTTGTGTTGGGTGGAACAGGGAATGGCATTTCCACCCTGGTGGCTGTGAGCTCCCATGTCCTATCTAAGCCTTATCCATGAAACTCCCCCTCTGTCCAAGCAGACATTCTCACAAATGATTCATTTTTTTGGATAAGGAGCCCAAGACCAGTAAATGTGACTCTTTTCTAGAATCAAGGGGGAGCCATCAGATGGTAAGAGGCCTTAAAAATCAAAAACAATTTTAAAAACAAGCTCACTTATGCCTGCTTGGCACCCCTGAAAGCCAATTCTCCTGCTTTGCTCTGTTTACTTCTTTCAGAGGTCTTTCCAGAGAGACAGACAGCTGATAAGTGAGCCTGGAGCTGTTACACAGGAAAGTATAAGAATAAATTTAAAGTCTCCAATAAATATTTAGACTATTTGGTCATAATCATACTACAGCATCAAGAAAGCTTGCATGTTAACTGCAGCAGATGAAGGGCAAAAGAGAAGGGAGAAATGCAGTGACATGTTTCAGAGGGAAAATAGTTCACATTTTCAACTCTTTGTGTTTCTTCCCAGTGATGACTGTTAAAGAAAATATAAAGTAGAGAAAAAATTGCTTTCTCTTTCAAGATAGAATTTCTATCTAATTTCTATCTAATTCTACAGAATTCTATCTTTCAAGATAGAATTTCATCTGGCTAGTTTTCTCCACTGATCATTCTCCCATTTCTTTCAATACTGTTCAATCCCTTTGCAACAAACAAGAGAGGACAAGTAAAGGGAAGAAAAAATTTCCAGTTCACTGTAAAAAAAAGAAATCATCCTGGTCATTAAGCCTTTGTTTGGCCTAGTGGAAGAGCATGATTTCAAAAGCTGGATTTTTTTTTTTTTTCTATTTAATTAAAGTTATTTCAGTGAAAGCTGGATGTGGTTGATTTGCAAAATCAGTATTATTGCCTCTAGTAGAAGGGCCTAGAATGAAAAAATGTGTCAGCAGTTGTTTTGGTCCAAGGCATATTCACACTCTGTTTTAATGTTTCTAAAGTAAAAATTTACCAGTAAAGGAGAAAAAAATCTTCCTCATGCTTACTTGTTCCATGAAATTCAAACTAGCTCCTACAACTACTGATGAATCAGAATAATATATCTACAGTGCACATGCATACTAACACATGATTCCCTTTGTTTGGCTGTAAATTAAGAGTTATTATTAGTTATCTTGTGTTAGTTAAAAATCAGAAATTGCTCTTATGATCTTCCTTGCTTTTAGAAGACTGATGAGAACCTGTATTTCCTTGAAATTCTTTATTTTTGTTCTGCTTGTTCCCACCCTCTTTTGAAGTCCTCTAAGTTGGAACTTGTCATATTTCTTATATAATAACTGCGTAATCTTCCATTTTTACCACCTTTAGTCCTTATTTTTATGGTTCAGCCACTAAGGGCCGTAAAGAAAAAAAAACACAAAGCTCTCACTCCTGAATAGACACATTGAGTTGATCAGATGAAAGGGCCTGTCAAGCAACATTGCAAATAATTCTGTGCTTCACCTTAAAATAGGAGAACTAGGACATACTACCAAAACATTGATTAGCATGCCTTCACGTTAATTGGGGTAACAGAAGGCATGTGTCCTTCAGAGGTGTGGCCTGTTATCTTCAAACTTGTGTCTGAGATAAATTTTAGTTAACCCCAGAGGATAAATCAAAACATTTAGCATACCACTAAATCCATTCTGAATGTCTTGCAAAGGAGAAGCTAACAAACATATCCCAGACTAAGTACTTTCAAATTTTAGCAGACAGAGTCAGGGCAGATGCTTTCTGGCCCATATTAATGGCTGTATTGCTTCAGTAACAAATGCAGTGTATTATCCCATTATGTGTGCAGTGGCTTGGGTCCATTGGAAGCTGACCAGTTGCCCTCCAGAGAGCATAACAATATGTTTCTGGTGCAGCAGGTGTGTTTTCTTTCCATGCTGTGCATCCACCACAACCAAGATGGTTCTCGACCATTTTTCAGCTGCTGTAAAGTCCTTGCTCTGAACTGAGGGAAACCAGAAGCAAAGCTAAACAGTGTAGTCATTACTCAGGAAACGTACTGTAAGAACTACTGTTCACATAGGAATTAGCAGAGGCATTTCTCATAGGAAAAGGGAGTAGGTGTTGATCTTTTTCTGCAGCAGATTTTCAGCAGAAATAAATCAACTAATCAATTTTACTCATTCTTTTCCCTACTCTTGTCATGGTCTTTTCTGCTAATTGCAGGTGTTTCTGGAATCTTGAGATTTTTCAAGCTAGAATTCATTCAGGACACAATGGAAGAGGAAGCTGTTACCCTTAATGAATAAATCAAGCAGCAATAATGATTGCAAACTTGAACTCCAGTTCATTTCTGTGTAAACTACAGAATTTTTAGGAATATGTGTATTCTTTCTTCCCCCTTCCCTCCCCACCCCCTTTCTTTTTTTTTCCTTATAGAATGTCTAAACCTACAGTGGTAAAACAAAGCTTAAAAAACCCAACAAACAAGCATAAAATCAACATTGAGCCTATTAGGATGCAGTTTTCAATACAGGATGAGTAAATTTTCTAAAAGATATGGGAATTGTTTTTTAAATTTTAAATCATTCAGGTTATCAGACTCACTGGGCTACAATGATTGTGAGATTAGCAAGGTTACAGTCTCAAGGATCAAACAGGACAAAGACTGAGACTGAGTGCTTGTACAATGATAAACCCTATACTACCCTGGTAAATTACTCTTTATGTACCAGCTTAATAAGTGAAAGCCAGAACAACAGAACTGCACTGACCAGATCAGTGCTTCCAGTTTCCATTCCATCAGTGAGGTGGCCTCATGCCTCATTAGCCTCATGCATTAAGTGAATTTACCTCTAATGTACTTAGAGTGTCAAATAATTTATGAACAGCTCCATCCTCAGTGCAGAAGGGACAGGAAAACTCCAGACAGTAACTTATTTAGCTGTCTCAAGTATGGGTACTGCATTCAGCTCTGGGGCCCCCATCATGAGAAGGATATGGACCTGTTTGAGCAAGTCTAGAGGAAGACACAAAGATGCTTAGAGGTCTGGAGTATCAGTTTCCTGTGAAGACAGGCTGAGAGAGATTGGGTTGTTTAGCCTGGAGAAGAGAATGTTCCAGGGAGACATTCTAGGATCCTTCCAGTACATAAAAGGTCCTACAAGAAAGCTGGAGAGGGTGTGTAATAACAGGAGAAAGGGGAATGGCTTTAACCTGAAAGAGGGTAGTTGATATTAGGAAGAAAGTCTTTGCAGTGAGGGTGGTGAGACACTGGTACATGTTGATCAGAGAAGCTGTGGATGCCCCATCCCTGGAAGTGTTGAAGGCCAGGTTGGAAGGGCTCTGATCAACCTGGTCTTGTGGAAGGGGGTTAGAACAAGATGATCTTTACAGCCCCTTCCAGCCTAAACTATTTTATTATACTTACTCACCCACTCTCTCCCATTAGGATCCATGTGATTTTCAGTAGGTCTATGGACAACCAAGAGAACACACACTGAGAAATGTTTCAGACATTTGAATCTCATTAATACATTTGCTGTAAATAAAACAATTCACAGGGTTGCAGAGCTAAATGCATTTAGCTCACACATGGCTCTATATAAAATATGGGAAGCTTTACAGTGTTATAGACTATGATTTTGTTTATAAGGTGACTAGGATGTTATTGTTGCCATCAGAAGGGCTTCTTCCTTTCTAAACAGACGTATTTTGGAAAAAATGTTTACCATTCATTTATTAACAGGCTTAGTTACTATGACTCAGATGTGTACAAGTAACTGTGTGTATCTCCAGAGCATTGATTAATTTTTATGAAGCTTTGAGAGCTGCCATAATTTGCAAGTTTTACACCAATAAGAAATAAAGTGACCAAATCACTAACTATAAACTGACTTAATGCCATTAGACTTACGATAATACTTTCTTGAATACAGAGTATGATGAAGCATAGGTCAGAGATTTACAGCCTTTGCCCTCCTATGACAGATCAAAATTTCCTTTTTATTTTTAAAAACCTATTAATAATTCATATTCATGGACTGAGCATTAATTTGTTGTATCAAAGTTCAAAAACAGGGTAAATTTAGCAGATGCTCTGATAAACATCCATAGCTCTTGTTAAACTAATAAAACCAAAATTAGTTTTCTTGGAAGGTCAGCCTAAATGTTGCCTTCTGTTTGCCTTATCCATAAAGATAGGATTTATTTAGAGAAGCAATTCATGTGACACTTAGTTTTCTAAATTCCTAGTCTCAAAGCTACCAAGAGTGTCTCCCGGTTTTCTTACAGCTTTTCTGGTTCAGCTTATGCGTTAGAAGGAGCTCTGCAATTGTTACCTTTAATATTTAAAAATAAATGTGTCAATACTTCTTTAAAAAAACGTGAGAAGGACGTGCTACTTTGAAAAATAAGCAGTTGTATTGTGCTCTGCTTAAACATATTGTGTCTAATGAAAAAAATGTGGAAAAAGAAGAGCTTGGGTAAGGTTATACATAGAAAAGTGATTTTTTTTTTTCTCTGACAGCATAACAGTTTATTGCTTGATAGTCATGAAACTGAGGCAGTTTACTTCTCAGTTGAAGATGTCTCACACTGGTTATCACCACCCTTCAGCAGGCAGGTAGAAACCACAACAGAACCAATCATTTTTAATTGTACAGTCAGACTTTCAAGAATCTTGGCACAAATTTAGAGGCAAGGATTCCTGTGGTTTCATCATCACACCTACATTGCACTCCTCCTCTGGTTGTATAGAAAACAACTCAGCTTGCCTGAAAGAGGCAGCCTCCTCACAGTAATTCAGAGCTTAACACGGGGTGACTTCTCCAGTGGAGAATCTGAATACAGCCTTAGAAACAAAAGAAGCAGTGTTAGTTCAGCTCTCTTATCTAAATAACACTGGATGTTTTGAGAATTCAGACAGACACAATAGGTCTAGAAAAGTGTATCTTTACATAGGATAGTCACAAACCCTGGATGTCAACAAGTCTTTTTTTTTTTTAACTTTCATTATTTCATTGTTTCAATTCTCCCAGCCAGACTATTATGTCAATGCCTGTTTGATGTATGAAGTTTTTTAAATGTCTTTGCATATAAAGAATTTTAAAATATTTCCAATTATGCCAATGGGACAATATAAAAGGGGGGAAAAAATCTATGTTTATGCTTACTTGGGTAGTCAGCTTAACAGGGAGGAAGGAAGTATATTGCCATAGAGATCCTGAGCTACTCAGAGGTTTGTATGCATTATTGCTGTATAAATAATGTCTGAATCTCTTTGAAATTCTGGAATTGCTGACTATTAGTTATTTTGTATGGTAAAAGTCTTAGAAGGCAAAACTAACCAAACTCATTTATTTTAGTGTCATTAGTAAACAGAAGAACACAACCATAGATCCATTACCGATCCTGGCACAGTTCAGTGCCTCAGCATTCCTATTGCAGGTCACAACTGTTCAAAGACCTCCCATTTCTGTCACAGTACATAAATCAAAATATTTCTAGCAGTTTCATGTTTCCTTTTGAAGAGAGCTTGTAAAAAGGAAATGCAGTTCCAAAGCCGTCTTCTGACCCCAGTACAGAGTACATGCTTGGGAACACCTTCAGAACTCATTTTGAGCAATCTTTTTAAATGCATGCTGCCAGTAAAAGCTAATACCATGATGGTAGCAAAATTAGCAGTCTGAAGCATTCTGAGATAATGACTTACTTAAATACTTCATTTTCAACACAGAAAAAGACTTTAATAATTATTCTTATTAATTAGTGATGTATAAATCAGGACATATAGTCTGAAAGTCTTATAAGCTTTAGAAATACACAACATAAAATACCATATCTCTGTTTCTCAGTTGAGATAACAATAAATTAACCAGAGAAAACAGAAATAAGGGTATTTACTAATATAAAGTAAGTGAGCCAAAGAACAGCTTTTGCTCAACTTAATTACTTATTTCATTGCAACCTACATTGCAAACCTTCTCAAGTGATATATATTGAGTTCTCCAGAGCTGGAGTAAGACTTAGAGCTGTATTTTAAGGCTTGATAGTGGTATGCTCCTCCATTTTTTGTCATCTGTGTTTAAGAGGCAGTGTTTTCTTTGGCTGTAAAATCAAATAACAAAAAAATTGTCCCCCTGGCTTAGAATGCAAGCATTAGCATTAATGCTAATGTTTACTTTGTAGAAAAATAAATAGACATAAAAGTGAAAGGTGACAAGAAGTACAAATATAAACCTTGGGGTGATGTGGCACCCTTACTGCATGTCCTTCACAAGTGCGTGCCTCTTCTCACTATGGAGAAGAGCCAACACAAAGCATCCTCAGAGTATATTTCAGCATTTTTATATGGCTTTTATACAGCTGCCCACTTCTGGCATGGTAGGCTGGGTAGCCTGTCCAGCTGCAGCTCAGTTCTGTGGGTTTTAGGTGATAAATTACCATCCACTGGTACTATTTCAACTGCGTGAACAACTTTGGCCAGAACTTCTGCTCCTGTCTGCTCATAAGTGTATTCTAAATCATTATCAGATTGTCTGTCCTTAATGTGCAATCTGGTGCCTGACCTGAGCAGACAGCATGTAGTTTTTCTGCATAATATTCTTAGCCCATCTGTGTGACTGATGACATGATCTCTTCAGATTTGTCCAGGCTTTTCTGTACTATTTCATAAAAAACATATAATTATTAGAAAGAAGTAGAATTTAAGACACAGAGACTACCTTGCTGCTTTTGTTAGGGCATCAGCTTTGGATAAAGTAAATGGTAGAATTTAAATATATAAATGTCAAATATATAAATATATTATAGGTTATATATTATACATTATTATACATAATTTATATATGTCAAATATATAAATTACTTTTAACTTGGGATATAAAATATAAATATATATATATATAAGTTTAAAAAGGTTTTCAGATGGACTAAAAATATTTATAAGTATTATAACAGGGTGTGATCATGTCCAGTGACCAGGCAGTCACTTAGCCTTTTATACTTTTCTTCTGAAAATGTCTTTTAATGGATAGCTTCCTAAGCATATCAGAAAGAAAAAATTGAACATGTAATCGTATAAGTAATTTCAGCTTCCTTAGAGATATGGTATTGGCACTGAACCTGGAATTAATGAAAAAGATCATATACAGAAATAATGATAAATTATCTGTCTTTTTTTTTTAATTGATCAAAGTCATTCTTTGTTGCAACTCAGAGTACCATGGAATTTTGACAGATTCACAACAAAAATTTTGACTCATGAGATTTTCATAAACTGTGCTGGACACGACCTAGTGAAACAATCTTTTTTAACTACTCAAATGTGCAAATAAAAGGATAGTTGCTGATACAGTTCCAGTTTAAATAAGATGGATCCAAACCAAACATCTAAGATCTAAAACCAAATAGGAACTAAGTAGTACAGCTTAATTCATGGAAGTATTTAGCCTGCAAAGATCCACGCTTTCCCTTAAATCTGTAGAGAATTCTAATTTCACCTCTTAAGCATACTGCAGATCACTCTGTGTGGGACCAGAATCACCAAACACAGACATTATTTCTAGCAGAAACTTGGAAACACTGGTTCCTTAGTTCTAGCTGCAATTATTTAATGTTTTTGAATAGAATATTCTTGGTTCAGTCTCTGGGGTGTCACTGCATATCATGGCAATCAGTGTCATGGAAAATGAAGTTAGAGCCAAAGACAATAGTCCTGCAGCTATTTAATTAACTCAGAGAAGACAAGTTTAAGAAGGGCCTAAGTGTTAAGCAGCTAACCTCTCAAAGCACGTCTGCTTATCCATTTTTGTTTTGACAGTGATTTATGGCTGTGATTCTTGCATAGCAAGTAACAGCAATACTGCCTCAGGCCACATGTTATGAGACATAAAGAAAACAAACCTGTCCAATAGTTGCATTCCACCATGTTCCATCACAGATGTGAATTCTATAGCAAAATAAAACACAGATTAAGACATACATACTTAGCTACATCACCTCCTCACCTCCTTTCAGCCAGCTTCTCTTCTTTCTACTCTGACACTCCTCTCTGCTGCTTTAAAATGTGGAAGATGCTCAGCGCTCAGAACAGACAAGGGTCAAACTCAGCATAAGTGGTATCTCTTTCATCCTTGAATTCCTCGCACACTTGCAAGTGAGAAAGTAACAGCAATACTTGAATCAAACAGAGGAGGCCAACCCCTCAGTCTAGAAGGTCCTGGAGGGGACTCGAGAATTTAAGTGAATTGTGAAGGTTTCTGAGAGCCCACAAACAGAGCAGGTTTCCCATTGTGGTATGTGCCATTCGCATGGCAAACATCTCTCTGCTGGAAAGAACCCACAGTGTTAAAGCAATCTGTGGCAGATAAACTGTTCACATCTGCCTTTCCTCCTCTGTAACCCCAAAATGGTAGAGCAGGGAAAAAGTAGGAATTTTCAAGACAACTATAAGCATTTAGATCAGCAGTTGTAAGCTTTTTTTTCTTTATTATGAGTTTCAAATGGACAGAATTTATGTTGAGTACTGTGTGGGATGTGCAGAGCTCAGCCCTCTTCACAGTGTACAAATAGAGATTCCAAACAAACATACTTTAAGGTTTTTCATTTAAAACTAAGTAGGAATGTGTTAGACTGATCTCATATAGTCTCTTTCTGATATGGGACACAGAGCCTTAGCTCAGCAATTACAGTGTGGAGGCACAAGAGATACTGGAAAGAGTTATGAGGTTTGTAATGTTCACTTTTGTTCCAACTCTACTGTGGAGCAACTTACAGTTAAATTATTCGGTTTTCTCCATTAGTTAATCTGCCAAAAAAAAGCAGTGACATCAAAGTTGTTCAGCACCTTGCTTAAATATGACTTAATGACTGAGGAATGATACCAGACTGTTCAGCAGACTACTCCTATTACCTTATCTAAGTTTTCTCAAGAGCCTTATTCTGCTCTCCCTATATACAAATACATTTATATAGACAGATAATTTCTACAATGTTACCCATACACAGGCAGATTAGAAATCACTAGAATTACTGGGAAGCTTGCTTGTTTGCTTTATACATATGGTACAAAAATTAATACCACACATGGGATGTGTTAGGCATTTTCAAACTGCTCCATATGATCTCTTCATAAAAACATCCTGTCAAAAAATTATAAAATAAGAAAACTGTCACTGCTCCCAATGGATCAAGAACTCACCTGAGGACATGAGACAGGATAACCTGAAAAGATACCAACAGTGTGAAATAATTGGTCTGAATGTGCAAAAACTCTAAATATTTATCCATTAATATGATGTGGTCCTGATTTGACTTCCTTACCAAACTCTCTTGTTATGAAATATAATAATGACTGGACTATTATACACTTCCCTGCCCTTTGCAGAAGGATCACTGCATTACAGTGCCATAAATCAAAGGCACAGTTTAAAGGGTAAGTTGGAGGAAAACACAGCAGGTGCAAAAGACAGCAAAACAGCAATCCAGGACTAAATAAAGCTGTTCTTGTCCAGGGAAAGAAAGCAATTATCTTCAGTACTCAGCAGATAGACAAAGCACAGTTACAGTATTGGTAAAGCTTGTTTCCAGTTCTCTGGAGATCAACATTCATTCCTCAGTAGAAACATGCCTATCAAAACGGGTTTTTTTTGTTTGTTTGTTTGTTTGTTTTTGTGGTTTTTTTTTTTTTTTTTTTTTTTTTTGTAAAAGGAACACTTTTACCACTGGAAACAGTAGAAGGAGTTAGGTAGCTAAAATACACTCGACATAATAAAGAACAGATGTCTTCTATTACAAGACCCAGCTGTAAGGTCAGGGGACATCACCTACAGTCAGCATTGCCAAGTTCATGTAGTTGCATCTATTGTCTTTAAATTGAATAGTCATCCAGCTATCTCTATTGTGCTTAGCAGTCATAAAATTATAATTTGGTAAATATTACTTTTTATTATAATAATTCATCTTGGAACTGTTTGGATGTCCATAACATGGAGCTGAAATAACTGCAGTGAAGGCAAATACCAAGAGATGCTGTTCAATAAGATATTATTCTTATTGCTGGACTCAGTTAATGCAAGGGAGGAAGATTCAGTGAATGCCTTCCAGGTGTCCAAGCTCCACAATCTCAGCCACTTTCAAGCACAAAGTTGTTAGTTTGTTTTCCTCAAGTCCATTGCCCTCACATTCCAATATTTTATGAGAAGAGTAAGCTATAGGTATCTTCACAAACCAGAAAGTTGGAGGAAAGCTATCGCTCCATTTCTTTTAATGAGCATTCATTACAAACCAATAATCCTTCAAAATCTCCAGTTTGGCTGTCTCAGAGGGAAAAGAAAGTTCACCCTTCCCTTTAGCTCCTCTTTAACCTAACTTTACTTCCACTTAGGCTCTGTCCTAAGCGCAGTCACCCCTGGCAGCTGTTACTCTCTGAAGAGGTGACAGCTCGGAGGGTGAGGAGGTGCTTCATACAAAACCTCAACCATCAGCAGCACATCTAGCAATGGAAGCGTGGCTGCTAGAGGAGGAAGCAGGGAACTTTGCCATGTCTTGTCCTTTGTCACACACAGACAGTTTCTTGTATAATTTTTCCAAGAATATCCCCCAACCAAAGAAAATAAGAGTCTAAATATCCCAAACAGTAAAATCAGCCCCCAAAAGAGAAAATCTGGCCTTCAGGAGCATATGTTATAACCTGAACTTCAGAGCTAAATCTAGCACCCAGAAATTCAGTAGCTCTCCAGTTTTTCTTGCTAATTCAAGCTTTCTAATAAGTAAATATTTAAGTCTAAGAGCTGTCCTTGGGATGTTTTTCAGACTGGGGAACTGTTGAGATAAATGAGGTAAATAAAACTAATTCTCTCTCTTTTGTTGGACATTGGAACAGTTGAGGTTTGCATCAGGGACTAATTCCACAGTAGTTAACATATGACCATGCCAAAAATGTTCTCAAACTCTGCCAAGAAATTTTAGAAATTACTGACATTCAATTATTTCTATCTTATTTAGCAACAGATCAGTTTTAACCTTGCTTTGTTGTATAAAATGTTCTTTTCCTGGTTTAAGGGTTATAAAAATATTTTGATTTTAACTTTGGATGACAACACAGCTAGTAGAAGATTGCCAAACTCAAGCAGTAAAATATATCTATGAGTTTGCTCCAAAGAATGAAGTAGGGGGGGAAAAGTGACTTAAAAATGCATATATTTTCATTTAAACATCTAAGCTACTTTGAACATGTTTTTGAGATTTAATCTATAAACATGAGGTACAGTCACTTTTTCTTTTTTTTTTTATGGAAAGATACATTACAATTGGGATTTTTTACCCTGAGCAAAATTATATTTGTTTAATCAAATTCAACAGCTGACACAAGGGTTAGCATCAAATTCCATGTAGACTTTCCATGGCTAACCATTTCTACCATCACAGACCATTTAAGTCTTAATATATTTATCCTCACATAGTTATCCCTTTGAGGCAGGGCAGTGATTACATCTGAGTTTCCCAATGTCTCACAAGTCTAGGATCAGAACTCTGGCATTGTTTGCTCTGTCATAGTAATTTTTTTGCGAGAACAGTTTTTCACATTAGACAGCTATTTTGTTTTCAGCCCCACAGCACTGATTGAGCCAGACCTTGTTTACAGTTTATTCATCAGAACTGTTGAAACCAAGACACCAAGGTTAACACAAAACTGAAGCAATACAACAGTCAGAACTACATCCCAGGAATCTTGCCTTCCATACATACCTTTTATCTTCAAATCAAGCATCCTGCTTTCCATGAGAGGTAATAGAAATCCAAAGCAAGATATGCCCTATTAACATGCCTGTTCATTAATAAAATCACTGAATACATGAGTTGATTTCCAGCTGAAGAACTTGTTAATATTACTAGGTATAGAAAAAATGGAAAGAATTGAGGATATTTAGGGAAATGAGTGGATATCTAAGAGATATTGGCTTCAGTCCTATGTCCTGTACTAGTGTAGCAAGGCATGCTGTCTGCTTGGTATTTCAATTGTCTCTCCCAAAACAACAGGAATTGTGAAACTTGTCTGGCATTGTGAAGTTCTTTAGAAGCTGAAATTAAAAAAATGTCATACAAAGAAGACCAATGTTTTCAGTTAGGAAGCATTTCCAAGAAATAAATGCACTCACTTTGTAGATGGGAAATACATATTTGAAATCAAAAAATGCACTTACATGGTCCTGGATTTCACCACAACTCAGACAATTTGTCTAATCTCCATATGAACAGCTTTATCCATAATATTATTATTTAAATTGAATTATTGGAAAAGAGAGCTTAATTGAAAATATTATTTCAGGAAAGATACTGGTTTCAGAAAATAAGTATTTTTAGCTCTGTGCCTTTTTTACTCTTTCATTACCTTTACACTCAAAACAAGTAAAGAAATCCCAACAAAGCTTTACCCCATTCTATGGCAAGAGCAAGAGAGTAATTTCTAATGATGACAAGGGAAAATGGCTATTCTGAGAAGTCCACTCAGGCAGATATTAATTAGTAAAGTACTTATTACCATAAGTAAAACAATACTAACAACAACATTCAAAGCAGTCAAAGACACCTGGAAGGGTTTGATTCCATCATGAAGCAGTTTTTTAACAACCATTTTTCTGAGAATATTTAAGTAGAGTATTTAGCGATGTACTTCAAAAGCAAAAGCCAAAAAAAAAAAAGTTTCAATGAAAGCAGCTGCTTTTCAAGAGCAAGCTATCAAATTTATCAGTAAGAGAACTTCCAAATCACACCTACACACCTTGAAACCCTTTCATGTCCACTTCAATAACTCTCACACACACACACACACACACACAAGAACCAAAGCTGAGATAGCCCCAAACTGCTGCCCAAATTTCAAAGCATACATATGTTCAGAAGACATGTGCAGGGAATGTGTCCCCAGCTTCTGCTGATCCAGAGCATTCCATAATTGTCTGTGTGCTTTCCCCTCAGAAACACTTCCACAATTCAAAAATGTAGGGAACTATTGGCCTTGCTGATATAGAATTTAGTTCATATCTACACTATGAATATGTGTTTTCTCCAGCTCAGAGAGACTGTAGCATCTCAAATAAGATGTTTTGCTCTCAGAAGAATAGACTTAAGACTGAGGAAACAATGTGTTTGCATCAAGACTTTCAGGTTTTGTTTTCAAATTGAGTATCCATTCTCTTACTCTAAATCACCAAGCATGTAATCAAATCAAGGAGAAAAGCAGAACAGCAAAGTAAAAATGAATTAATGACTGCAGCAATATTTTGTGTCAAAGAAACCCAAATCTCAGCAGAGGATTGGAGAACTCTAAAGTATTGTTTTCTGTTCTGCAACCTTTCTTGCCACTGAAATAACAAACCTACATAGGAAAAAGTATTTCAGAACAGTAGAGGAGATAGTGATTTGGTTGTCCCAAAGAAATACAAAGAAATTATGAATAACTACTTAGGAACAAGGAATAATTAAAATAAATCCCTTGTTTTTCAAAATAGATAGGTCAGTAATGAGGAGATATATCTAGATTATTCTTGACTGAGGAGCCACTTAAAGAAGAACACAACAGCAGAGTTTTTAAAGAGAAAGGAATATAGCCAGAAGAGCTAGTGAAAAAGCATGAGTTCCTAGAATTATTAAATCCTCGGAAAAACAAAGAAGAAAATTCAGTGATAGTAATATATTCCAATGAACCATAAAGTCTAATATTAGACTTTAAAAAATAGGGCAATGTTAAAGGAAAACTGAAAAAAAAAATCAGAAAAAATGTGTCTAAAAGAAATCTAGTTGCAGTCACTAGCAGCTTCTAGGGGATAAAACTATTTTTTTGGAATAAAAAAATTTAGGAATGTTCTGATTCAAATGACAGATGAGTGGCCTATCCTTATCAAAGAACATGGTAATATCAAAAAAGATAAAAATAAAAAGAAGTCAAGCAGAAGTTAAACAAATACACTTCTTGGGTATGAACTAAAAATATAAAAGTAAGCCCAGAGGAAAGAGGTGAAAACAGTCTTACAAAGGATGCCTTTACATATGCACATGCATTGCTCTCAGCAAAATTCACAGGACAATTCTCCTGCTAATATTCCATTATGAAGAGATAAACACAAGTCAAGTATCCCAGCATAGATATATAACCCAGTCAAGCAAATTTCTTCAAAGCAATTGAAGTACACAGGAACCAGAGCTAAGAACAGCCTCAAAACAAAGGCATGCTTATCCACAGCTGGTCTTACTCAAGACAGGAAAAGCACTACCAACAACAGTGCAATTCATCTGCTCCAAAAGTCAATAGTGGTCATATTCATCTTCCCACATACAAACTGCCCAGCTCTTTGCTACAAAGTGAGGTGCATGGGGTGGAATGAAGAAAAGAAGAAATACTACCCAGTTTCACCAAAGACTCATGTCTAGGTGGGAATTTAACTGTGCTGAACACTAATACATCTCTATGCTTTCTGTGAAGCTTCTTTCTCAGGGGAATAGGATATAACAGGGATCCTGCATATAAGATCCTAATTTAAGTGCTTGGTGGCTGATGGGGAATAAGTGATAGATCTGGTCCTGGCTGAGGGACAGTCTGATTGACAGACTATTGCAGAATGTGAAACTCAGCCTGGAAACAGATTACAGGATTCAGATGCACTATCATTAACAAAGAAAATCCCATGTATGGCCCTATCCATGCCAAAACAACTGGAGATGATAGGGGAAAAAAGTACCCAAATGGGGACACACATATCCACTGGAGAGCATTGCTAGAGTTGGTTTTGACTTAAACCAAGTTCTTTGTTTGAAAAATAGCTCAGAGATTTTTCTAACACATTGTTTCAATATGCCCTTTGTCTATTATTACTAAGAATTAAAGCCTATTTTTTTTGTCAAGGTCAACGCTGGCATATGTATCTAGATACCTCAGCTCTTTCTAAAGCTATTAACCACAGGCATTCAACATTGCAGACATTCAAATTCTTCTCTCTCCCTGCTTGTAAAAAGGGCTTGTGATATAATTGACACCAATTCTAGGAAGCAGAGAAGAACAACAAATGTTTTCATTGTGGTGTTTGTGAATTCATTTGCACTAAGTGCATCATGTTACTATGAAGATGTCCATAAGGACTTTGAGAGCACAAAATAGATTGTTTGGGAGGAATATCTTTAACAACACTGACCTGAGAGTGCCTTAAATGAGGCAGAAACAATGCATCTCATATTAGGTTTTGTATGTGAAGCAACAATGTCAAGCACTGCTCTGCAGTCAATATTCACTGCAGAGTTGAAAGGCTTAATTACATAGAAGCTGATTGTATTTTGTGTTTGAACTGAAGAAAAAACATCTATCAGAGTTGTTCTAACCACACCATTACAGACTGGGCTAATAGAAAGACAGTATCAACAAAATGTTCTTACAGATGCACAATGAGGAGCAGGACTAGGCTGAGGATTTCTTTCCCTGTTAACCCAGATGACCAACAAAGAGATAACCCATGTTAACTGTGACTACCCTGTTGGCCAAGTGCAGCTTACATTTACACCAGATTTCTGCCAGCAAAAGAGAATATTATAGCTTATATTTCCATAGGACTTATATTTCAATAGGACTTATATATCCAAGTAATATTCACAGCCCCCAGGTTAGAACTGGTCTCACAGATGCAGCTCTCACTGCAGTTAATGGAAACCTTATCTGTATAATTGTATCAATGTCACCAATTATAGAATTTGAGTTCCAGTGCAAGATTTCATTGGATTGTTTTGGCAGTGCTTAGTTGATAAGACTGTGGTACCCCTAGTAGTTCTGTGTGTTTGAATAGACCTATTAAAAGAAATAGGAAAGATACTGCAGTAAGCTCTATACTGAACAGACTGCTAAAATTCTGTTTCAGTAGCAAGAAGAAGCATGTCCCTTCACACAGCTACTTTGTGTTCTACTCATCTAGAAGATTAGTAGATTTTGATTAGGCAAACCAAATTAAATCAGAGTCAGTCTTCAGGTGAACAAGCAAAAATTGAATTTCATTGTGTTCGCATCAAATATCTGGATCTGTATCTCCAGATCTCTGGATAAAGCCTTTACATCATGATAAACATAAGAGAAGGCAAGGAAAGGAAAAATTTGGATGAGCCATATATCCTTGATTAAAAAATCAATCTTGTATGCAAATTTTAGATTTTTTCAGCTGTTGTCAAAGAAAGGACAATGTAAGGATATATGGTTTTGGATGATTTTAATTGTGTGCCACAGGATGTTTTAGTTGTCTCCATTCTCACCAGATGTTGAGGTTATAATGTCTTCTATCAGACCTCATAGCAGTATTTTTTTTGTCCACACTTGCTGGAATGCACATCCCACTGGAGCCATACAGCTCCCCCATGACAATTCCAGGGCCTTGCAGCTCCCACTGCGCTGCCCACCGATTTGCAGACCAAGAAGATATTGCACTGCCTGGGTCTGAGGTGGCAGCCACATGAGCGATGGCAAGATAGCTCCCTTCTTTAATGATACATGAGAGAGAACATCAGCTATGGGACCTAGGGAGTTAAGAAGCAATAAACTGATGAAAAAAAATCATATTTGAGAAGGCATCATGCCAAGAACAGGACTGACCTGGGGATTTCACTCCACCCTCCATTCTGCACCACAAAGTTTAGAATTTTAAGGTGCCTCAGATTGCCAGCAGTGGAAATCATCTGCACATATCCCAGTGAAGCATGGATTTAACAGCAATGCTGTTTTGCCTTTAACAATATTGTGTAGGACAAGGCAGTATCATATCACTCCATCAAAATACTGCACTGCAGATAAATTTTGTCCCAGATTGGCATTCTGCTATCTGATCTTCCAAAACATAACCTTTTAAATTCCTGCACTATGAAATTTTACAATCAAGAGATTAACAGCTTGTAACTGTATTTCCAGAAGTAATAAATTAATGAAAGCAAACTTGTGCATCTAATTTCTGGGGGGTTTTGTTGCTTTTTTTTTTTTTTCTTTTTGTAGGGGGTGTTTTTTGTTTGTTTGCTTGCTTGCCTTTGTTTGTTTTTTTTAACATTTGTGCAGGGGAAATACTTTGGTTAGACATAAAACAGCCATTGAAATTTCTGGGTTATCTGAAAGCTGGGAATTCCAACAGTAGCAAATATACTCATTTATTGATAGTTTTTTTCCTTCAACAGCTAGTAGTAGACTGATTTACAGACAAAAGTAGCTATTTTTCCTCACAGCCTGATACAAAATAAATTAGTTCCCTTTACAATGCAGTACACAGAATTTAATATAATGCTGCTGGGACAGAGGTCACCTGCAAATGAACCAGATGTTGTTAGATCATGAAGATGACTGAGCAATATACTTTTGCACAGTTCTCATTTAACTGTGAGCAGTCTGACAGAACATCTGGTGCTGGGAATTCATCAGCTATTCTTCACCAATATGCTTTCTAACAGACTGGTCTAGGAGTGACTGTGAATGCTGATCATATTTCATTAGATTCCAGGGAAATCACAATATATCAGAAGAATATAAAGGAGGAGAAATAAGGCATGGGCATGAACAACATAAAAAGAACATAAACAATTAAGTAAACAGAAAAACAATCGTTGGAAATGTGGAAGAGGCAGGTAAAAACATAAATAAATTTAATGTATTTTAACATCAACTGTGAACTGATATGAAAATATGCAAAATCATTATATATATAATATTATATATATTTTGGCAAATAAAGTTTCACACGCAGCACTATAGGAGCATCTACATTATCACAGATTTGGGATATGCATGTACTTTATTACTGCAGTCTATTCTGACACCCTTGCAATTAGGCCAGCACCTCTTCCACCTCTAAGAAGTATGGGCAAAAAAACCAGGAGACAAATCTCATGTCGAATATGATCATGTCTTTGAGCAATTAATTCCTTTCTTTTCTACTTAATCCTTAAAGAAGGCAAAATAGTTCCCACATTTGTGCCTACAGTTGCTTTTCACTGAAAGAGCAGCTTTACAGTTTCTGCAATCATTTGGGACATTGCTTTGCAGAATTTTAAGGCTTTGCTACAAGGACCTCGCTCACAAAGCTCTTCCTGTACAACCAAAGACTGAAGAGGTCATTTCTAATTGTAAATCCTCTCTAGGAATTCATCACTCTGGTTCAATTTTCCCTCTCACAGGAATTTAGACTTTCAATGCTGCAGGAAATTTATATTCCTGCATCAAGACTTGCCCCCCAGATTAACATCACTTGCACTGCCTAACAAGAAAATGTTTTAAAACACAGGTAGCCCAGAACAAAAACAGTGGGCACAGACCTCAAACCTGAAAATGCTACATAACATCAAGTCAGTTGCTGCAGTGATTTGCCTAGTCCATGTGCTGGTAGGAAAAATGATAAAATTGCCCCCCCCCAAAAAAAAAAAAACTTCAACCCAAAAACAAACTATGAAAAGTTCTAAATCTCCATGATAAGAGAGTTGTGGAATTCCAATATTGTAAGCTTATGGAAAGCTGTACACCATGCAGCCTTAAAGCTCTTTGTTAGCAAAAGTATCATCCTTCTTCCTCCTGGCTCTGGACCCAGTTGTATTTTTTTTTTTTTTTTTTTATTCTAGTTCCTGTTCGCCTCTGGTGGTTTTTTTTGTTTGTTTGGTTGGTTGGTTGGTTTTGTTTGGGTTTTGGTGGACTTTTTGTTTGTTTGTTTGTTTTGTTCCCAAAAGTTTGACACTTGTAGGATAAATATCTTGGGGAAATATGGCACATGGATTAACCTTTCCACTTTTACTCGTGAAGTACCAGCTTCAGTGATCTCTGCTCTGTTGAGTCAAAGGGCATTCCACTGTCTTCTGAAGGGCTTGCAATAAAGTTGTGAATGCACAGGAGATTAAGCCAGACCTGCCAATGTTGGTAGGTCTGGAAGAGGCCAACAGCCCACCGCAGGGTACTCCTACTAAACCTCAGCTGCGATAGGAGTACAGCTCCAAACTGATCCCAAGATTGTCTGCTGTGAAAACAATTGTCCAACAAATTTGACAACTTCTTATACTTCCTCGTGTTCAATTTTAACAGTGACTGTCATACACCACAACCTGCTACATCTCTCAGGGTATAATCTATTTTTCTCTCAAGAAGTGTTTAAAATTACTTCATCTAATTGTCGGCAGAGTCCATCCTTTCTTCTTAACCAGAACTATTGATATTATTGCCAAATTCCTTTATGTTTGAATAGTCCAATAATGTTATGACCTGGGATAGAATCTTTTCTTCCCTGGACATAGTGCTACACATGGACCAACTTTTACTTTCTGTCTTTCTTATGTTTGGCACCACAGTAAATTATGTACTTTCTGAGTGCCACAGAATCATGGACTGGGTGAAGTTGGAAGGTACCTCTGGAGATCATCTGGTCCAAGAGATCTGGATACAAACTAAAATATAGGAGGCTCCCTCTGAACATCAGGAACCACATTTTTACTGGGTGGTGGACTCAGCACTGAAATAGGTTGCCCACTGAACTTATGGAGTCTCCTTGGAGGCATTCAAAAACTGATCTTGGTCCTGGGTAACCAGGTCTAGGTGACCTTGCTTGAGCTAGTTTGCTTTCTACTGCATGCCCATGACTTGCATCATTTCTAGACCATTTCTAGACCAATCTGAGAGCAATTTCTTCAGCTTTATTAGGCTTGGGTGACTTTGTTTGGTCATTAATATAAGCCTTTACACCTTGTCATTTATTTGTGCTACAATGATGAACTAAGAAAATAAGCTGTCCTTATACATTTATATGTAAGTTCAGATGTTCTGACATCTGGCCAAATGACAATCTATCTAAGCTTTCTTACTATCACAGAAAAGACTTTTGTAACACTGTTTCAGCCTGCCCAGACATTTTGCGTTTATTGTCCTAACAAAATTATTCCACCATATGCCATTTTATTTTACTTCTCTTTATGGTAATAAAAATACAAGAATATTTGGATTGTATGAAGCTCTTCCACTATTTGTTCCACATTATTATAGATGGATACCAGCTCATAGTATATCTTCTTTATTCTTCAGGTTACTATCCTGACCAGAAAGAAAGCTAAATTGGCTTTTTAAGATCAGGTAGAATCAAATTTTGAAGAAGCTATGAGACAGTACATGTTTGATGCTGCTGTTGGTTCATAAGCATCCAAACTCTATTGAACACAAGAAAAGAACACAGTTTCCTGGCTTACAGCAAGCATCTTTCCAGCAATCTTCCAACTCATTCTCCGTATTTCTAAATTTAGACTAATTCTATCTTCCAGCCTCAGCTCCAATCTGTCCTTTTATCAGTGTGTATCACACACACCAAATACCCTTCACAGTGATTATGCTAACTACTGAACTCCATTACACCTTCTTCTCTTTTGGGCAAAGTATGTGGTGAACCGTCTTCCATAGTAATTTTACATGAAAAGCAATGATTTAGTAATGTGTGTCTTAGTCTTTTAATCTTATGCACTTCATTGTTTATACAGCAAAACACTAATGCAGAAAATTTAACAGACACAGTTCTAATTCCTTTGCCTTTTCAAATAAGCATTGTTTATTGATTGAATGATATTTCTCAAGCACAAAATTATAATCTGAAATCCTTTTTACCCCATAAACTTACAAGCAAAATGTCAGGTGTTCCCAGGAGGTATCAAACAAAGCTTTCACTTTTCAGCAGAACCCTATGCTGTTGAACAAAATGGGTGTTGTACTTAATGCAAAATATCAAATATGAGAGAAGCAATGACTGTAAGGAGCTCAGTGATAAAACTGGCATATTATCAGTCATTCCACCTATGGTATTTGTCTGTTAGAATGACTACTTTAATCAAGCAGCCCAAAGTGCAATAATCCAGCTGATTGATGCTAATAGCCTGTTCAAAAGAAATGACAGCTACTTCACACTTCATACCTTCTAAAGCATAGAAGTCTCAGCTTCACAAGGGTGTGGTGCAGCAGAACCTGACTGAATATATTGAACTCATAGTGCGATTGATATATCATCTGAGAGTGTCTGTCAGCTTTATCTGGCACTTCAGATTTTGATGAAGTTCAATGACAGTTGGTTTGACTGAGCAAGCTCAGCTTCACCTATGCCTGCATTTCACTTTTTCATAGGCATGAATTTGGGAACATTCCATTCTTGGAATCAAGACTCTCATCTATCCTCTGTATCTCTTCCAGGATACCTCTTTACATGTCTGGTAAGTATAGTCACTGAATTTTCCACATGGCAATCTAGAAAGGACGTGGATTAGCTGGAGAAGGTTCAGAGAACAGGACTAGTAAAAGACAACCAACATTTATTAGAAGAAAGGAAAAAATTGAATTGTTTTCTTTAGAGTCAGGACTAGTGAGATGTTTATTGGTCTTTTCAAATATTTAAGAGATAGCCATAAAATGATGAAGGAGGTAAACACCTTCTATGCCTATCATGAGTAACAACAATATTAGTGTTTTCAATTATAGCAGTAGAGCTTTGTTACCTCTACTAACAACATTGTCCAGCATTGGGAAAAAAAAAGCTTTCTTGAAATTAGAACAATGAAGGACAGGAATGTTGTCATTCAAAGTCAGAACCTCCATCCGAGAAAATTTTAAGCATTTGTTGGGTAGGTAACTTTCAGTAATGAAATCCATTTCATGTACACCTACTTCATGATTTCATGCACATATTCATGGATATTTCCATGTATACTGTCCTTTATCTGTGTTCTGTTCCATTGTATTTTCTATTATCAAATCCTCCCTGTAAGTCAGGTTCTGAGAACTTTTTCAGGCAGTCCAATCTACTCCAGAAGGCACTTAGATATCTGTGTATGACTTCTGATGTACTTCCAACTTTAAAATTTTCAGATAATGCAAAGAAGCATTTCAGTTGAAGATTCATTGTTTGATGTTTAAGTAATGGATTTTTCTATGGCTCTGAAATGCAATTACAGCCTCTTCAATATATGCCATTTATTCTCTCTCGACATTTCCATTGACTGTGTAGAAAAAGATAGCTTTGGAGTTGCAGCTAGTGACTATTTTGCTACATAGATACAAAATCTAGGTGGGATTGTGTGATAAGTGGATTTTAGCACTCTTTATTAGTGTCAGGCCACAGAGTTTTGATTATGCCTGTTTTATTTCTTATCTTTCTTGCCAGATTTTTTGCTGCACAAGATTCAAATATATCTCTACTGAAAGTATTATGAGAGAGAATACTGATAGAAAATTAAATAACAGTTTATGGACTTTTCTGATATGAAAATCCCAAGCTGACAAGATTCATTTGAATCAGTTCTGGGAAAAGGGCAAGGCTGCAATAATATAGTATTTTTCTAGTTCACTTGATGATTTATCTCATTAACAAAACAATTTGCTCTAGACCCTGGAATGATGATTGCAAAGTACAATCAGCCACTGTCAGCCACTGTCAGCCACTGTCATGGTTTAACCCCAGTCAGCAACTAAGTCTCACACTGCTCCTTCATTTGCCCCTAATGAGATGGAGGAGAAAATCTGAGTCAAAGTGAGAAAATTCATGGGTTGATATAAAGGCAGTTTAACAGGTGAAATAAAAGCACACACAAGCAAAGCAAAACAAGAAGTCATTCTCCACTTCCCATGGGCAGGCAGGTGTTCAGCCACCTCCAGGACAGCAGGGCTCCATTATGGTAATTGTGACTTGTGAAGACAAATATTCCAAACATCCCCCCCTTCCTTATTCTCTCCCCAGCTTTATCTGTGAGCATGACACCTTCTGGTATAGAACATCCATTGGGTCAGTTAGGGTCACCTGTCCCAGCTGTGTCCCCTCCTGACTCCTTGTGCACACCCAACCTCCTGTGGGATGGGCTGAGGAGCAGAAAAGACTCCTAAAAGTGCTGCTCAGCAATGACTAAAACATCCCTTTGTTATCAATGCTGTTGACAGCGCAAATCCAAGCCTCATACCAGCTACTGTGAAGAAAATCAACCCTATCCCAGCCAAAACCAGGACAACCACCAACTCTGTCACTCTTCACTAATGTAAGTTAAACTGTAATTTTGCTGAAGGGCAGAAGAACGCTCCATTTCAGAAGAGAAAGTTTTCTGCAGTACCTCACATAACTTTTTAAAATCTTTCAGTCTATATACCTTTCAAGTTTTTTCCTTATGCTTAGCCTCATTTTTTACCACTGGAAACCATGTACAATTCTTTGCTCTTCATGGTATGGTGGAAGTGCAGAGAAATTTTAACCTACTTAAGCTCAATTCTTTTCCCAACTCTTCAGAATATTTGAGAAACTTAGAAGAGGTAAGAAAAGGTCCGTAGCACAATTTTTAACACTAAACAGTAAACTTGGAACAAACATCTAAGTGTCCCACATGATAAAAAAACCCACATGATATCCAGCTCCAAGTACACAACATTATATGCAAGTAATTTAAGCATTATTGTATATTCTTCTGCTAAAAGAATGCATAGATTAGCCAAGGATTGATTTTCCAGGGCAAGCAGCTCTACAGGACATGTTTCCTGAATGATCAATATATTATTGTTTATTCAGTAAGTGATGCACCTTGGCTGCTTCATCAGACATTATCTTCCCTGCATCCTAATACAGAGAAGGGCCATGAGCAGTGGATATTTGTGACCGAAACACAATCCACTTTGGCAATGCCATTATCATATTCTCCCTAGTGGCTGGAATATTCCTGTATGTCACTGTCACAAGGGATTGAAAAGATACTTCAGGATGTGCTCTTTACTAAGAGCACACTCTTCTTCTCTTTTCCTCGCACATTTCACTGACTTCGACATTGCAATCGTGAAGCAGAACTGAAGGAAAAGCTCATGTCTCTGCCTAGTAATTTTCTTTCTGCTCAGAAGCCACATAAAGTTAGGTTGGCTGCCCTTAAAAGCCTATAAAGAAAGAGATGATGCTTAGAGTGTGAGGAGTCTCTTCCTATTTTTCATGCAAGAGTGAACTAATTAGGCTAAGAACAACTATTTTAGGTCAATTCAAAGGTCCTTTTAGTCCAGAATTTTATCTCCAACAGCTATAAACACTAGAGTGTAATAACAAGACAAACACATTGTAGTACTAAAGTACTTCTTTAGACTACACTCACCGGCTGTAAAGAATTTTGGCTTAGGAAATCACTGAGCCAAAGCTGCTTAATGGTTTGGAGGTTTATTTGGTAATATACAACCTAAGACTCAGTTGTATTAGTGTAGATTCTGTGCAGAAAACCAGAAGTCTACTGAAGTTATTGAAACAGCCTCAGAGTTTATTCAAGATTCAGTGTTGCAGTTTATGTTGTAATGATTATCACTTGAAATGCTTCAAAGGTGTTCAATTAAGGTTCAGATTTTATATCCCATTGCACCTGTCTCCACCACTATCACTTTGCTGCTATGGCTCTTAATAAACTTCAGTATGCTCTGAATTGGGCTCAGGAAAACATTCAAGTTGTAACTTTTGGCAATTGCTGCCAGGAGTAAATCAAAGATTAATTAAGAGTATTTTAGAATAGGATTTCCTTCCTTTCACTACTTAAAAAAGCATGCATTCTTCTTTTTTCTGAAATGCTTGTCTAAAATTGGTGACTTTGCTTTAGGAATGTTTTCATTTTCAATTGGGCAAAAACTATTTTGTAAAAAAAAAAATAAATTGGAAAATCATTATTTCAAAAAATAAACTCTTGCAAAAATTATGTGTTCTTTTTCTAATCTCTTGAAAGAAAAGCATTTTAAAATATTTCCTTCTTCCTGTCCAGCTTTCTTTCATATATTGCTTTCTAATTCAAACAATATGCAAAGAGAAAATACCAACATTGTTTTACATATGTAAAATTATAAGAATTGTTAATGAAATAATTATACACTAATATAAGGTGTTAAAAGCTAGAAAAACCATATTTTTTAAAATTATTGCTTGTCTGCTTCTAAAAAATCATTCTTTAATTAACATTGACCTAACACCCTCATTTTACAGATGCATATTTGCCATTTTCTTCTTTATTTTGATTTGCCTGATTAATCTCTGCCTTGTGTAAAAATTAACCATATTAAATGGCTGTGTTCTACCATGAATAAGAAGCTAGGAATATATCCAATGGATTCGATGATGCAGCAGACTAATACTTTTTGTACCTTCAATATAAAGATTTTGGAGCATCTCTGCACCATACTCTGAAGATATTAAAAAATGACATCACAGAGTTTTGCTTGTTAGCTAGTGGATAGACAGCTGAAGCAACTAAGGAGACATTAGCATGGAATCATCTATTTAGTACAACTGGCCTGTTGTTAATGAATTTGACATATTTCCTTGATGTGAAAAATTTTAGATGCAGTGGAGATAACATAGATATTCATTCATTTTCAGATATGCATTTACAATGTCTGAAGACCTCTGAATAGAGACATAGTTCAGAGAGGCAACTGCATAAATGATCTGTTTACTTTGACTGCCAAAAGACAAATTAAAAAAAAAAGTACTGAAGTTGCCCACTTTGTAAAATATCCAAGTGAATGAAACACCTGAGCAAATTTTGAAATGCTCTGGGCTGAGAGCTGATAATCAAGCCAAGTTATGAGGTGGTTTCAGCAGTTATTCTATGTCTTCTGTTTCTTCCTCTCCTAGCATGGCTCCCCTTGGATGGTTTCAGTTAACAAGCTGTGATTTTGGACTTTCAGGAAAAAAAGATAAAATGTCAAAGAATAAAGATATTTTAATTTTAGTTGCTTAAGAAGTACTGAAATCATTGTTAAATGGTAAGGACATGAATACTATGTTTAACTAGAGCTATAAGAAGCAGCTTTAGAATACAAATCTTCTTAGTTTTCCAGTCCTGGAATACCCAAGAATTTATTTAACTTTAAGGTGGTATGTCAAGAGGAAAAAAAATGTACATTTTTAGGGCTCCGGAGAGGAAATAAAAGTCACACATCTTTGCAAAGCTTCAGCTGTTTTGATTAGAGGAAGGTTTCTTTCTAAGGAAGCTATTAACAACAGGAGTTTAAAAATGCTATTTTAAGATACAGAAATAAAGCAGTTGCACCTCAGTGAGCTTTGGCACATGATTTCTGGCTGTTTTTAAAGGGGTGCAGAGGGGTTAATTGGCTTTCTGCAAAAATGCAGAAGGATATGCTGACAGATCCAAGTATTATTTTGAAGACCAGATAAGTAAATACACATGCGCACTCACAGTTTGTGGAAGCACTGTCAGCTAAACCAACAAGCATTTAAGTTGCTCATTCACAAGATGCCTAAAACCCTGTAGAAATACCATACAAACCTTAGAGGAGAAAAAGAAAGCCTGATGTCAGTGGCATGATAATTTTATGGGTACACTGAAGGAAAAACTAGCTTTCTCCTCCAAAGAAACCTTGGAAGAGTATGAAAGGTTTCTAAGAGATTCTAAGATAAAGGTAAAAAGAAAAACATCTACTTCATTTTCTACAAGTTTGCCATTTTGCAGCAGATACCTGGGATGAGAATCTCCAAGCCTCAGTGACTGTGGAGCTGGTTGAGACAGCCTGAAGGCTTTAGGGTACAAAAGTTGGGAAGTTTGTCAGTGCTGTTTTCAGTTGCAGATCATGTCAGTCCTAGACCAACCACGTGAATGGGGCCAGTACGAAACAGCCCTAACAGCAGTTGTGAAAAACCATCTGAGGGAACAGTGAATGTGCAGCAAGTCTGGTAACTTTCTATCCATGCAAGATTTCTGCACCAGGCTCCAAAAGACCATGATGCTCCCTGACACTGTTGGCCCCACCACCAGTTTGTCATTGTAGAGGTAGATTCATCCACATAGATATGCACTAAGGATATGATATCTGTTAGTTTTGCCACATTGAGAGGAAAAAAAGGACAATATCAGTGGTGGCTTATCTTTCCCACAAGAACAGAGACCAAGACAGCATCCTTGGCATTCCAGCAACAGAAAGCACACAGTGCATCCCTCTGACACTCAAGTCCAATAAGTGTATCTTTCTTGGGTTTATCTAAGCTCATTACCAGTTCTGCTCTCTGCACTTCTATACACTCGTCACTTCATACTAGTACTTTTTCTATCCACCCTGTCTGATGCCATCCATCAAACAGGCACCAGAGACACAAGTCTTTCCTTTACACTCATTTTAAGCCCAGCAAGGGACAGCCAGGCCTTAGGATTCCTGCTTCAAATTATACAGTTTACTTCAAATAAGCTTGCATTAAAGTTCTGAACATGCCCTTCAGCGACAGACATTGCTGCAGAAAGGACTGTGCCCATTTCAAACTGTGAGTGAAAACAGATTTCAGATGCTTGGTCTCACATGAACAAAATCATCATCATTTATAGTCCCCTGGCACAGCTGAGTCAATGTGCATAGCTGAGTGCTAGACATGCACGAGGACAGATTATGGCACTTGATCAGGGTTAGAGAACTGTAACCCAACCATCTAATACCAAGGCAGGCTTAAAAAAGTTGTAACCAAAAAATTAGACATTTAATTAGACCACTCAGAGTGAAAACCTACAAGTGAAGACACTGGTAGAAATTACCTAAGATTAAAACAGAGTCAACATTAATTTCTATTTAATTTTATGGAAATTTTGCTGAATAGTGAAATTACTTCAAGAGAGACATAAAAAGAAAGGATAATAAGAGAAGAAAGCAGAAATATAGGCAACAGGTAAATCCAAAGTCTGGCCCTCTTAGGGAATCTCATGGATATTTTTCACCCTTCTTTTGGCAAGAAAACATTTTCTCATTATGCAGAGCAACACTGCATTCTTACCAGTTAGTGTGCCTGACTGCCCACAGAAGAAAACATGTTAATTAAAAAACTAAGGGCAATAACAATTTCTTCCTGCTTCTGCTACCCTTTCTAAAGAGAGGGCTATACCACATTTTGCAAAGTTCACTACTGCTATTAATTTCAAACAGCTACTATAATGACAAGTACAAATGTCCTGTGAGAAAAGGCAACCTGAAATATTATATTTGAAAATCTTTTTGAGATTGACCTGGCTTTCAGTTAGTGACAGCTTTAATCATAATGGAGGCTTTGTGACAGAGTCTTCAAACTTTAACTACTCATGAGACACACACATTAATCCTGGAGAATAAAGGCTATTAGTCCTGCTTTTCAAAAAAGCTTTCAAATCTGCCCAAACTCTTACCTAGCTTAGGAAAAAAGTATCCTAGTGAACCCTAACAATGGGAAGGATAACTCAGACCATGATTTACAGGAAAACGTGAATTTCCTAATGTAGAGTTCTAATCCCGCAAAAAAATTCCAGTTTCTCTGTCAAGAGGAATGATTTCACTCCTATTATGCATTTCTACATTTGAAGCAGTATTGCTGTTACAAATGAATTGCTTATTTCTTCCTTAGTGGTTCCACCTTTTGGTCCTCATCCTAACACAGAATTGCAATTTGCAGGTTACATAAAATGCTGTGGAAAGTTTAATTATAAATGAAATAAGTCACAATTATTAAAAAATCGCCCAAGAAATCACCCAAGAAAATGTATGCATGGCATATACATAACAAAATTCAAAACCTGAATAAATAATAATAATAATAACCACATCATCTTAAAATTTCTTCATATCATCTAAGGGATTTTGCAGCTACCTTAAAATAAGTCCTAAACAAAGAGATGTAGTTTTCCTTTCAATACAGTTTGAGATTTGTCAATGACTTTAATAAAAGCAGGACTCAAATCTATAAACAATATTCAAACACAATGAGAGAAGGCAGACATATAACCATGCAGCTGACTCATCTCAAATAAATGGTATATGATTTAGAAAGTAATCATCATCTGTCTTCACACCCTTTCTTGAAAATAATGCAGTTTGAAGGAGTTTTATCCAAATATCACTCAAATATCACTGCTCTAGAAATCACCATGAAAAATATTCTGGAAGCATGACATCAGAATACATGTCTGAAAGTCCACAGAAATTTTCTATGGAAGATATATTGAGTAGCAGGCTTAAGGACAAGCTTAACATTTAATAGCTGTCTATTAAATGTAAAGGAATGCAAACCATAATTCTAGCAAAAATTCCAAAGGAAAAAAAAAAAAAACAAATTAATGCAACAATACTATGATACTACTACACATTAACAAGGCAGTGTGCAAAGAAAGATTAAATTCAGCAATAGCATTGCGGCCCTAATGGTTCAGTGGGTAGGATACAAAACTGGAAATTCCTGCACGGAGAGAAAACAGGGAGTTTCATTGACTCACAAAGGAGTTCACACTATTAGGACAAGGAAGGCATATGAATATACAGAGAATTAAAACCCAAATGCGTCGAGATTTTTCCTGAATAATTTGAAAAATGAATAAGACTTTTCAAAGCTTTCATAAATTTTATGACACAAATTTTGGCCAGGAAGGAAGTAATTTCTCATCTCCTGATACAGTTTTATGACAGTGATTTTTACAGGAGCACAGAGCAATTGAAAGCAATTGTCACAACCTAGGCAGATCTGCTGACCTAAAATAGAAAGGGATCTCATTTATAAAATAAAGTGCTGTCTGAGTAGCTGTCAGCAATCTGCAGAGACAACTAAGTCAAACTGATGTGTGTTGCTGAATGATGGCGAGGAGAATAAATAGGGTATAGGTAGGGGGAGCTTTGTTGCCTGAGGCAGGGATGGATATGGTGGGATATGGTGGTCCATGGTGCACTAGAAGGAAAAGATGCAATGCCACAGCAGATGATAGTTGGGTTTGAGAACTCTTTGCCTTCCACTTAATTCTCTTTTATTTAATACACAGAGGAATGTCTGGGTCATAGTACCCTAGGGTATGTTCGAAAACCCAATCATGTGTAAGTGAGAAGACAAACATACACAACAGCACCGTCCCTAAAGCGCTGATCTTTAACTTCATAGCCCCATTCACACCCTTCAGACCATTGGTCTGTTTAGGGTTTCTGAGCATCATGAATATCTAGGTCCATGCCAGGTACTCAACAGGGATTTACAGAATAGCACAGACACTACTGGTCGGAAACACTGCAGTGCTTTTTTTTGAGATGTCACACAGAGAAAATACTGCATTCCTTTAACTGCATTCCTTTAACAAAAATACCCTCCAAATTATTTTGGGGAGAAATTCAAGGCAATGAATCTGATTATCCAACCTCATCTAGGCTATTCAACAGCTTTCAATTCTTTCAGCTATGCCCATCTCATTTTCTGCCTCCTCCCTTTGTTCCAAGCAGTCTGGTTTTTTCTAACTTGATCACTTTCTCCCTTTGCTTACTGTCTTCTACATAATAGTAGGAGTATAAATGAGGGAAAAACAAGACATGTTTCACGGTAATATTTTTCATTTGAGGACTGCTTTATATGATTATGTGAATGAAACTGAAATGTGAATACAATTGAGTGTGTTCTGTTTTATTTTATAGACAAGTCCTAAAAAAACCAGAAGGGATCATTTTCCAGTTGACATAGCAAGTCAGAGACAGAGATCTCAGGTTCTCAGATGTGAACTTTCACATACCTCAGAAAGAATGATTTTCCAAAAGTAGACTCCAATGCCTGTCTGCAAAATGAAATGAACGACAGCAAGGTAAGGTCATTTGATTTCCCTCAAATTGAAATATTGCAATAACTGGGAATTTTTTTAAGTCTTAGCACATATTTCTATTGCAGCTGTTAAATAACGCTCTTCTCCAACATGCATTCCAGTGTGGCATATGAGAAAAAGGCAAAGACATAAGGGCATATATTGTAACAGATACAGTGGATGGAGCTGTAAAGACACAGGTATTTTTATGTCATCTCAGGAGCAGTACCAACATTTCTCACTGCAATATAAACAGATAACTTCTGTAATAATAATACAATTTCAAGATGTTTATATTCTTAAAAAAAAAAAATGCAAGATGGAATTTCCTCATGTATAACATCTGTTAGAAATAACCACCCAGCTTTTCTGTTGCCATGCAGCATGAACATGTCAAAAAAGGTCCAAGAGTTGAGTCTTCTGCACTACCAGTTCCTGAATCAGTAGGATCAAGACAAGGACCAACAGTCAAACTGAGCTTCACAAACATTTTTCCTATTAAAAGTGACTGGCTGACGAAGCACCATAGCATCATTCTTTAGTGATGACTCCATTTACAAATGGAGGAGGTATTCCAACATCCCAGTAAAATATACATAAAGAAGTTTGCAAGGATACTTTATCTAACAAAAAAAAAAAAAAAAAAAAAAAAAAAAAAAAAAAAAAAAAAATGAAGTATCTTCCGCCCACAGCCAAAGCAGTTGGCAACTTCAAGGATTTTTACAATACAGGTATTCCACAGTATTATGTAATTTCAAATGCATAAAAAAAAAAAAAAAATTACTCTGGTTTTGCAGCAAGAGGACTTACTGGCAAGTAATTTAAAGTTTCTGCAGTGCTCTACAGTCTGTGTTGCTCTTAAATAATAGGAATATAATGTGTTTGGCTTTTTCTGTGTATCTATGCACTGAAAGTGAAGAAATCTGTAATACAGCAGCTATTAGAGATCTATAAATTATACAATAGATATTCTAGGATGGCAGATTTTACCACTACTCTAGTCCAATACTAAGTTGAATAAACCATATTTTTTTATTAAGAATCATTATATTGTTTCACAGCACCAAGTATCAGTTTTATACTTTTAGCTGAGTGAAATTGCTTTTGTGTTTGTTTGTTGGTTTCTTTTTTTTTTTTTTTTTTTTTTTTTTTAAGGAAGTCTCAAAAGCTCTAAGAAAACTGAACAGTAACTTAGACCCATTACCTGACCTCCAAACTGGAAACAAAAAGGCACCAACAGGCTGGGGTGTCCCTGCTGGTCTCAAAACTTTCTGAAGATATAAGGATGCAGCTTCTTTTGTTTTAGTGAAGAATTGGCAGTTAATATCTAAAGCAAAAGCTCTAATAGGCATGTTCTTTCACATTTCCTAAACTGAAGGCAAATTATGACCTTGCCTTAGGGCACGACTAACATTCTTTTTCCTAAGATGAAAATAAAAGTAGTATTGCCAGCTTTACTTTCCAGAAGAGGATGATCAGCAACTGCTGAAAACCTTCCCGGTCTACACGTGTGAAATAAAGTAGGTCAGGAAGCAGTCAATGGCAAAGCCTTTCAGAAAAGCTACCAGCGAATGAAATGTGTGGGAAGGAAAGAAGGGGGCCTGTGATTTCTCATCTGTTCAGCCTTTCAAATGTGTAGGCTGCCGTTTAAGGTAGAACTGAGATAAACAGCTAAGTTAAGAGATCAATTTCATAGCTATGTTCCTTTTGAAGACCAGTTCTCAGATCAAAACCAAGGATAACAAAACTGGAATAGTTGCTCACAGAACCAAGACACACCCTGCCTCAGCCTTTTGTCTTCTCTTTCAGTCAGCCTGAAAGAGAGAGGGCACAAGGGGACCTATGCCAGTGGCCCTCACTTTGTGCTCCCTCCCAGGTGCATCAAGATGTGGCATTACAGCTTCCTTCCAGCTGACTGAATGTGTTGGCTGCAGCTGGCTGGCCTGAGCTGCATCCCATCACCATGCTGCTCCTTTCTGTCAGGTCAACAGAGCAAGAGAAGAGCCTGTGGCATTGCACTTCACCCACAGATTTACAGTCCAACAGGATCCTGTTAAGAAGCACACTGGCCTACTATGAGACATTTTGATCTCAATACTCTAATACACTTTTCCTTTCGAGCTTGTACATGCCTTGGTTTCCATCAGCCTAGAGTTGCACTAGAGCCTGCTGAGACAGGAGCTTGCTGGGGACCAGGATGTCATGCTGGAGAGTGATTAGGTTTTTCTGTGAAAAACTAGTTCTGCAAAGAGAGGAAGCCTTCCCTTTATTCATCCACATCACATGGAGTTTGAAGAAACAAAAACTATGTTACTTGGCTTCTTACTTCCTCAGCCTACACATGTGCAAGATTCCCCAGTTACTATCACATACCAACCATGCAAAAAGTTTCATTTTTTTTTTTTTCCTTAGATAAAAGACATACACCTCCTACCCTGCACCATTCTATATTAAAAGGCCATTTTGGGGAAGCTCTAATATTATTTCTTGTCATCTACTCAGCTATGCAACTTTTTCTTTTTGGATTTAAGCTTCATTTGAGGGATGGCTTCTTTTTTTTTCTTTTAAGGATAAAAGGTGTTCAAAGATAAATAAAAATACAAAAATCCTCTTAGAAAAACACTGTCAAGGCTGGCTAAAGTCCAATTAGATAGAGAGCCATTTGCTGCCCTTTCTTGAATACAGAGAAACCATACTAATATGGAGAGATTTTCTCTGGAAAGACACAAATGTCATTTAGTCACCAGGCCTCATTTTGTTTAGTGCTCATCTCTGTTCTGTATGATCCCTCCCCAGCTGCTCACTCAAATTATCCAGTGGAGTAGCTTATCCAGTGGAGCAGCAAAAGTATTAAAATTATTAAAATTCTGGGGTTTTCTATGTCTCTCAAACCCTGCTGGCTCAGAAAACCTCTCAGCACACAGGCAAAATAAAAGCCAAATACAAAGCACACATCTGTCATCTCTCAGGAAAAATCAGTTTCCCCTGTTGCTATCCTTGTGTCCTCCTTGGACAGTAATTTCTAAATTAAGTAGCCACTACATAAAATTAAAACCAGTTCTAAGAACTACAGAAAACAATAGCTTAAGAGAAGTTGCTTACAGAGTGTGTGCTATAGTGCTAGGGACCCAGAATACCTGGGATCTCTCTCAGTTCTGTCTAGATAGACTCTGTGATCTTGGATATATCCCTACTCATTCTGGTGACAGCTCTTCCACACTATTTAGTCAGCAAACCTTCTAGCAAGGTCCCATCCCATGAAAAATTTGCACAGGGTCCATCCAGCAGAGTTACATCTCTGCAAAATGCTGGCAATCATCTCTGACTTAAAAAAATTAAGCATCTGCTTTCAAAGTACCTAAGTCAGACTTCAACTTTTTTGCTCCTCATGATGTGAGAGTGGGAGAACTAAGGTATTTTTTTAACAGTGGTATAAAGGAGTGGAAGACTGGGCTGAAACAAGGAGATGAGATCCTAGCATGTTCCTCACAGGTGGAATACTCCAAACAAGCTTCAGTGTACTGCCATATCTCCCACTGAGTAGGCATGACAGGGAATGAAAGAAGTCATAAGAAGGCAGAAAAGAATGCATGAGTATCAAAAAGCCTGACCAGAGCCTCTCACATTGAATGCACGAGATTTATCGAGTGTCAGTGCAGTCAGTGGGCTGCATGTCACCAGATGCTGTCAAACTGGGGCTATGGTTTCATGAGCTTAGGCCAGTGTAAATAGATTGAATGTGTATCATTGTCTCTCTCCACAGGCTGAGGACCTGACCTGACCTGAACAGACCAGAAAAAGAGCTATAAGGAGAATGTAATCCTCAAATAATTAATTTATTCCATTGATTTAAATACATTACATAGGCACACTTTTGCACACATATAAGTCCAGATTCCTCACTTTCCCAAATGGTAAATACTGTAACTGCACTTATATAAAGCAAGCATAACTGGAAATCAGAAGACCTAAACTGCTCAATTTACAGTTGTATTTATTTTTGCTGACTTTCTTGAAAGCAAAGCAGTTCTTGTCATACTATAGTCTCGGGTCATTGATGTTATATGAATAGGAGGTGAGTATGCACCAATCAGTGGGCAGTCTGTAGCTGCCATCTGGTGGGTAAATGCAAAAATTACATAAGGAAAAGAAATACTTCCATCTCTCAATCGTCCTTTTTAAAACTGCATTTTAAAAGAATATGTATGTATTATCAGTTGCTTTTATTTAGGAGTTAGTAACATTAGGGGTTAGTAACATTTAGGGGTTAGTACGAGATATTCCAAGAGTCATTATTTACATATGCCAGTTGTCAGGAATTTAATTCTCCTATTTTACCTTTTGCTTCCAGAAATCATCAATTATTGTGTTCTCCCTCCCTGTCACTCACGTAACTTATGCTCTGAAGACTAGATCTAAAAAGACTTGCTATAATAAGCTCTAAGAAGTAGTTGCAAATAGAAGAGCAAGAGATTCTCATCCTTTTTCTAGCAGAATACCAGCTCTGCAGGCACATCCTTAGCTCCTATAGAATCTAAACAGTATTGTCAGACAATAACAGAAGGCATTGATTGGTTGTGATGTCCAGGAGATTCATATTGAGAAGGCCAAGAGCACCAGAAGAGGGGAAGATATGCACATTGTGAGGAAGTCTAATGACTGAGGTTTAATATAGGATGCAATTCTTTAAAACTCAGAATGCAATTCTATAAAACTTATGAAGGATAGATTGCTCGCTTTCACTTCCCCATCAAAACCCTTTCAATTTAGGGCTGTTCCATTTACATTTTCAAAATAGCATTCATTCTCCCCAACTTCCCTATTTCTATGCTGTCTTTTCGAATAACTTTAGCTTATTCCAACAGAAGAACAAGTTGCTATTGGAAACACTTCTTTTTAATCCCTTTCTGTAGGAATGTCTGAAGGAATCACTCTGAGGTTTGGAATGTACAACACAATTTCTCCAAGGAATCAGTGAAATATTGTAAGTCTGACTGTCTTTATTTAAAGTGTTCAGGTGAGAGAAAAATGCTTACACATTTTGACAAAATACTCATGGTAAAGCCTTCAGTCAAATATGTACGGTTAGAGTGCCACATTTCACAGGCATCTCTACATATGCATAGCACCAGTCCTACCTGAGGATGCAGGTGTGCCCCTATAACACAAATTAATAATACAGCACACTGAATCTCACATATGTTCCACATATGAAAACGAATGTAATCTTACTTCAATGATCACATTTATAGACTGGGATGCTAAATGTACCAAACCTTCACAGCTCCTTCTCAGCATCCAGAAATATCCAGTAAGTTCTCATCAACTTGCATATTTTTAGTAGTCTTTTAGCAACAAAACCTAAAGTCTCCATCAATTTCACTGACCATCATCAGCTTCTGATGGGGCATACTGAACTGATCACCATATGTACCTACTGCCATACATCTTTTCACTTCAGTCTTCCATGGAGGTGCAGGAAATGTGTTTGGTTTGCATTTCTCACATCTGTGAAGAGATCTTTTTTCATGATAATGATATTCAGCAACTAAAATAGACTAAGACATGAATGGGACCTGATCTCTAGTGCCTGCCATTCACACAGAAAGAAACAAAAAGATAGACATGGTAGGTCTCCTCAGAGTCACTGTTTTCATTTACTTCATATTTGCAGGTTCAGAGGTAGATGTAATTTTAACTGAACCACAAAGGTGTAGGAATTATCATGTTATCTCTTAACAAGACAAGACGTAAAGATATTTACAACTGAAGTAAGCAATCTTGTAGTGAGTGAGGGATGGTGTGGACCCCACAGAACCAATTTGATTCATCCTGAAAGCTGCCAGAATCTCATTTCAGTCAATTTAGTTTAATGCTTGTTTCAAGCTCCACTAGATGCATTTTCAACATAAAAAGTCTCAGCAGAAGAGGGTTTTCCTTACACTGCTGTGTAGGGCAGCCAATGTGACTGAATTCTTGAAGTGAATTTCTTTCTTCAAACAATATCAAATTCACTGACTGAACATGGAAAAACAGATGTTAGCACTTCCTTTTCACATAGAGTTTCAGAGAACTGATGACATCTCTTTAGAGGTCAGGGCAGGAGAATGCATTTTTCCCCTTACACTGCAGGACATTCACAAGAGGTTTTCTAAAGAGTTGTTTATTTCTTGCCTTGCCTTTCTTCAGCTTCTGTCTTTAATCTGAACTCTGTCCTTTGCTCACATTTTTTTTCTACAGCTGCATATCCTTTTATTGCTCTCCCAATTGCTTTTTTTATCAGGAGGTTGAGTGCACTTCAATCTGTCCTTCGCATGGTGACCACAAAAAGCTCAGGAGTCTGATTTACTTGTGTATCATTCCAATTTCATGCTGGTGTGGTTTCTTTTTAAAAAGACTAGTGAGTAAAACTGCTGTGGTTCAGGCCAACACTACAGATTTGTATGCAGTACTGAAAATCATTCAAGTATTTAGGTGTCTGTTTGGGGGACAGTTCCCAGGCCACTGGGATATTCCTCAAGGAAAGACATTGCTTGAAATATGCAGAAAAATGGAGGAGAGGAAAATCCTCCCCAATTTTTACTGACAGTGGAAATTATGATACAGTAAGTGGAACTTTCTCTGGTAGCATTTCATTTTTTCTATATGCACATAGTGAATAACTATCTTTGTCAAAACTATTTGCCTTTGCAATACCAGCAGTTGCCCATAAAAAGAATTAGTTAGCTAATCATCTGAAAGAAGAACGTAGACATTAGGAATATTACAGTCTGGATTTGGAATATTGTAGTCTTATGACCAGGACACTGGGCTGAGAAATCAGAGAACTTTATGTCTACTACAATGACCTCAGATAAGTCAGAAAGACTCCGTACTTCAGACTCTGTAAAGAATAAAAGATGTATTGTGCACGAAGTTTTTCAAACAATCCAGGAAAAATGGTGCTAAGGCCAAGTATTCTAATTTCTCTGTATAATAAAAGGAATAAAAATAAATAAAGGAGCATGAAACCTTAAACCACAGAATTGTCCCAAATAGGACAAAAATTGAAATAGACCCTGTAAACTTCTTGAGCAAGTACTTATTTCTTACATCTGGCCATAAAAATCCCACTGAGAATTATTAGCCTCTCATTTCTGAGAAAATAAAATTCACAACAGGAAACTGTTAAAAAAATAAGCTTCATATTTTGCATTACGATGTAATCACACAACAAACACAAATGTCCATAACAGCAGTGCCTATTTTTAACTTGTTTTTAAAAGTTGAAGTCACTATATCTTGTTCACCAACAGAATTGAAATGGTTTCCTGCTTCTGTCTACATATACTAAATTTCTTCCAGCTGCAATAAAAAATCTTAAAGAATAAGCAGCTAGAAGCAGACAAACAGCCAAAATGCATACAACAGTGATAATCACAGCAACAAAACTATTCTGTAAAATTCCAAGAATACACACTGGCTAACTGTGGCTCACCATCAATAAGGAGGGTTATTTAACAGGCACTACAACTTAAGTCTGTGCAAATAAGCAGAAACAGGAAAAAAAAAAACATAAAAAAACATAAAAAAAACCCTCTTTTCTTTTGCTCCTGTAGCATGAAAAAGCTGGAGTATTTGCAGGCTTCAGAGCATTCCATTGCAGCTTTGAGGAAAGCAAAAATAGTCAGGATGCTCATCATAAGGCAGCTGCAACATGACTAAACTGCAGTTTATTGATTTCTCAGAGAGGCACATATTTTGATATTAGCTATGTTCTAACATCTGAGAGAATTTCTATACATACATTATTCTGCTTCATCCTCCTTGTTTTCCACTTTGGCACCCCAGTCTTTGGTGCAAGAACAACGAAAGAAAAACCAAACTCCCTTCGGCAAATAGATGCATATTTACTTCTATGACCTCTGTAGAAGTTACTGTTCCAGCATTTCATTAGGAAGCCCCCGAAGATGGGAGCACAACCATTTCCAACACAGTAACAAGTATCACCATTCATGACAGAAGGGAGTCAACAAAAGAGTGCACCTGGATAGTTAGTTACTATGGCAAATTCATTACCCTTTCCTTTAGGTTGTAAAAACTGATTCCCTTGGAGACCTTTAAGAGCTGGGAGAGGCAGAAAGAGGATATAAAAGGAACCCAGAAGAGGAAAGGAGGACAAAATTAGTGAGCCATTACAGTAGAAAAGCAGCCCTGCTCTGTTGCTTTTTTTGAGTCACCAGAGTCACAGGAAAAGGAACCTTATCACAGCAAATACTCCACAGATCTCCAAGCTCATAGTATAGGGTTAAGGTACAAACCCAACACAGCAGGCAATAAAGGTGACTACTACTACTTGAATTCAAATCAAGGAGGTAAGAGAAATAAGGATAGACTTTTTTAGTAGGGTCTGTTTTGATAGGACAAAAGGAAATTACTTTAAACAAGGGTAAATTCAGACTAGATATAAGGAAGAATTTCTTTATAATGAGGATGGTAAAACACTGGAACAGGTTGCTTAGGAAGATTGTGGATGTCCCATGCCTGGATAGGTTAAAGTCAGGATGGAAAGTGCTCTTGAGCAACCTGGTCTAGTTGAAGATGTCACTGCCCATGGCAGGGGGGTTGGATGAGGTGGATTTCAAAGGTCTCTTCCAGTCCAAACTATTCGGTGAACCAATGATTCTAGGGTTACTTAGTGCTTTAAATAGACACAGAACCAGCATTCTGTCTTCTTTATACAGAGACCTGTAGGGAGAAAAATATTATGCAAGCTCACATTTTCTTTCCAGTACACAGCCATATGTGGCACCTTGCATAATGGGATGTTTCAGAAGCACTGAAGTGACTTGTGAAAATCAAAAGCAGGATGGTTCCTAGGCACCTTCAAAGTTTTATCTATGTACTTTCTAATGCAAATACAATGAGAAGAGTATATAGTAGGGGAAAGGAAAACATGAGTTATATATCTACTTATTATTTGCATGCCCTATGTGAATAAAAAGTGTGAAACTGATATTTTGAATTGTTTGAAAATATGAAGCTAGAATAAAATGTAAGAAAAGGTTTCTAGGTGAAAAGTCTTCTAGGTTTCATTTCATGCTCTTCTATTGACATTTTACAACAATATATGCAATTTATTTCACTCATGAAGTATATAACAATAACTTCTATCCAAACCACTTAAAATTTAATTAGTGATTCTTCCTATAGCCTAATAGAGACTTGAAACTTGTTAATTTGGGGGTTTGGGGTTTTTTTCTTTATTTTTTGTTTGTTTGTTTTGGGGTGGTTTTTTTTTATTATTTTTTTATTTTTGTTTTGGTAGTGGCTTTGTTTTTTGTTTTTTTTTTTTAAGGAAATTATTTAATCCTACAGAATCCCTGGGAAAGAGGCAAGTGTTTTTATTTTACTATTTGTTCCTCAAATTTTTAACAGAGAAATAAACAGAGAAACACAGACTTCCACATTTACAAAGCAGCCCACATATTAATTTACAAGCCACTCTCTATTACAATTACAGAGTCATAGGAAAACATTAGAAGGGACCCCAGAAGGTCAATTCAGACCAGCTCCTGCTCAAAACAGAGCTAGCATCCAAGTTACATCAGGTGGTGCAGGGCTTTGTTCAGGTGTTTGGAGAAGTTCCAAGATTTTTTAATGCCACATCTTTGGGCAGCCTGTTTGAGTGCTCCCATGCTGAAGGCCCTGTAATCATGAAACTTCTTCTAGCTGTTTAAAGAAGGCTTGACCCATTTTCTCAGCTTTATAGAGCAGTCAGTAGCAGGTGGCCCCCATGATATCTGCTTGCTGGCCTCCTCTTGAGCCCTGACATAATTCTACAGCAGAAGTCTTTGCATTTAAGCATCTTCTTTTCATCCACTCTCTCACAGTTAAAACTGTAACAAAGACTGGCAGCTACAAGCAAACACACCTTTAATTGACAAGTTATAAAGGCTGGCCTCTGACACCACAGTAGTGTTACCTCCACACTAAACTGGCTCTTCCTCCAGTAGGTTGTAAGTGACATAGCCACTTCTACCTTCTTGGTTTTCTGCCCTAAACAAAAGAATTTGGAATCTCCTAACTCAATCATCTGTCAAAATAGCTTTGTGACTCAGAGTTATGAAAGGCTACTGCAAAAACCATTACTGAGACAACTTGTCCCCATCCTTTCCTAAGTCCCAAATCTGAGTAAACTCAGAGCATACATTTGGTAGGTATATGAAGAACCCTCCCCACAAATATTTCCAAGTGTTAAGTGCAGTAAATTACTGTGACAACATTTTCACATGCTGAAGGGCTAGCAAAGAATAGAGTTATTCTGTGGGTATCTAAAAGGAAAGTAACACAGAAGTTGAACTTACTGTATCTGTGTTTGAACAACACCTTAACATACAAGTAAGTTCCTTAACACCTTCAAGTAAAGATTCTACCATTGGCTGCAACTGATCCTAAAAAAAAACAAACTGTGTCATGATAAATAAGTGGATAATCCTAACAAAAACATTGCCTAAAATCTGCATCACAAAACCCAGTTTGTTTCTTCAAGCAGATGTATTGAAACACAAAAATTTTCATACATTCCTTGAATCTCAGAGATAAGAAAAATTATTTCTAGTACTTTCATTAGTAGAAGATTTTTCACAGAAACAGGAGAAACATCAACCCTTCCTAATTTTGGTTTAGTGAAATGGCTTTGCCTACAAAGTGACCTATATGATTCTGTATAAAACAAGCATAACATTTATCACAATCACCATTTACTCTTGAATAAATTTTTTCTATGACCTTTGACTGCTGCTATTGTATATTTAAAGTCCATAATGTGCTGCCCAAGCTGCAGGCATACTGAAAAATTATATATAAAACATATCAAAGCAGCAATTCAGAACCTCTAAGTGGTGTGGGAAGGTCAGAGTACTAAACAACACTAAACTTTCAACAATATTCTCATCTCAATTTCCTCACTTCTCCTTTCCATCTTGTTTCACTTGAAAAAGTGTGGCCATACTACTACTGGGATTGATTAAATCCCTCTGGAATATTAATCAAGAGTTAAGGTATGTTTTTGTTCAGTGCCTAATCCCATGGTGCTTCATTAACCTAATTTCCAAGTGCTTCAAAAACCAATTAACTGATCCAGGAGCTCTCCCAAAGATGCCTTATGCCCAAAGGTGCCTTGGCCAAATTAATCTTTCTAAGAACACCAGAAGACATATTCATTCTTCAGTCTGCTTAATGCTGCCTTGGTTTCATCATCCACTGGTGAATAGCGGAGAAGTAACAAATACAGGCACAATGCACAGGTACAGGATGGGGAAGGAAAGTAAACTGCAGGGCAGAAGTAAAACCTTCCACCATGCACATTTCCAAATTTATGTTCCCTATATATTATAGGGGAAAGCTGGGGATTCCAGAATAGTTTATACAACTGTCAATAATCTGATGGCAACTTGTCAGGCATCTGAGTTTGATTTGGCAATGTGACAGAGTATCCTGCGCAGAGTATCATATGCAGGGCTTCTGCACAGCAGGGTCAGACTGCATACGATAGGATAAAGTAGGAGACAGGACCAATATAACAAATATAGGCTTTTTTTTTTTTTTACCTTCTGGCTGGTGATTTGCAGGGTTTTTTTGTCTCAGAAAATTTATTAGAAAAAATAATTATATTATTGGTGTATTGCTTTTCAAAGGCACTCCTGCTTTGCACAGTAGCCCTCTAGTGTTCTTGTATCAAGATTTCCTGGCATGATATGTTCAAAGTCCAATGTCTGGAATTCACCCTAAGTTCAGGTTTTGTCTGCATCAGCAAGTAGCATGGCTCAATAAGAGCAGTCCTGTAGAGAGTGCACTGTCCTTGTGCTGCTGCTGAGTACAGACTGCCTGTACTGCATGTGGACGTGGATATAACACAACTTCAGACTTTTTGCGCCTGTCATCAGCTGTCTCCCTAGCAGGCATCCAGCAAGGGTTCTGAGGATGAAAATCCATGCAGGGCTGGTAAGGTCACCTCTGCAGGCAAAGTTCCACTCTGTTCATGGCCTTAAAGGTGTACACTCACCCCAAATATGATGACTGAACTGAATGGAGAGGTTTTTCCAAAATCATACAGTGATAATTTTAAGAGGTGGGAAAAAAGACACCAGCAAAGTCAAAAGTGGACAAAGTTTCAGCCTTGTCCTCAAACTGGCAACTGTGCCTCTCTTTCGGGTTGTGCCTCCATAAAATGGAATGAAACACAGGGCATATAGGTACATGGTAGTCAACCTACCTTCACAGGGGCACACATCTCTTTGAAGAGTCATTATAGCCTGACAGAGTGTGTTAGGTATTAGAGTAAAATGTTTCTTAAAATGTATAATTTAAAATATTGGCTTTGCATTTCTTCCCCCTCAGCTTTGCCCTGCTGGTGTTGCCAGCTCTGGTGTGTGGCCTGTGGAGGATGGCATGGCATGGCACAGTGTGAGAAATCCATGGCAAACCAAGTGTGGAAGTCATTGCTCTGCATTCTCACTGCCCTTTGTAGTAAATAAAAATAACTGTGTGCTAAGGTGGCCAAAAAGGCCAATGGCATCCTGGCCTGTATCAACAATAGCATGGCCAGCAGGAGAGGGAAGTGATCATCTCCCTAAACTCAACAGCGGTAAGATCAAACCCTGAATCCTCTGTCCAGTTCTGGGCCACTCAATTCATGAAGGACATTCCAGCATCCAGAGAAGGGCAATGAAGTTGGTGAAGGCTCTGGAGTGCATGTCCTATGAGGAGCAGCTGAGGGAGCTGGGGGTTTAGCCTGGAGAAAAGGAGGCTCAGGAGTGACCTTATCACTCTACAACTGCCTGAAAGGAGGGTGCAGCCAGGTGGGGGTCAGCCTCTTCTCCCAGGCAACCACGAACAGAACAAGACGACATAGCCTCAAGTTGTGGCAGGGGTCTGGACATTAAGAAAAGTTTCTTTACAGAAAGGGTGATTAGACATTGGAATGGGCCCAAGGAGGTGGTGTAGTCACCATCCTCGGAGGTGTTAAAGGAAGGACTGGATGTGGCACTTGGTACCATGGTCTTGTTGATGTGCTGGTCATAGGTTGGACTCGATGACCTCAGAGGTCTTTTCCGACCTATTTGATTCTGCGGTTCTGTGAAACACAGGACGGCAGGATATCGCAGGGGTGTGGCAGAGGGGAGGCGAGCAGCCCGGAGCGGCTGCCAGAGCTCAGCCACAGCTCACCCAGCGGCCGTCCGGCGGGGCCGGGCGTGCCGGCGGGAGGGCCTTACCCCGGGCGCTGCGGGGCGGGGAGAGCGGGGCCCTCCCGGCCGGGCTCAGGCGGGCGCCGCGGGGCACTGCGGGCGGCGAGGCGGCCGAGCCGGGCCGGCAGCCATGTGGACGTCGCTCGGTGCCCGTTCGGAGTCGGCCGGCCCCAGGGCAGCCAGCGGCCGCTTCTGGGCTGTCGTCCTGGGAGCAGCGGCGGGGCTCTTCCTCCTCGGGTTCCTCATCGGTACAGTGCAGACTAACCCTCCTTCGCATCGGGGGCTCCAGCCGGGGGACGTGGCTCGGAGCCGGGCCGAGGAAGGGCTGGGGTGGGGAGAGAAGCGGGCGGGTTTCCAGCGCCCGGGAGTTTGTCCAGGGGTGGCCGGGGTGAGTCCGCGCTCAGCCGGCCGATACCACCCTCCGTGCCTCCCGCCCTTCACAGCGGGCAGGTGCAGTCACTGACCCTCTCTGGGATATCTCTGTTCTCCGCAGGAGAAGGGGTTTTGTGTCTTTGCTTTGTTTTTCTATTTACTTTTTGTTCAAGTAAATAGGAGTAAAGTAGTGCTGTGGGCAAGAGAAAGGGGCGCTGGGATTGTGAGGAGGGGACAAAAAACATACCCCTCGACCCTGATGCCTTAAAACAGCACCAGCCGCAGCCACAGAGGCAGGAAGGTAAACATGGGGCTGGAGGGGCACGGACAGGAAGGGAGAAATAGTCCCTCAGTGCCTCACCTGCTCCTTGTCCCAAGCAGGCAGGACAGAGGGTTGCTGCTGCAAGAGATTCCCCCTTGCTACCTTCTTTCTAGTTTCACATATGAATCATGATGAGTTTACAGAAGAAAGGAAAACAAAGGAGCCACTTGTATTTTGCAATGCCATTTGGTATGTACTTGGGATTGCTGCCATTGGGAAGCCCCGACTGAACTCCTCTCTTATGCAGAACCTTTTACTGTGCCAGTAACCAGTGCCTCACTGGTGTCAACTTGTTGCCCTCTTGAACCCACTGGTTCTGTCATTCACACTACCCATGTTGCTGCTGTTGCACATGCACTGACTGTGTCCAGTCTGACTTAAAAACAGATGTCAGGAACACTTTCTAGCCAGCTGTTCCTCTCATCACTTACTCTGGTAGTGCTTGGTCAGAAAGGGAAGGATTCCAGAAAGAAGCCAGACAGACCAGAGAGTGTGTTTCCTTACAAAGTGTGCCTGTGTTTCTGTGCATTTTTTGTAAAGCTGCTGCCTTATTATTGTGGTAACTATATAACTGACAGCATGATGTTCTGGTGCTCAAGGATGATAGATAAGTCTCCTTAGCATCTACAGGAAAATAACTGATAAATAAATGTAAGATAGTATTTTATATCCCTCAGCATCTACCTAGACAAGTAAGTTCTCCTGCTGTTTGTGGGACAAACACTGCCATCATTTTGCAGCCTGCATTAGGATGTAGCTGCTTGTATGCGCTGAAATAAAAACAGCTCTAAAATGTAAAATAGTGAAAATCTTGTGGTGACACCAAAGAGAAGTGGTATGTGTGATGGGAATATTGTTCTTATGTTTTTACTTTGGTATTTTCTTGTGTTGTACAGGCTGGTTTGCAAAACCTACAGATAAGAAGACATCTCTGAGTACTCATGAGGACATGAGGACAGCATTTATGGCTGAAATGAAAGCGGAAAACATCAAGCAGTTTCTTTAGTAAGTAGTGTGTAGACTAATCAGTTCAGACAAGAAAAAAAATCAAATGGGAGTCAGCCCAGTGATCACAGAATCATAGAATTGGTTGGAAGGGACATTAAAGCTCCTCTGGTTCTAAACGCTTTCCACTAGACCAGGTTGCTCAGAGCTCTGTCCAACCTGGCCTTGAATACCTCCATGGATGGGGCATCCACAGCTTCTCTGGGCAACCTGTGCCAATGCCTCACCACCCTCACAGTAAAGAATTTCTTCCTAATATCCAATCTAAAGCTGACCTCTTTCAGTTGAAAGCCATTATCCCTTCTTATATCACTGCATGCCCTTGGAAAAGGTCCCTCTCCAGCCTTTTTGTAAGCGCCATTCAAACACTGGAAAATGCTTAAGGTCTCAGAGCTCTCCAGGCTGAACGGCCCCAACTCTCTCAGCCTTTCTTCTCAGGATAGATGCTCCAGCCCTCTGATAATTTTCATGGCCTCCTTGGGACTTGTTCCATCAAGTCCTTGTCCTTCTTGTGTTGAGTCTCAGAGCTGAGCACAGCACTGCAGCTGGGGTCTCATGAAGCAGAGTAGATGGACAAAATCACCTCTCCGACTTGTTGGTCATGCTGCAAACAATTCAAAACAATGGAACATTACAATATAGGTATTTAAAAGTCTATTAAAATTTAATTGATGTAATAAATATTTCTATTTTAGTAACTTAGGTGCTTTAACTACAGGTACTTGTACCTGATTTGTTTTAGGGATCTTGTAAATGGATTACTTTTCTCTTAAGAGAGTGTAGTATTTGTTAAAATCTTATATTTGTTCCAGTCAGTAATAGGACACAAGTCATCATTTATTGATAGGAATTTACTTTCAGTGTAAAGAAAGAGGATCAGCTGTTGTAGGAATAATCAACAAATTTGGATTTGCCTCATACTCCCAGTTTGATTACATAGCATGGAGTTGTACATGTTAAAAGACCATTTTCAGTTTATGGGATTGTGGCAATCCCACTGCTTCCATTTTAAGTGTATTTGCCATGAACTATTGCAGATAAATTAGCTCAAAAGTACAGTCTCTTTGCTATGTAGCAGTCATGTACTGGACTATAACATACACATTCAAAACCAAGTCTTGAAGTCTTTTAAAGTCTTAACCTGTATTTTGACTTTTGCAAAGTCATCTGTTGTTAAACAGCTTTGTGAAAGGACCTTCCTGCCCTTTAAAGTCCCTGTCTCTGTAAGCAGAAAGCATTGTACCTCATTTACTGTCATGTGGCTAGTCCTGCAGTGAAAGACAGCAGATGTTTAGTCACTGCTCAGAACTACCAGTACAGGCAGTCAGATTAGAAGAGAAAATGAAGAAAACCACAATGTTCAGTTAAATGGGAGTGTAATACAGGAAAATGTTATTGCATAAATCAACTTCTAATGAAAATGTGATACTTAAACACTTGTAACTCCTATAGAAAACCATTCTCACTCACAATATCACGTAATTGTGCTCTTGGTTCAGTATATGTCATCCAGAAGATGATACTGTCACTATAACAGTGACTTTTAGTGCAGTATTAAATTTTAGCATGATCAGAGGAACATGGTTTTATTCAGCAGCATTTGGCTGCTAAGAATTTTGTCTAGTTTGGACAAACAGAGGCTGAGTGGCAGCCTCATTGCTCCCTACAGCTTCCTGAGGAGGGGAAATGGCAAAAGAGGTGCTCATTTTTTCTCCCTGGTATCCAGTCATGGGATGCATAGGAATAGTTCAAAGCTGCACCAGAGAAAATTCACACTGGACATGAGGAAGCATTTCTTTACCAAGAGGATGTTCAGACTTGAAACAGACATTCTAGAGAGGTGATCAATGACCCAAGCTTGTCAGTGTTCAAGAGACATTTGGACCATGCCATTAACAAAATTCTTTAACTTGGTCAGCCCTGAATTGGTCAGGCAGTGGGGCTGGATGATTGTTTTAGATCCCTTACAAGCAAACCATTTCTATTTCTATTTCTATTTCTATTTCTATTTCTATTTCTATTTCTATTTCTATTTCTATTTCCATTTCTATTTCCATTTCTACTATTTCTATTTCTATTATTTCTATTTCTATTCTATATATATAGTTCTTTCAAAGTGGATTTCTTTGATGGCTTGGGTCTTATATGAACTCCAGAATTTAAGTTTTTCCTAATCTCACATCCTTTCATAATTGAAGATATAATTTCCTTCATTAACACCAGCTGGTGCTACACATGCTTCTTTGGCATGTTAATGGCATGGTCATATGATAGAATGAGGACATCATGATGACAGCCTCCTTGAACTGAGGGTTTTTTCAGCTGGCTCCACAACTGGGCTTTCACAATGGTCTGGACAATTTTTTTTTTTTTTCAGACAGTGGGCTGTTCATTATTTATGCTCTCTTTCACTGTTTGTTATTCATACTGGCATGACTTTTAAGTCACAAACTGTTGAGTTTTTCTGTCCCTTGTTTATACAGTACTCAGAACTCACTCTGTTTTACTTACCACCAAGACACACTAGGAGTGAACTTTTAGATAAATCAGTATTTGTGCCAAAATTAATTAAAATTGTGGGATTCAAGGAGAACATCTAGTTAATTACATGTAAGGACTAGAGTGATTATGCACATTTCTAAATTGAATACACAAAAATAATTGTACTCAGTTCTTTTATCAGTTCACAATGATAAGGTCTTACTGTGCATAGGAGTGCACAGACCTACTGTAGCTCAGAAGACAAGGAGTAAAGAAAGAACAGCACCCCATAGCTAATGTCATCACACCATTCTTGCTAAACCATTCTGCAAGGAAGATTTAAATACCTGTGCTAGATCAGGACAGCCTGAAACCCTTAATCTCAGTTTATGTGTACAACATAACAATACACAGATGCAGAGAAGTCTTGGTCCTTATTTAGCCTGAGTATATCTGATCATCTCTATGAGGTTTATTTCCAGATAGGCTTAGAGGAGTTCTGATTATGACCTTCAATGCCTGACCCTGCTTATTTCTTCCTTTTCTTTAGCAATTTTACACAGCTTCCTCACCTAGCAGGAACAAAGGAAAATATGCATCTGGCACAGCAAGTCCAAGCTGAGTGGGAGAAATTTGGTTTGGATTCAGTTCAGTTGGTTCATTATGATGTCTTGCTCTCTTACCCTGATGACACTAAGCCCAACTACATCTCAATAATTGATGAGCATGGCAATGAGGTACAAAAACCACCAGTTTTTCCAACCAGGGAACAAAATCACTTTCATGCACCGGGGAAGGCTGTGAGGGAAAACTGTCCTCTGTTCACTTAATGATATTGGGCCTGGTAACAAGCTCATGGAAATCAGGGATTCCAGTTTGCTTTTATATTTTGCATCTTCATTTCATAATATATGTGTTAGGAATACTAATATTTACCCTGATTCATACAGCATCCTGACATATAGGTTAAAAAACAATTATGTAAGAGAATTGCTTCATGTAATTCAATTGTTTGAAAATTACTCTTGTTATTTAGAAAGAGAAAAGAAACCCTGGTCAGCACCATTATTTGCACTGATTCATTATACAGTACCAATGATTCAGCTAAATTCAGTTTCTGGAAGATGAGAATTTAGGTCTCAAGATGTGCTATCACAAGGGGGATGAGTTCATTTCATACTGGCTGAAGTGCACGTAGAAGTTTCAGGGGTGAACAGAATGCAAGCATTTTTACCACTGTTATCTAACCTGTTCTTATCTGCTGTACACAGACCACTTCAGGGAACCCTGTGTTCATTTATGCAGGATTCTCTGTGAAGAGTGGAGATGAGATTTGTAAATTCACACATTGAGCATGCCTACTGAAAAGAATGCCCAATGCTTGCTAAAACTTTGGCCACTTCTTAGGTAGAACAGAGTCCTTTCGATTGCAAATGCTTGTGAAATGTGCTTCTGAATAGAAAGTATTTCTTTTCCATATTGCCTTGTTTACCTTATTCCTTTTCTCCTTTCCCATTAGGTTTTCAACACATCATTGTCTGAGCCTCCTCCTCTAGGATATGAGGCTGTTAGAGATGTGGTGCCACCCTACAGCGCCTTTTCAGCCCAAGGAGTGCCCGAGGTAAGATAGTAGAATGCTACATAGTTAAAGAAATAGAGGTAGGAACAGAAGTAGGAAAAGAAGCAGAGACAGAAATAGAAATAATAGAAATGGAAAAGATGGAATACCACAGTGTACTGTAGCGTAGCAGAGAATATCGGAGAGCAATACAGAATAATTTAAAATTCCTTAGGCTTTAGTTCAAAACCCAACTTGTCACTAGTAGGAAAGGTGACCTAGCTCCAATGTTCTTGGGATTATTGTGATGAAGCAGTGTTCAAACTGAGCAGTCATATATATGTTTAATATTTTTCTCTAGTTTGAGTCAGAACTGGATTTTATTTTTTCTTTTCCTTAAAAACTGTGGTAATAAATCTTTAATATCAGCTGCTGTAAACCTCCCCAGACATTTCTGTAACTATGTGCCATTGTTTCCCATCTTGGTGAACAAATAGACTTTTACATTTACCTGGCCAAATGAACAATCTCACTTTTCAAAATGTTGCTTGCCCAAGCCTCACACTGACAGGTATAGCTGCACAGTGTTGAGTATGCTTGAAAAGCTTTTGCTGACATTTCTAGCTAGCAATAAAGGTGTTGGCTGTGATCTGAATTTAACACTAATCCTTCATGTCATGTTATACAGATAGTATCAGCTGATGAGCTTTCTTTGATAAAGCTGGCCTGTGTAACAGGAGTTTTCTGTTCTATGATCATTAGGGGTTTCAATTAATATTTTGTAAGATTAGAATTTCTTGGTATTATTCTCAATATCTTTCCTTTCTACATGTAGAATAATTTAGGTTGACAGAACCCTGGTCCAGGCTCTGCTTTAAAGTTCCATCTAGAAAGATGCTAATGCTTCTACTCACACAGCTCAGTATTATATCAGTCATGTACTTTGTGATGTTTGTTAATAAGCTGTTCAAATACAGAAAACAAAAGGAATACTGTATTCACTTGCCTCAGACACTCAAAGAAAGCTGGAGAACCAGGTAGATGATCTGTACCCTGGGACATAAGAGCTTTGAGTGTTCCAAGAGTTGAAGTGGGAATTTTGGAAGACAGTGTAAGATAAAATTAATGGGTTTTGACCTTTTGTCATAACATATCACCCAAGAAAGAATAACATCATTGCTTTGTTTGGTTTGATGAGATGTGAAAAATTATGAAAAGTTTAAAGAGCTTCAGCTTCCTTCTTTAGGAAATTGTTTTATTTTAATTAAATATAAAAACTTTGTTTCCAATGAAAACAATACCTAAAGACAAGATCGTCATTTCAAAATCTGATGCTTATTTTCACCTTATTACATAATAGTTTGACAAGACCTCCAGGTACTTATCTAGCGCTCTTAGCAGTAGCAGTAGCATTCTCCAGCAAGCTGTTGTCTGCATTTGTTCTGCAAAAACCACAGGAAGGGAGCATGCATAAAGCTCCTGACTGGGAATACTCAGTGGGGACAAAGCTCTTCTGAGTTCTTATTGTACTAGATCACATACTCCTTTCAACATGCTCCTTGACATTATTGTTTCAAATCCTGCCTCTTTCTCTCAGGGTGAGTTGGTGTATGTGAATTATGGCCGCACCGAGGACTTCTTTACATTAGAACGTGAAATGGGAATTAACTGTACAGGAAAGATTGTTATAGCCAGATATGGGAAGATCTTCAGAGGAAATAAGGTAATCCTGCTGTATAAAAATGTTGCTGCCCTTCTCAGTGTTACTCCCACTTCAACTGCTCTGCCCTTCAGCATTTTCAAGAGATTGAAACACTTCCCTGAGGTGTTCTGGAGATTGTAGAGTAACTGAGTTTCCATAGACCTGTGTTTGAAGATGATTATTTAGTATTTCTAGGATAAAAGCAAATCAGTTGGAAAATGTTCCATATTTTAATATTCATGTCCATGCTATAAATTGTTCCAAAATATCACTAATAGAGTGTCATACACTCTAATTCTGAACTAGACTGTTCTTCCCTGTTGGTTCAGCTGTTGTTTACCATGTCTATATTGTGTTTCTTTATAATGGCTTCTGTACATCAGAGAGAGACCATAACTATATGAAAGCTATTTTAAGTTCTGTATTTGGTTATTCAATGTCCTGTCATATAAATTTATTTTTAAACTACAGTTTATCCTCATTCTCACAGTAGTATTTCTAATGACTGCTTATATACTGAAGAATTTGGTAGCCTATATAAAATCTGGAGAACTGTACTGAAAGTTTTTAAACTTCCTAATGGTGTGCAAAAAGAGGATAGAGGATGAAGGCAAGTACTGTATTTCCTTAAAAAAAAGAAATGAAAAAAACCCTATGTTAAAATGCCCAAATTTAAAACTGTTGAGAATTAGTTGTCACTCTGTCACAATCCATCACTGTCATATCTAGTAGCAAACCAGATTGGAATGTCAGAATGATATATATTATACAGTAATAAAGTCACACAAGAACACTTTTAAAACAGCATGCAGGTCAGTCCTTCTGCCATAATGAGCCTAAAATGCGGTCTTTCTGGAGTTAGTCTTGTTCAGCCAAAGGCAGTTTCAAGCTCTCCAATTACAATCTTCCTATATGGACCAGACCCTGAGATACATTCAGAGATAATGTAAGTAAATAAGGTAGCTACAGGACTACCTGAAAGATACTGTTGCATTAATATGATACAGTTTTTTCTTCGTGATGTGTACATTTCAATAGTCAGCTGATTGTGTTGATCTGGATGACAGAATGCAAACTCAGGTTATGTAGCAATACTGTGGAGGATGTTTTCCATGTCATTGATATTATCTGCTAACTAAAAGTCAAAGCAACAGCAAATCTTTCACTTTCATATGAAACCTGATATCTGTATATATATTTTTCAGAAAATTACAAGACAGTTATGGGCCCTTGACTTATCCCAAGCACTGTAAAAGATCCTGAGGAAAAATGACTGTAATTTATACATTGTTCTGCCCCTTGAACTCTGGGGTCAAGCTATAAAGGACTGGATAGGGACAGGAGATGTGCTTTGCAGGTGAAGAATGCTGAATTGGCAGGTGCCAAGGGAATTATTCTGTACTCTGACCCTGCTGACTACTGCGCACCTGGAGTAGATCCTTATCCAAATGGCTGGAACCTTCCAGGTGGAGGAGCCCAGCGTGGAAATGTATTAAACCTGAATGGAGCAGGAGATCCTCTGACTCCAGGTTATCCTGCAAAAGGTGAGTGACTCTACAGAAAGCATTCTCTGAGGGTCTGGTTTAAGAAAAGGCAGAGGATGTTTTCTCCCTTATAACAACACACTTTCTTTCTTAGTCTTTGTTGCTAAAAGGCAGCTTTGGGTTTCACTGCAGTAGGCCACTTCTGTAAATGGTGCGTGGGAGAAAGTGAAAGGATATTAGGGGAGCCCTAGAATGCTGATCTGTATTCATCACCTCCACCTCAGGCTTCCTCAGCTGCTTGAGTTGTGCCTAAGCTGTTTCATTTTGCAACTAAACCAGATCATTTTGATGGAAATTCATTAAGAACTATTTATTCCAGCACTTGGGTCAGCATATTTGAGAGAGGCAATCACCTCAAGAAAAGCAGTCCTTAAGTGATGGGCAGTGCTGCCTCTAGGCAGCAAAACTTGTGCTGGAAGGGGTTATATATTCAAAACAGCAGCATGGCAGAGCAGACCATGAAGAAAATTTCTGGTTCCTCATGCTAGTGTCAGTGATTGCACAAATGAATCCCTGTCTCCCTCAATCACAAAGGGTCCTGGTAAGCGTTGTATTAAGGAGGAAACTACTCTGTATATGCTCTTGTCCACATAATGAAGATTGAGATTTGCAAAAAAAATTTATTTGTATTTGATCTTTGTCAGATCAAAACTTAGTTTTTGTTTTGTACATGAAAACAGCAATCCAGAATATTCAGTAGTCCAGTGTATAAGATTTTATCTGCCTCTCTTTATCAACTGGCAAATTTTTTTAGTTCCCAGCTGAATGTTCCAAGTATCACACTATGGGCTCCTTCTTTGCTCTTGTTCTTTATGTGTAGCTTAGCCTGAACTTCTTTCCCATGAAGACAAATATTTCTATGTAAGAGTATTTCACCCCCCAAAAATGAACTAATAATTAAAAAATTTCCAGCCATCTTTAAATGCATGACTGCAGACTGTGGGAGAACCTTGATTGGTGTCTTTCTGAAAACATGTTGGTAAAGCACAAAGAATGAAATTACTGGGAAGATGTCAGCTCAACTCCCAGGAAAGTGAAATGATTATTCCTGACTCCAGTGTTAAGACTGTGCTAAGAATTGTACAGCTTCTTTCTGAGACTTGTAAATACAAAAATATCTATCTTTTGCTTTCAGAATACACATACCGATTAGACAAAACCAGTGGTGTAGGTCTCCCAAAAATTCCAGTTCATCCTATTGGTTATCATGATGCAGAGTCATTACTGCGGTAAGCGCGTGGGAGACATGAGGTATTTTTAGGGGATTGTTTTTTGGAAGTTATGAGAGTATTTGGAAAGAGAGTAAAAAGACTTTTGCACTCTGCTTCTCCTGTAGCTGTTGAAATAATATATATGTTTCTCATTAGGACTTCTGTAGGAGGTAAGTGTGGTATCTATTGTTACATATGAGGTATGTGCAGAGTATCTGGAAATAGTCTTTTGTAATATGGACTAATATGTCTCCAAATTTTCTTTTCTTTAAAACTTTATAGTTATCACTGTTATCAGGATAACTGCTCATAATGATAAAGGTATAGGTTAAAAAACATCTTTTCTCCACTGCCAACTAGTAGTGATAGAGCAGATTACTATATATGTATAAATATATACTATAAATATGATGTAGAAATATATAGTATAAATATGATGTAGCCAGACATTTCTGTTCAATAAGTATTAAATAATACTAGAACTTGGTCTTAATAATTATAAATTAAACCTAAATCCTTTAAAAATACTGGGTTATTGTTTTACCTTTTGTCTTGAGAATTCATAGCATCTTGTTATTCCTGCTATCATATTTTATATAAACAATCTCCTCAGGGCCTGAAGACATGTTGAAGTGTTCTGTGGAATAAAGCTTGACTGAAGTATGTATTCACAGTAAAAGACATGCTTTCATTCACAATAAATATATTTTGCTTCCTAAGAACCAGAACATCCAGCATGCTTTCTTTGTATCTCAGAAGTTCATGTCAAAAATAAAAGTCCTTCAAGGGAATAAGTCTGGGTGATTGCAATCCACTAAATTACTGCATTTCCAGTTGTGTTAACAGGAAAAACATGGCACTTCTGACAATGGAACAAGAAAGGGTGACTTGGACTGATCGTGTTTCTGATCACGTCTTTGACACATATCAACTGCCTGTGCTACGAGATTAGACAGGGTGTGCATGGGACAGGCACCATAAAACTACTGCCTGTACTATTAAGTTATGGAATGGCCAAAGTTGCTCTCTGCTAATTCAAATGCAAATGCAGTTCAAGGCAGTAGAATGTCCCAGGGACCATTTGCAAGAGGCAGTTTATATGCAAAACCTTGTGGCCAGTGCTGTCTTCCAGGGTAGCTGAAGGCCATTCCAAGCTGATCTCTCTGCTCAGGATTATTGTTCTATGTTAATTTACTAGTATTAGTGTAGCTAAAACTCCAGATTATTCTCCTGCCAAAGTTTGTAGTATAAATTGTCTAAAACAAAGACCAACACTGGTTTTCATGTTCATGGGATCTAGCATAGTGTGGTTTCTGGTCCCCCATTTGTTTAGTGCTGTTGTAAGAGGTCTGCAACTGATAATGATTTTTTTTTTTTTTTCATAACAGTAATATGGGAGGACAGGCACCACCTCATAGCAGCTGGAAAGGAAATTTGAATGTATCTTACAACGTTGGTCCTGGCTTTACAGGAAATTATTCGACAAGGTCAGTTTTGTTTCCTAAGGAGAGTGTTCTTTGGATCAGGGAAAAAACAGGTAGAGCAATAGAATTTAACCAAAGATAGAGTAGCTGGGTTTATTTACATCATTCCTTTGGTTTTGGCTATTTTCTTGGCTGAAATGTGCTCAGTGCAAATCATTAGTACATTATGTCTTGTTTGGATGGATATGACCTACTTGCTTTAGTTTCCAGCTAGTCTTGAACCAGTTTCATTTGAAAAACATCTCACCTTTGATAAACTGTTTGTTGAGAGTGCTTTTTGGGTTTTTGGGGGTTTGTATTTTTTTGTTTTGTTCTGTTTTTGTTTTTGTGTTTTTTTTTTTTTTTTGGGTTAATTTTTTTTTTTTTTTTTTTTGTTTTGTTTTGTTTTGTTTTCTTTTCTTTTCTTTTCTTTTTAAGTTCATATGAGTCCAGGTTTTGGTCTTATCTTTTTACTTATATAAAGCAGTATTAAACTGCTTCTTATAAGCAATTAGTCCACTCAGCTTTTCCAGAAAAAGAGCCTAAACTCTGATGTCAATTTTATTGCTTCAGATTGTTTTTAACTGAATTAGTAATTACAGTTTAGGACTAAAGTCTATGTGTTTCAATGTTGTCTGAGTACAATGTACTGACTTCATATGAACTGTTTAACTTCATATAATTGTTCATACTGATCTTTATATGAACCCTTGGGGCTGAGATGTTACACCTACAGCTGTGGTACAGATAAACAACTCTTGATGTTGTAGAAAAAATCTCTTGATGCAACTCAGGTTGTCTTATTTTCTGCAGAAGTATGGACTGTGCTGGAATGTTCTTGTTTTGGTTAGGGTAGAGTTAATTTTCTTCACAGTGTCTGTTATGAGGCTGTTTTTCATTTGTCATGAATACAGTGTTGATAATATGGAAAGGTTTTTGTTATTGCTGAGCAGGGCTCACACAGAGCCAAGGCCTTTTCTGCTCTTTGTGCTGCCACACTGGTGAGAGAGTGAGGGGTACATGGGAGGCTGGGAGGAGACACAGCCAGGATAGGTGATCCCAGCTGACCAAAGAGATATTCCAGACCATCTGACACCATGCTCAGTACATAAAGTAGGGGAAAGAAGGAGGAAAGGGGAGACATCTGGAGTGATAGTGTTTGCTTTCCCAAGTCACCATTACATGTGGTGGGGCTCTGCTCTTTTGGAGATGGTTGAACAGTTTTGCTCTGCTTGTTTCCATGGCTTTTGCTTTATGCATAAAATTGTCTTTATCTCAACCCATGAGTTTTCTACCTTTTACCCTCTAGATTCTTTCTCTGCTAGTGGAGGAGTGAGTGAGTGGCTGTGTGGGGCTTGGTTGCTGGCTGGGATGAAACTCTGACATGGAGTCAGTTCTGATTTGCACCAAACTGCAGAAAATTAGAACTATTTACCTTTTTAACATTAGATGTTTTCCATTTTTCTTTCACTATTTCAAATTTAAAAACTAGCTGCTAGCAAAAGGTCTTTGGAGTTCTGATCTCATCTGTATAAATTTTATTGACATCAGAAATATTACATAGCTGTCAAGGGCTTAATGCTGTTCTCATTTGTGCAAGTGTGAATCCAGAAAAAACCTACACTGTAATATTTTCAGATTTACTTTGGTTTAATAGGAGATAAATTTGATCAAAATGCTTTCCTTGTCATTTATATTGTACACTTTTGAAAGGTGTCAAGATGTTTGATTATCTAATCTGGTGGGTTTTCTCTTTGCATTTTCTTCCCAATACACTAGAAAAGTGAAAATGCACATTCATAGCAACAATGATGTAAGAAGGATTTACAATGTGATTGGTACTATCAGAGGCACAGTGGAACCAGGTAAAATCATTTGCCTTAAGTGTAATCTGAGTGAACAGTGACCTCTACATGTACTTCATGGTTACAAGGGGGAGATGAGGAATATAGTTTTCTCTGAAATATTGTATTGCATGATCTTTGAAATGGTGTTTGCCCTGGCTTTCATATGGTTCAGAGTATGACAGCACTTTAACTGTAAATGCTGATTTTCAAGGGGGAGTCATAACCAAGATGGAAATATTTGCCTTCAGGCAAGTAACATTGCAATTGAAATAATATTTTAAAGTGGATATTCTCCCATAGAAAACATGGGAATGGATTTTGTGTGCCATCAGAAGACACTATATCCACCATTATTGACTTTTTGTCTATCTTACAGTGTCTTGTAACCAGTGTGGTTTTATAATCTAAAAAAACCCCAGATATATAGACATTCCTAGAATGATGATAAATGAATCATCATTTATCTTCTGACTGCAGCACCTTCCTTTTGCCTAAAACACAACTGTTAACCATATTATAGAAGCACAGAGACCTAGTCTGAATTTTATCTCAGTAATCATATCTCTGTCATGATTTGGACAACGGTATTTGTGATTGATTATGTATATCCAGAGAAGTACTGCATTCAGCACATGAATTCACAATGTTATGAATTTCTGTACTGTACAGATATAACTAGTGGATCAGCTTCACCATGAATCACACTATTGTGAAGTATGGAAAAATGCTTCTATCTTTAGAGGAAACGTGTAGACATTCAATAATAGAACTAACAACATGGAGTTTGAGGTTTTAGGTCTTGTGGGATCCATTTACTGGGTTTGACAAATTCTTCAACACTGACTAAAAATATAGAAAAATGTCTTCAGAAATTTAAAACTTTTTTTCCTTTCTATCATGTATATTATAAACTATTAATCTGTGTTGCTTGATACATATGTGGAAAACTAGAAATTACTTCAAGTTAACATCTCTGTGTCAGGAAAAAAGTAAACCTCCAAAATTAATTTCTCTAGACAGATATGTCATTCTGGGAGGCCACCGTGACTCATGGGTATTTGGTGGCATTGATCCTCAGAGTGGGGCAGCTGTGGTTCACGAGATTGTGAGGAGCTTTGGAAAACTGAAAAACAAAGGTAATGTAATAAAAGAAAAAAGCACATCAAAGTAGCTACTCTTAGCAATGCTCATTGATTTCTGTGAGATTTAAACATATGCTTGAAATTAAAAACATGTATCTCACTGATATCTTGAATAAACATGCTGCTCTGCACCTTGGTGTATGTGAAGTACTAATGCTCAAGAGAAAGTATACCTAGAGGGAAACAAAACAGAATGGGGGATGCTGAAATAAACACAACATTTAGGTGCAATTGACTACTCTGTATTTGGGGCAGGTCTAGATGTGTCAGTGGTGTTATAATACTGACACAGTGGTGAACTTCATCAGGGCCACAGGCTGAGCCTTCTCAGCATTTGACTGTGACTTGGAGGCATACTCAAGAATAAGTGAAGAATGTCAATGTAATGCTGAGAATGAGCTGTGCAAACATAGTAGGAGGTAATGGTTAAAAATACTTCATGCCTACTTGCATTAGAACAGGAAAAAATGTCAACTGCACCAAGTTTCTGTTGCTGTCAGAGCAAATGCTGTCTCCCTATCTGACATCCCATGGAGAGAAGCTCTAACATAAATACTATGTTAGAGAAGTGTTCTTTGCCTGCCTATTACCCATAAAACCTATTGACATTTAGTTTTATTTCCATTTCTTCCCAGTAACTGAATATCAGGGGAAGCTGTCTCTGGAATGCAAATGAGGAAAAAAATAAAGTTAAAAAAAAGGGAGTAAAAGGTGAAAAAGTTCAGTAACTTCAAAGGAAACTTTGGGCTGAGGTGCAGCATCAGGGCAATAGAGCCTGTTCTGTTTGGCTTAGGTTTAAATTGAATGGAGGACTTCAAGTGAAAGATTTTTCTTTTGAAGGTGATCTGTCAAAGTTACAGGGAATTGCTAAGGTTTTGAAATCTGGCATTTGAAAGACAGGTCAAAGACATTCTTTAATAGATATGAAAATATGTCACTTTTCTGTCAGAATAGACACTGATATACAATGTATACTAGACTGAACAGAGCAAGAGGATTAGAAAAGCCTTATTTCAAGAATTTGTGCACAGCACATTATTTTTTCTTAATCAGAGTTTTAGATTCTAGAAAATTTTCTTGCATTTAAAGGTGAGAGACAAAATACATTATTTGGCGCAATATTGAAGTAAAGGAGAGATTGCTACAATAGCAAATCATTACTAGATAAGGTTATTGAAGTTGATGTTAAAGTTACTTATGTATATCTCTTTGCCCACAGATCATGGTAAAAGATCAGCCCCCAAAAATGCCATATGTTTTCACATTAGTCATGTAACAAGCAGCCTTTATTTTTGTAATACAATTTTCATTGATTTTCATTTCAGGATGGAGACCAAGGAGAACAGTGATATTTGCGAGCTGGGATGCAGAGGAATTTGGCTTGTTAGGATCAACAGAGTGGGCTGAGGTAAACCAAGAGTGCTCAAAAAGAAATTTGCATGGTGGCTACTCTTTGGGAAATCTGCACTAGAAAGAAGCACTTCTTCCCTCCCGCCACTCCTTCCTTACACACACATTCTCTCTCTCCCTTGAGCTTCCTTTTGAATATCAAGAATCTCTAGCTTCTGCACTTTATGATATCCTTCTCTGAAATACCTGTTTCTTTTGTGAATGGGAGCAGCTATTTCAGAGAAGTCCCTCTAAGTTCTGAGGGACAAAAAATGTATCAGCATTTTCTTCCTTTTTTTTTCTTTCTTGTAGGAAAATGCTAAAATATTGCAAGCACGGGGAGTGGCTTATATTAATGCAGATTCTTCTGTTGAAGGTACATGGATATGACTTGTGTCTTATAGGATTAGTGATGGTATGACTGGGAGAGATTTTGTTCTTGGAGATTCATGAGACCTTCAATGTGATAATTTTTGTTGCATTAATTCAGAAATGAATATGGGGAGAAACTGTGGCTTGGAATCATAAAGTATCCTTCAGATATTCATGTTGTTTCAGGGAAAAAGTTCTTTACAGTAGTGACCCACTCTTTGGGAGGTCATAAGAGGGACGAGAAGTGTTGTGCCCTGTGTTCTGTAGCAACTCTTTAGAGTCAGCTTCTTCTCTTATAATGTGCCTAATAATCACAGGGACATAAGAAAAGCTCTTAAGACTTGATTCAAAAGCTGAGCTCTAATTCATCCCTACCAATAAAGTGCACTGAGAAGATCATAGGAAGACTCTTCTCAGCTTGCTCCTCATAAAGAGTGTAGCTCCCTAGTCCCTTTCTTATTAATAAATAACAGCATGAAGTTTCAGCTGAGGGAACGTCTTCAAATAAATAGTTTTTCATGTTTTTTCAGGAAACTACACACTGCGAGTGGATTGCACACCACTGATGTACAGCCTAGTTTACAGTCTGACTAAAAAGGTAATATCGCTTGAAATTTTTAGCTGGTATGTTCAGTGCTCACTTGATGGGGCTTTGTCTGTAAAAACATGGTGTCAGATCTTTCTTTCTGACTGCAGAACCCCTTTTAGGTCAATAGCTATGGAACTGGAGCTTTTTCCCAGGACAGATAAGGGGATTCCAAGCTTATACTATTAAATTAGCAACTATTTGGGGTTAGGGGATTTTCCCACTCCCTCTGTGAAAGCATTCCTTCTAAGAACAAAAGCATGCTGTGAACCAGAGGACAGAAACAAGCATATACCTGGTTGCCCAGATCAACTACTAGAATGCCCATGGTAGTAGGAGACTCTGACTCCCTTCAGGCAGGGGAAGAAGTTAGGGTGGCTACCATGTTGTTTTTGTGTGATGGTTTGGTCAATGTGCTCAGCTCTAGTGTACCCTGTTAGTTATTCTTTGTGTCCGACCATAATGCTGTCACACATTTGTGTGGCACACAAAATTGGGGGATAGGGACCTTTCTCAGGAAATAGCCACACCATCTTAGGTGTAAGATGTTCCTTGCTTGGGGAGTGGGTCTTAGAGGCTGGCATTTTATTTCTGGGGATTCTTCTGTTTAACTGTATTAATCAGTGAACATTTTACATAGTTTTGTGTATATCTTAGATGCCAATGTAATGTACATTTAACTACTGTGTATATTCTGTGAATTTACTTTATCTGCCTTTATCTGCTTTATGTATTCAGTCATTTGATAATTTATTATCTCTTGGAAGCTGGCATTAGACTGGTGCAAAAGTAAAGGAAAAGTAGTAAATCAGTATAATAATTTTTTTGGCAATTAAAAGACAGCAAATAAAATGTAGCTCTATTAAAAGTGGGTACCCAGATAAAGAGACTTCTGTCCTGCACTCAAGAAGAGTTGATCACCTGCAGTTCCCATGGTAACCTGTGCTAAGTGAAGGTGTTTGGAACTGTCAGGAAATCAGGTCAACAGAGTCTCAGTTTGGACGCCAAGTGCCATCATTAAAATCTTGACCTAAATACCAGTAAAAATGCTTGTGTAACCCTTCCTCGAGTTGGGAAGCAAAGGCTGATGAGTGCATGTAACCACAGCTTGTTGTCTGAAGAGAATGCTGATAAGGAAGCATGTCCCATGTGATCCCATCCATAGTTAATCTGTGGTAAAAAGTTTTCATGCTGATAGTTCTGTTCTATGGGCAATTTCCTTCACGGACAAACCTCCAAATAAATTAGTTTTAATTTGATTCCTATTGTGGAGTAATTCTTAGATAGAAGACAGATTAATAATGGAATATATATTAATAATCTTTAATAGATTCAAAATAATGAAACCTCATCAGTCCACCAATATAAAGGAAAGATGAAGAAACATCCACAGTATTTAAGCTGCTCAGTTACCTGCAAATTAGTCAGTGCTAGGAATGAACTTTAGAATGATTATGATTTGTATACCTCTCTAGCAGCTATAATGACATAAACACCAGGTGCTGTGCACTTTGCCCTTATAAGGTTGCTTCTGCATAAACATATTTTTTGTGAACTGAAACAAGGTAGAAACAGTTTTAAATTGAACTAATAAAAAAATTTTCTGCCAAAGTAAAGCAAAATGTTTTGGTTTTGTGAGGGGTTTCTCTGTTGAATATTTAAATGGCTGAAAATCTCATAAAGAAATATCATAATGTAAATATTGACTTGAAATGTTTTGCTTTTCTTGTGTTTTATTCCATCCAAATTTACCTATTTTTTAGCAAGTAAACTATTATTCTGTAAAACGCTATGCATTTGAAATGTTAAAATGGAAATGCAGAAAGGTTGAGGGACTTAAGATGACTCACTCATAACCCTAAGCCATAGGCTTGGAGTGATGACAGGTTGCTGACTTGTTGTTTGGTAACATTTAAAATTGTACCCTTTGTCTTTTTTCTAGATACCAAGTCCTGATGAGGGGTTTGAAGGAAAATCTCTTTACGAGAGCTGGTATAAAAAAAATCCATCAAGTGAATATAAAGAGGTCCCCAGGTCAGTGACAAAAGAAGATAAATTACATACCAAGCATTATTATAACTCGTAGAATGTGGTTTTTAAAGAAATACTCATGAAAAACTGAGTTCTGAAGAGAAATAGTGTGATTCTCAGCTGGTATAAATTCCAGAGCTGTAATGATTGCAGCTGATACACTGCTGTACAATAGGTTTGTGACCCTGCCTTTGTAGATGAGCAAGAGGCTTTATATATGAAATGTGTTCTTTTAGTTTATAGAGGTTTAGACAAATAAGGCAGTACGCACAAGCCAGTGGCAATTACACAAGATGTTAACTCAACAGTCTTCCTTTGCATTTTTTCCAGTCTTCTGGAAGGCCTCTGAGTTTGGGTGGCTGGGGAGCACACCAGGCAGGATTTTACACCATTGTTCTTCAAATTTACCAGGGGATTTCTACAGGATCTCAAAAAGTGATTTTATTCCATGAAGCCAGCCACTGTGATATCTCTGAGTTGAGAGCTTGGGATAGTGGAAGTTCAGCAGGAGGAAGGCCACTGGATCTTGTCAGTGATAAAAAAAGAGTGAGGTATATTCTCCTTTTGAGAACTGGATATTTCTGGTCCTGAGAAGGGTGACTTTGATCCTCAGAGAATGCAACTGATGAGGTGCTGGTCATTCAGGGGTCAGAGGCAGTTCATGAGGTATTGACAAAAAAGAGGCACACTGGGGAAAGACTATGTAGTGTGTAGTGACTGCTGAATAAATAACTGCCATGGTATGCTTGAAAGCAAACTAAAATTATAACTTAAGTATTGTTACTCAAGGCATTTTCCTCTTTCTTGTTCAAAGAATAAATAAACTGGGTTCTGGCAATGACTTTGAAGCATTTTTTCAACGTCTTGGCATTGCTTCAGGCAGAGCACGTTACAGTAAAAATTGGGTAAGTCTGTGTCTTTCTAGTTTGGTCTCCCTTGTAACTGCCTGAATAACTTTGCCTGTAAAGGAGCCATTTAGACTTTCAGCTTTTTAGGATAGTGTAGTTCAGTTCAGTGTGTCAGAGTGGTGTCTAATTACTACAACTCTATGTCCTACCTCAACACAAATATGTAATAAATAAGAATGATCAACTTGTCACATAGTCAAAAGGACTTTTGCTCAGGGTAAATGGATGTGCTCAAAATTACCTATGGCTGATGAAGGCTTCTAATTAGTTTATGGTGACTTTTGAATGATTTGTAACACTTTACGAAGCTTTGAATTCAAAATGGTTTGTGTTTTATTGAAAATATGAGTTGGGCTGTGGAGCATACTGTGAGAGGAGATTAACTGAGAAATGTTCAAGGAGCCAACTATTCAATGTGGTCATTTCCTCTGAGGAAGGAATATCCAAGGACACAAATTATTATTCAATCCAAGCTAGATAAGAAGTCCAATCTCACCTGGATTTAGCCAACTGAAAGTTATGTGTCTGTGCTTAGGTACCTTCTTTGGGCTCTGTACATGGTCAGTGGAGAGAGATTTCTCCAAATGACCATTCATCTCAGCATAGGTTAATGTCTAAGAGAGCCACTACTGACCAGTTCTCCTTCGACTGTCTATAGTGGCTACATAGGATTAGTATGACCTAAACACTTAAACTGTACCATGCCTTGAATCCCACAGCAAAGGTTTTCAAGCCACACTGAAATAGACATAGCTGAATAATGGTACTGATTTTGGCTTGGTTTCCTTTGTTTCAGAACGTGGCAAAATACAGCAGCTACCCAGTTTACCACAGTGTCTATGAAACTTATGAAATTGTGGAACAGTTTTATGATCCCACTTTCAAGAATCATCTGACAGTAGCTCAGGTACGGGGAGGGCTGGTGTTCGAATTGGCCAACTCTGTTGTGCTTCCCTTTGACTGTAGAGATTATGCATCAGCTGTGAGCAACTATGCTCACATCATCTATAATTTGTCAAGGAATCACGAAGAGGAGCTGGCAACATACAATGTATCCTTTGGTACGTACAATCTTTCTTCACATTCCTGCTCTGTTAATGCTAACAGTGCCTTATATTAATGGATGTCTTAGTCATGACCTGGTATTTACCTTGTGCTGTATGAACAGTAAATAAAACAAGAGCAATACCCTCCATTAATTTGAAATGGGAATATTTTGTCTCTAGCATGCCTGTGTGGGGACGACCATGCCATTGCCAAATAGAGCTAACACTTGCAGTTGCATGTGCTTTGACCTGTGTATGATTCACCAGTATTGACAACAATACATTGTCATGTTTCCTTAAAAAAAAATTACACTGTTTTGCAGCTTACCATGTTGGATAATTCTGTGCCTGAGAAACCTTTTTTTAACTAGCAACATTATAAAATATTCAGTTTAAGATTTGGCTGCTAATAGCCAATATCAGGTACATGTGCGTGTGTGTACACACAACCACACACATTCTCAATCTTTCTCAAAACTCTGTGGGAGGGATATAACCATAAAACACAGGTTGCTGGGATTTGTAAAATCTCAGACCTACCTGAACAGTCTAGTTCTGGTTCCATGATCTGGTTTTTGATATTGCTGTACTTTCTTCAAGTAGCAAATACTAAACAATATTCGCAACAATACTTACTGCTATTGTTTCTAAGAGAGGTTTTCACACAGAATTATGTATTTTTTAATGTAGGAATATAGGGTCATCTTCTTTTCCTTCAGTAAGACTTTTAACAGTTCATGATCATGATGACGGTGGAAGATAAAGCTTTAATTGAAAAATTTGATTTGTTAACTGATCTCTTCAGAATTTGAAGTTAAATACTTTGCTCCTGCTCCCTCCAGATGCTCTGTTTTCAGCTGTGAAGAATTTTACAGAAGTTGCTGCTAGCTTTCATGAGAGACTGCAACAAATAGATCTCAATAAGTAAGTTCAACTCTTTTTTTCTTCCAGTCAAATACGCCATGTAGTCCTCTAAGCTCAAGAGGGCTTAGTCTTCACTTGCTGCCACTTAATGGAAAAAAAGAAATAAAGAAGCTGTAGTTGTGGCATGCTTTTTGACGAGCTTTCAAGAAATTCTGTGCACCACCTATGCCAAAAGGCCTAGTTTGCACTTGACTTAATTCTTAATTTATTCTTTATAGGCCATGCCCAGAATGACAAGCCAAACTTCCTTTTGTATATACATATATGTATATTCCATTTCTTGGGAAGAATATAATTTAGCCATATGCTTACCATTATGGAACACTAGCTGAGAATAAAAGCCACCTTTTTAATGGCAGCAACTCTCAGATAAAGGAGTTAACACTAATCTCTTGTGCAAAAGATGACATTTATGACATATAACATGTATGTGACATTTTCAAAATGGCTTTATTGATGGATGGCCTAAATCTATGCTTTAATTAAACCAAACAGTTTCAGTTTCTGCTTGCACCACTGTAAACTTGAAAAAAAATCCTTAATGGTAGTCCTGTTTTACTGTGATACAAATTTTTACATTTTTTATTGGTGGATGCCTTTGAAGGTCTACAAGTTACTTTGGATGTAAACCACCAAGCCCACATATATTCTATATAACCTTGTCACAGTTCTTTTATTTATTAAGCATCAATAGTATGTGCAGGGCTATTAAAAGCACACAGATACAGATGGTCTCTGCTCTAGGGAATTTAAAATCTACCATCAGAAATACACAATTCTCAGAAGGCTCAAAAGAGGATTTTAACATCACAGGGTTCCTTTTTCTGATATGTTGTGATTTTACATAAAAACAAATGCCATTTTATTGAAATAATTTGTGGCTGGCTGCCTTTCTGGAAAAGAGGGTCCTTAGAAAACTGTTGTACAAAAGAAGAAAATGGTCTAAGCATCCTCATGAAAAGGAAATAAAGGAATGAGAGAAAACATGAGAGAAAACACCCAAAACACTGTATTTTGATTCTATCAGTTGGACTTCAAAAACAGCTTTAAGAGACTTTCCAGTTATGAACCAGACTCTGTTACAGGACAGGTCAGCATAATTCGGTTATGCAGGTTAGCTGATAGCATGGGCTATCTTTTGTGGGCTACACTTAAAGTTCAACATCCCAGATATACTGTCCTTTATAAATCCAGATGTGTATGCTGGGATAAGAGTAACACTGCAGTTAACATATTCAACAGATTCCCTTTTTCTTTTTTTCTTTAGCTTGCTTGCTGTCAGATCACTAAATGATCAGCTCATGTTTCTGGAAAGGGCTTTCATTGACCCTCTTGGATTACCTGGCAGGCCATTCTATAGGTGAGAAAGGCTTACTTTTCACTTTCCTCATGGAGTACGCTATGAAAATTCCTTTAAGATTTAGAAGTCTCTAAATGGAGTTATAATGATTTTATTCAACACAGCAAAAGTACAAGAGACAGGAGGAATGAGATGAAAAGGGACATTGGGGAAAACTTCAGTGTGAAATACTGTAAAGAATGAGGAAGATTCTTGTTGGAAGCCTATTCAAATAATTTCTCTTGCTTTGATTTGGCTTCTAAACAGATGGAAAAGTTTAGGCTTGGGGTAATTTTAAGTAATTTTAACTGTAGAAACTTCAGGAAGTTGTTCTTATTATTTGAAAGTGGAATAGTGTATAATTGAAGAACCTACAATTTGATCAATTTTAAGAGTACAGCTGTGCTAGTAAATGTACTGTGGAGTGCAGTACTGAAACAGCAGGGAAAGAATTCAGTGGTCTTCTCATCTTCTCAGTGGTCAAGAAGTAAATCTTATTTGAGAGGCAGTGAATAAATGGTCTTATAATGTAGCTTATGTTATTTTCTTGCTTCATGGACTTTAGCTACTATTGCTGCAATAATCTTATTTATTTACATCTTCAGTGTCAAGTGTTTACAGCTGGTTTATAAAACATAAAGTAGTATGTTTTATTTTCCTTATGCATAATATTGTTATTTTTTCCTTCCCTACAGACATGTTATCTTTGCTCCAAGCAGCCACAACAAATATGCAGGAGAATCCTTCCCAGGAATCTATGATGCCATGTTTGATATTAAAAGCAAAGCTGATCAACATGAAGCCTGGGAAGAAGTGAAGAGGCAGATTTCCATTGCAGCCTTCACTGTGCAGGCAGCAGCAGACACACTGAAAGAAGTAGCATAAATATGAACAATATAGTCATCAGTGAGGACTAAACTGACAGTTTGCAGAAGCCTTAAAAATGAAGCATTTGAAAACACTAGGAGGATTATGACAAAGAACAAAAAAATAAAAAAAACCTTGGTCTTTGCAAATAATATACCCAAGTTGAATGCATTTAGTAATGTTAACAAGGAAATATACTCCATTCTGAGAGCTCAGGATTTAGATGTCTTCTGAGTTGAGACTGATAATGTTTCAGGTTTTCTCCCAGCTTTGTATTTTAAGAATTGCTAACTATTGGATTTATTTCAGAGTTTTGAATTTTTCTGGCTTGATTATTATAGTGATCTCCATAGTTCTTCAGGAAAACAGAATTCATATCATGTTTCTATCAGTTACTAATATTGTTGTTGCCTTTTTGTTATTTACCCTGGGATTGCATAATTATACCTCAAGACAGACTCTCAGCCCTCCTTTTCCACAAAGACTGAGATGGACATGGAGATGGGAAAACTGTCACATACCATGTGCAGGATCTATAATAATCATAATAAGTTTTGGGCAGCCAGCCCAGAATGCTCATCCATGACATTCTTTTCCTCACATGCTGAACCTTGCAGCTGTTTGCAAATAAATTTAAGCAAGAAGCTTTTAGTTACTGGAATAAAAACAAGGCAGTACATCTTGTCAGACATATAGTCATCTCACAAAATATCTTTCAAGATGAAGACCCTATTGTTATTCTTTTAACCAAAATTTGTAGAGGTGTTTCTAATATGAAGACAGAAACAACGAAAACTCATCATGTCCTTAGTTTGCAAGGATACCAAATTATTACCATTTTTGTAGAGTCTGTATATCTGATGATCATGTGCTGCTTACTCTTATGATAGACCATGGGGCAACCAAGATCAGACAGAGAAGACTCAGAAAATCAGATCCCTTCATCTGAAATTTTGCCACTGGACTATTACTAACCTCTTGTACAGCTAATATTTTGTGTGATTTGGTGTGCCATCTTAGCTGAGACCTCTACCATGTCTTAAACTACTGTCCTGTGATCTGATGGTTTTCTGTACTATGGCATATTATTTTCTTTTCCATGAGGCTTCATTTAATCATAAATATTTTTGCACTTCACATTAAAACCTTTTAGACAAGTTACTCTAATTAAGTCATTATTTTGCTTAACTGTTGGTCTTTCTGATAAAATAGTCTAGTTTACCAGATAATGGGAAATGCTTTTATACCCATAGTTATTGCCTAGTTATTTTCTCTTTTTTTTATGGAACTGCTTGGAGTAAAATGATGGAGATATCTTCCCCCAAATCCAGTGCTGACTGTTTTGTCATGCTAGCTGCTTCACTGCCGAACTTTTACCAGTGGAGAATTTATTATGACTGTCTATAATCTATCTCTGAAAAAAATTAGCCAGGTTAGTTTAGTTATCTTACACTAAACGATTTTGTCTGCAGCAATCAGGACACTAATAAGCCAAATCCACCATGCAGAGAGAGGCAGCAATAAACAGCTCCTGTTGACTAGGTGGATGCAATAACAGTATTTTTCTATTGCTGAGGAGGATGAACTGAAGTGCCAAACTCCAAAATTATGGAGATCTTTCCCTATGTGACCTGTATGCTGCTTCAGCAACTTTTTCTTTCAGTCCAGAAGACATAATTTTTTCTCTGGCCTAAACATAGCATTGTTTCATTTAAGTTTAAATAGGGCCCTTTTTAGCAATAGTTAGCAGATAATATACAATGTCCTGGCTGAGGATGACACAAAATACAGAAGTAGTTAAACTCTTAAACTACAGCAATATTAATTAAAAAAACTGTGTTGCCTGTTCCCTAATCACTGCAGGGAACAGGATACAGGAACAGAAAATTTCTCTCTTCTAATGACTGCAAGCTGAAGACATAGGCTTGTGTGAACCTCATGAAGTTCAACGGGGCTCAGTGCTAGGTGCTGCACCTGGGTCAGGGAAATTCCAAGCACAAATCCAGGCTGGGCAGAGAATGGATCGAGATCAGCCCTAAGGAGAAAGACTTGGAGGTGTTAGTGGATGAGAAACTCATTGTGACCTGGCAAAGTGCACTTGTGGTCCAGAAAGCCAGCTGCATCCTGGGCTTCACCGAGAGATGTGTGGCCATCAGGTTGAGGAAGGGGATTCCATCCCCCTGGTCTGCTCTCATGTGGCCCCACCTGCAGTGTTGTGTCCAGTTCTGGGGCCCCAATGTAAGGAAGACCTGTGTAAGGAATCTAAAGAACCATTAAATCACAGGCCTGGAGCACATCTGCTGTGGAGACAGGCTGAGAGAGCTGGGCCTGTTCAGCCTGGAGAAAAGAAAGCTCCATGGAGACCTCACAGCACCTTCCAGTACCTAAAGGGCCTAAAGAAAGCTGGAGGGGGACTTTTTATAAGGATGTGTGTGACAGTTCAAGGAGGAGTGGCCTTAAGGTGAAGTGCACGGTCCCTGTGTTCAGTGCACAGTCCTTTACTCTCTTGGCCCCACTGGGTACATTTTTTTGTGGAAGAGAGGGTCAAAGTTTGCAAGCTGCACTTCTCAGCTGCCAGCAATGTAAACTTTTAGTTGGAGTCTGATAATAGTCTCCTGAAGCTCAAGATAAGAAAGACTCAGACACAAAGAATCAACATCTACTACCATTGTAATCTGATCGAAAGAGTGCAGAGGTCGTGAGAGAGTTCAGTGCAACTGGCAGAGTCAGAAGGAAACTGCTGATTTGAAGTTGCAGTTGAGAATTCCCCAGTTGCCATTTTTCCTGCCAGAGCTGTCTTTCCCACAGATCAGGGTCCCTTGATCTCTCAACCCACAAGTTCAACCTTTAGTCAGACAGGAGGTTAAGCAGCACAACAGTAGTGTATCTTTCTTGCTGCAGATAATAAGCTTTAGGACCTAGTTACTGAGCAGCTACAACCTACAGTTTGCAAGCCCTGGCATTCATACTGTGTTTCAGGTACCAAGTAATGGTTTTACTAATTGGCTGAATAGCAGAATTATGCATTCAACACACAAATGCATGCTAGTTTTGCATTTGGCATGTGTATCCTTGCCATTTTTTGAGCTTTTTTTTGTTTACCAGCAATCTATGTGTTTTAGGTGAACAGAGTATATGTTGCTACCTGGAAGTGCTCCTAGCTTCAACTGAATCTCACTCTTGTTTTCACTGTCAGAATGAGCAGTCTCACTACTCTGAACTCAGCATGAGGCATTTGCAGTAACTAATACTTTTCATGATAATTCTAAAAGTAATACTAATTTAAAGAAGTACTGTATGTTCAGGAGTTTATGGTTTGTACCCTTTTTCTCACCTGTGCTAAGGAAAGGAGTTCTTTTACCCTGTAATATTTTCACAGTTTGTTTTGTGTAATTTCTCTGACTACTTTGGGTTGGTCTTATCTCCTTTTAGCCTCAAACCTTTGATTAAACTTAGACTGAAGTGTGTGTTTTCAAATTTGAGCAAAATACTCAGCTATTATCAGCAATGCACTTGTAGAGGTACCTCACAGTGATAGTATCTTCATTCTGGCTGGAAAAGCCCCATGTAAAATAATACGGTGGCTGATGGATGTGGCCCTAATATTGCCAGGAAAGGACCCAAAAGTCTTATGCGCTGCTGATAATCTCAAGAGCTCTGAGGTCTCTCCTTCAGTACAAAATGAGATGATCAGTAACAGGTAAGAGTGAGATGATGTTTGTGTTGGAGCAGCTTCTTCCACCTTCTCACGTATGTGACTTTGCATTCCTGATATGCTTCATTTTGGATCTCACATGTCAGGATCATTTTTCTCTGACTCCAGTTATTCTGAGGAGCATTTTTAAGACTTCATACTACATCTTTGGCTTTGTGTTTGAGTAATGTGTGTAAGTGTGTGCATGTGTGTGTGTATGCACGCAACCAAACCTCATCTCACTTCCGTTTCACCTAGGTGAATGGTAGTTACTCAGCTTCATATGCTGATTTTCTTCCAAGGAGTTTGTAGGTGAGAAAACTCAGGGATACTTTTGCAACCTGTCAGCAAGCCAATACAAAATGTTTGTATATAAAACATGTATGATCCCTGGGGTACAACAAAAATTCTTGTGTAGTAATGTCACTCTTCACCGGCCTCCACAGCACACCAAGCTGATGCATAGAATACAATACAACAGTTTGGGTTGGAAGGGTCTTCCAAATACCATCTAGTCCTCTCCCCCCTGCAGTGAGCACAGGGACATCTTCAGCTGGAGCAGATGGCTCAGAGCCCTTTCCAACATGACTGAATGTTTCCAGGGAAGGGACATCCACCACCTCCCTGGGAAACTTGTGCTAGTGACTCACCACCCTCACTGTAAAAAAGATTCTTCTTTATATCTAGTCTGAATCTACCCTCTTTTAGTTTAAAACCGTGACTTGACCTATTGCAACAGGCCCTACTAAAAAATCTGTCCCCATCTGTATTGGGTTTGTGAAAACACAATGTTTCCATAGTGAAGGGCTACAGTGATGGCTTCTGTGAGGAGCCCTGGAAGCTTCCCCTGTGTCTGACAGAGCCAATGCAAACTAGCTCCAAGATAGATGCTGGGCAAGGCTGAGCCCATCAGTGGTGGTGGCCGCACTTCTGGGATAACAGATTTTAGAAGTAGAAGAAAGTTACTGTGCAGAAGCAATTAGAGCCAGACTAGAGAGGAGTGAAAAATGTGTGAGAGGAACAGCCCTGCAGAACCCAAGGCTAGTGCAGAAGGAGGGGAAGGAGGTGCTCCAAGTGTCAGAGCAGACACCCTGGCTGCACAGAGCAGTATTCAGAAGTCTCACCTGGCCTGTAGCTGTTACCCCAGAGCAGGACACAAATGCTGCCCTGTACAGGTTTGCTCTATCTAGAAGTTTAGGACATTCTGTGAGCTCCCAGATGACACTGGCTGTTTTTCTGTTAGGAAATGAACACTCTCAGTGCAGAAAAATTCTAGTGCCTAAAGTTAGGTGCTTATCACGCTTTAGATACCCTAGGATGTCTGGCCTGATCTCAGGATGGCCCTTGTGTTGCATTGGGAAACCCTATGGCACAAAGGAGTTGGGAGTAAAGAAGGTTAAGCTGAAAAAAAATGGTTGCAATGTGGGAGAAGATGTCTTAATTTTTGGCTTTGTTTCTCACTATCCAAGTCTATTTTAATTTGTAATAAATTACTTTTCACTGAGTGGAATTTTGCTAATGGTAATAAGCAAGTGATACCCCTGTGTTCACTTCAACCCATGAGCTTTTTAATATTATTTCCTGCCCCAGTCTTGTTGAGGAGGGCATATGATTGAGGACGGATTTACACTGTACATTATCCTCGCATTTAATTGTAACATAATATACTCCACCTGTGACTAATCCATAGCATGTCAGAACATGTCACAACTAATAACTAGTAGTGATAGGGCTGCATTTTAAGTGGTAGAAGCCATTTGGCTGCTGCTTGTTGTTCAATCTCAGCATTGCTAATGCCCTTGTCACTTTAAAAAGACGTTCGCATATAAATAAATGCATTTCATACATTCTCACTGTTGCTATTCTTACCTTCTTCCTCCACTGATGTTATTATCATGTGAGGTCTAATTTTGATAGCAATCTCCAAAAGCCCTTGTCACTTTACTGTCTATTATGTGCCAGTCCTACACCTGTGGTGCTATATAAATGCTAATAATACATCAATATGCTCATTCTTTGTGAGTTCTGTAGGTGGAATTCCATCTGGTTTGTATATGTCAATTCAGATGCTGGTGTGAAATGTCATTGCTGTTCAGAATTTGTGATGGTTTATGAGCAGTTGGGAAATGACAGGAAAAAAAATCACAGGACTGGACCTGCTTATCATTTGAACAAAGACATCCAGCCCTATGCCTAAGACAGTAGCTGTGACTAGTGTGGAATACCCAAGTGGTGTAATTTTTCTCTGAAAAGCCTTAGTTTAAGTAATTAGGACATTAACCTGTCTTTTCTGCTTTTTCTGAATATTTTCAGCTCATCATAATGTATTTAAGAAAGTTTTGATACTCAGAGTACTGACGTTTCTTTCACAAATGGTATCTACTTTGGACTTTGGGAATGAGTGGTAGGAATTTGGAGCATGCCCAGGCTCCCAGAAAAGCTTTCCTGCCTTTAGCCATATAACTGGTCTCAAATGGGCAGGTCCTCAGTTCCAGAAAGATCAGTTTTGGCTTCCATGTAGCCATGAAGGAACTCGGCAGCAGGGAGTGATGTGCAAGGTTAGAATAAGTTTATGCAAAATGTGATGATTCTGTGAATGTATCTTTTGGCTATTCCCTGGGCTGCAGTTGTTTCCTTCCCCGTGAGATACTGATGAATTTGACTAAATTAGACTAGGAAAACTTGATCTTAAGAATCTTGTAATCTTAAGTGCAAGTAGCTAGAGAATATAGGAAATAAATTTGTGACTTTTCCTAGTTGCAAATTGGATGATATCTGGCCAGTCTAAAGTATATTCTCAGCTGCTGCAAGTATACATTACTTGCTAGGGATCAATGCTACCAGGGATTAAAAAGGGAAGCAATTCAGCATTTCGTCGGTAAAGAGGAAATAAGTTTTCCCTTAATTTCATCTCTTGGCTACTTCCACTGGAACAGGTTGAGACCAAGCCTAAATCAGGAATTTTCAAAACTTTCAAAATCAAAAAGTCCTAATAATTAGTAGAAATTAACATCTTAAATACTACATGTACATTGCTCGGTGCACAGCCTGGATACGTATTTGTTACAGAGATACACACCCAGAGATACACACCAGAGATACACAGAGGGGCTGTCTGGTGGGGTGAGACTAAGAAATGGAAGAGTTTAATTGTATTTGGAAAACCATATAATCACCATCACCCAGGGATTAAAGCTGTTTAGTTAGCATGAGAACTGAGAAGCAAAGAAGGCAGGGACAGCCCTGGGGCTGTGGGTGGAAGGAGGAGGAGGAGAAGAAGGAGGAGGAGAAGGAGGAGGAAGGCAGCTGCTTGCCAGTCCCCAGAGCCTGCCAAGCTGCCGGCCAGTGCTGACTGTATGGCCGGGAGCAGGAGCAAGGCCACCCTCCGTGTGTGGCTCATGTGCCCTGGGCTGCTCGGCTGTTTCTTGCTGGGCTTTCTTACAGGTGAGTACGGAGACCCAGGGGCTCAGCCCCCAGCTTCTTTCCCCCGCACACACTTGTGTGCAACTCCTGTTGTGATTAACTCACCAGCAGGGAGATGATGCTACTCTTCAGAGGCATGATAAAGTATTTGTCCCACTGCTTTTCTAAGCTTTTCTGTCCAGCAGTTTCAGTCTTCAGGGAGTGAGGAACAGAGCGGCTCTGTGCTTCAGCTCAGGACAAGCCCTGATGAACTTACAGCTTCCCAAAAGAGGCAGCCAGGCATTCAAAGAGAAAAGATTAGTACAAGAGTTTGAGACTTCAGCGATTGCAAGATGTCCCAGATTTTTTTTTTTAATTTCCATTTCCTGTTTTTTCCTGAAGTTATTTTTAAATGCTCCTATTCTGCTGCTATTTTAGAAATGAAGGGTAGAATGTAGAGGAGGAGTTTGACTGACAGCCAAGTTACTGAAGTTTTCATTATGCACAATGAACTTTACTAGAGATTCTTTTCTGAAGTCACTTGCAGCATTTGATTTCAAATTAAAATTGCATGTCCTTTTTAAACTTGTGTTGTAACACAAACCTAACACTAAATCATGCAAGAAAAATCAATGATGGCTATTAAATATATAAAATATTAGTTTAATTTTGGAGATCCCTGAGCTGCTGATTTCTGGTCCTTGTGCTATGCTTATACATTTCCCTGAACAACATTTTTTGGCCCAGCTCCAAAACAGGATACTGAGCAGGATGGACTTTTAGTCTTAGTCTTAGACTTTTAGTTCAGAGTGTTACTAAAATTGTATTTAAGTGTAACAGGTCATATATATTGTGCATGTGACAGCACATGTATTTGTCTTTCTTATAAAAATTTTCCCAGTTGAGATTGTCTGGCTAAAATAATAAAAGGATTTTTTTTGTTATTGTTTTTTTTCTTAAGACAAACTCATACAATTGATATACCCTCTCCTACTACACATTTTAAAACTGGCTTGGGTGACAGTTAACTTTATTCTTTTAATTATTAAATAGATTAACCCAGATCAATCTAGTTAAATAGATTAACTTCCCCAAGTCTGTAACTATTACAATGCTGGCAGGGTAGCTGTTGAGTCCTAGACCTTCACTTTAAATATGCTTACACATCTATTTTAAAATCTAGGCATAAACTAAATAAAGTAATTTCATCATGAGCATCAGGAGTTCGAACCTCACACTACAAACAGCTGAGAATTTAAACTATAATTTAAAATTAATGAGAGATGAGTCTACCTTAAAAAGGGGATTTACGAGGGATTTAGGGTTTACTCTTTTCATTATGTCACTTTTAGGCATTCAATCAATTAAATATATTTTACTTTTCTGCTTGAGCCCTCTGACACTGACAGAGGGTGCTCTAAGCCCTGTTCATCCTTGTGGTTTTAACTGTTTAGCACCACAGGTTGCACCTGTGCTCAAACATGTGAGGACATTCTTGCTGAGTAGGAAACTTTTCAAATGTGTTTCAGGATGGTTTACAAAACTGACTGAGAAAAGCCCCAACTTTTCAGATGTGCATCAAAATGTGAGACAGAAACTTGTGGCTGAAATGAAAGCAGAGAACATCAGGAAATTTCTTCGGTAAGACTTGTGCATCATTTTTTGAACAATTTTATCATTCAAAAAAGCCAGAAAGTGAGAACATTAGTTCCAAGGAAGGACCTCTGAAAGCAGAGCTTTTAAGATGTTTTTGAAGCATTTGTATGGAATGTCTGAGGGAAGAAGGGAGAGGCTTACAACTCTTCTGTTTCCCCCCTTCCCCATTTTCAAGTCGTTGTACTGTCAAGTGTGCTTCCCTCAGCTGCATTACTGCCAGAGCTTACCAGTCTTCATGATTTAATGGAGTGTGCCTTTTTTTTTCTTCACAAGTATCTGAAGCTTTAACCTCAGATAACTGTTTTCTTTCAGACTGAGATGATTTTTCTCTGTTTGGGATATGATGATTGACATGGATTACATCTGACTGATCATCTGTTCAGTGTCTCTTTAAACTTTCAGTTTGAGTAGATAATCTAAGTAGAAAATTAATCTATTAAAAACTAATGCTACAAATTTGCATGGCACTGAGTTGCATGTATACTTACAATTTATAATTCCTTTAGTGTGGCCATACTGGATAAAGTGCTGTTAATTGGGAGTTCTGAAATCCCATTATACCCTGTCTTCTGTTCCAGAGATAAAGGACTCTGTCCATGGTCAGTGTGCATGTATGGTTGGTAAAGGCTTGCATGTTGTAACTATTAGTAAATATACTTTTTTGCATTGTAGTGCATCCATGCAGTTCATCTAAAAGACTAGGGATATAAAAATACCCTTTTGTTTTTTCCATTCCTCTGAAAATGAAAAAAACCCACATTATTGTGTGGGTTATTTATATTTTCTATAGAGGAACAAATATGCTCACATGAAAAGTAAATAAATACTCACTCTGGTTAGTAAAATGTTTGTATTCGGCATGTAAGTCAGCAGCTGCATCAAGAACATCAAAGGATTACTGACAAATTTGATTTCTATACATTTATTCTAAACCCAAAAGGTTTCATACCTAAAATCAACAAGCTTTTCAAGTCTACAGGTCTAATCTTATTTTGTATTCATTGCTTTCAGTAGATTGGAGAGTTCCTGAAAATTATGTTTGAGTGAGAATCTAGGCAACACAGTATGAAATAGCTCTGTAATTAGGCCAAAGTCTCTTGGCCGTGGGATGTTAATGGTTTCTCATTTGTCTGCTTGCTTTGGTGATGGGCCAAATGCTTCGTGCTGGTTGGGGACTTTTTTTTTTTTTTGCCTAAATTCAAATAAAAATCAGGAAATTCAGAGAAATTGTATTAACACACTGTCCAAAAAGCTTGTCAAAAATATAAAAAAATGTGAACTTGAGAATTTTGATCTATATTCTTCATTTTTCAGACAACCACATCTGCTTTTATCATGTGGGGAAAAAAAAATGAGTCTCAGAAAATGTAGACACTTTGGTTTTAGCATTTTATCAGAGCTCTGGAAAGGATTAAACTGTTTGGAAGGAAAATTTGAAAAAAAATTGTGTGTTTTTCCTGATGGCATATTTAGAATTTAGTATACTTAAAGAATTAAAAGGTACTTAAAACACTAGTGAGAATTAAAATGGAAGAAGCAAACAAGCAACAGTGTTTGGCAACGGTTGCTTCCAGACTGGTGCATAACCTCACAGTTTAAAGAGAGGGAATGACAACAGCAGAGAGCAAAAGGGTTTGGTCTACTTAGAGAATCTGGATGCATTCAAATCCTGGGACCACGTGGGACTCATGTGAAAGACCTTTATGTTATGATTGCAATGTTGCTGTAGATGAGAAATTTTGATGGTTGCAAGAGGCCCCAGGTGTCTGGAAAAGGCTGATATTGTGCCCCTCTTTTAGTAATGTCAGCCTGGAGGGACTCTGAGCTGGTCAGCTTCAGGTCTGGAAGGGTGACAAAACATCCTTCTGTAATCAGTTTTCAAACCCATGAAGGACAGAAATGTAGTTGAGAAGAGTCAGTATTTATTTACTATTTGTTTGTATGGTCAGCATATTGCCTTCTGTGCATGAGTGGAGACATTATAGTGGCTGTAACAACCTTGACTTTAACAAGGCTTTGGATATTGCTCTCCTTTGGAAACTGAGGAAGTGCAGAACAAGGGTTGAAAACAGTCTGAAATGACAGGCTGAAGTGATATTAATCATGGTATTTGCTACCACTAATTAATGGTAATTGCTGGTATCTGGTATCTGTGGGGCAGCCATTGACAAGTAGCCTGTTGGGAATTGGAAGCTGATGCAGAGTACCTGGCTGACTGATGAGCTTTCACCGTTCCTTACTTGTTCCCTGGGCCAAACAGATTGTACACAGATTTCTGCAGGGTAGCCCAGAGGGACTGGATCCTGTTTGTGACTATTTATCAACATTATGTTTTATAACTGATATGGAAGTAAATGTTAAGAAGGTTTTGTTATTCAGGCTTTTGATTAAGAAAAAAGAGCAAACCTGTGCAGATAATTTAATGTAATGATTTTCAAGTTAAACTTATTGGGACATTAGGACATGCTATGACAACAGTACAAATCCATGATCAGATACCAGAATTGTCTGGAAGGCTCCTTTCTGAATATGTAGCTTTCCTGTATTTATTCCTGCTTCTTGCATACTGCTAATATTATTTTGCTGAATCTTTGACATTGATTTTCATTGCTTGTGTGTAGAAGTGGCTATTCCTGTTATGCAAAGAAAAAAGTTCAGCTGACTTATCTTAAGGCCTCAGGAAAGATCCTCTGCTCTGAGTATATTTTGTACATGTCCTGAAGCAGACTGATAAGCAATCATGTTTTACAGCTCAAGCTTTAAGACCTTACTGTCCATGCAACCTGTCTTGAAGATTAGCTTTATACACACTGATCCTATTTCACTATTGTGTATCTCTGCATTTGCTGCTTACCAGTGGTTTTCTGTTTTATTCTAGTTCATTTACCAAGTTGCCTCACCTCGCAGGAACTGAACAGAATCTTCTTCTTGCCAAAAAAATTCAAGGCCAGTGGAAGGAATTTGGATTGGATTCAGTAGAACTTGTCAATTATGATGTGCTTCTTTCATACCCAAACAAAGAGCAGCCAAACTACATTTCACTAATTGATGATCAAGGGAATGAGGTGATCTTTTCAATGACAAAACTATGTTAATGTAAAACCTAAAAAGCCTCCAGTGATTTCCTGTTAAAAACGTGTTTTCCTCTGTATTCTCACCTACTCAGATCAGCATGTGCTTTATATTATTAAAAAAAAAAAAAAATCCAGTGCAAAGGGAATTAATATTTAGAAATGGTTTTCCAGGCTATGCAGAATACACAGCAAAGTGGCTGAGATCTCAGTGCCTCTTATGGAAGAGTGAGGATGTGTGGAGGGGCTGCAGTTAACACCAGTAGACCATAAGGTGTTAGTAGGGTTCAGCTTAAGGTTCCATCTAGGCTAATATCCTGTTTCCATAAACAGCTTTAACTGGATGCACAGGGACGTTTAAGAACAAAAGAATGTATTTCAGGCATGCAGTTCTTCCAGTGTCTAGCTGTTTTCAGCTCAGGGGCTTCTCTGAATGTGCTGCAATTAGTCTCTTGAAAAATCCTCATTCAACCTTTTCCAAGTATTTATCCAGTCAGTGACCCTCATTACATCTCTCTTCCAAGTACCTATCCAAACCCTGCTTGAACATCTGTACAATATTTCCTTCCACAGCATGCTGAGGTAAGGAATTGCGGAGATACTATCAATTTTATATAGTATTGCCTTGTTTCCCTTGCTCTGAACCTGATCCCACTGGCTTCCTATGGTGTCTCCTAAGTTAGCGTTGGAAGTACTAATGAACTAGTCAGTCTGTAGAGATCTTCTCCCTTTTGAATACAATAAAGAAGTAGATGTAAATTCTGACAAGGATCCTGAGCAAGGAGAGGAGGTGAGATTGCAATGGCAGCATTATAGCACATAGGTAAGGATGAAGAGCCAGGGTAGAAAGTAAGGAATGTGTGCTCAGGGATGACACGAGCTTAGAGGTGAAAGAGTGAAGTTCTTCCAGAAACCCTGTAACAATATCTCAGCTACAGTCTCACAAGGTGGACATGCACCTTAAAGCAACATGAGTGTTACACTGCATAATGATAAAAGGTAGCACGTTTAACTGGAGTATTACTAGATAAGAGATAAAAAGAATAATAATGCAGATGGGAGAAACCGCAAAAGACACCTGGGACGGCATGGATGAACCAGATGTCTTTTTTTCTGTCACCACCTCTTGGCAATCTTCAGCAATTTTCTTTCCTTACACGTTCAGGCAGTGACTGATGAGCATCTTCTGACACATGATCTCTTTGTATTCATATCTGCATTCTATTACAAAATTTCAGCTCTGGATCCCTACCTGTGTTTTTGTTTGAATTTATGTGTACTAGTTAGAACTGTATTTTTTTTTTTCTATCAGTTTATGGAAACTACAATTTAAACTGCTGACAAAGCTAACTAACTTGGCAAAAGCCAAGGCTTTTGGTACTTTTCATCCAAAGGACTGCAGTATTTTGAAATAGTAATTATTTGACAGGGAGTCTGATGCACAGAAACTGAATAACTGTCTCTTCTGACTTTAAACTATAATTAGCATTTGCTTAGTGTGTGAATTTGTGCCTAGAATGTTTGACCAAAAATGAGTGTTAATTTTTTGATAGGTTTTCAATACATCATTGTTTGAACCACCTCCACAGGGGTATGAAAATGTTACTGGTATACTACCACCATATAATGCTTTTTCAGCACAAGGAGTGCCAGAGGTAAGAAAATGGTACTATTACCTATTTTTTGAAACACTTTCTGGACAGATTGCTCCAACTTCTCAAAATATTTGTTGCAGTAGTTTTAATTACCATTTGTCTTAATTAAAGAACATTTAGGTACAAATAGGCCACATATTATGCAAAGGTTAGAAGTATTTTATGACCAAAAAAAGAGCTTTCTCAAATTGCTAGAACTTTGAATCACATAATAAAAAAGTTTTTATCTTGATGAAGAATTTTGGATACATCTCAGACTGCTCCATATTATTCAGTCATATGTAGAGAACTTGTTTAAGGCATAGGTAGAAGTATTAATATTTATATCAAGTGGAAGATATTTTAGATTAAATGAATGCCTTCAAAGGCCATAAAAGGTCCTCACTTAATCTGCTAATTCATTATAGAACAGGTTAGGGACAAAATCGCATTGCATAAATGAGTGAATTTATATAGTAGTGAGTGTTTGTGTATGTAAGGCATACCACTGCTTTGTCACAGCCAGAGACGTTTTTCAGTTTCCCAAAATACTCTGGTTTATTTTCCAGCCTGCTTTTAGGGCTGTTCTTAAGTGCAGGATAATAGCCAAATGCCAGAATTTTGTGCCAAAGCTTCCTATAGAATATTGTGGATATATTTTGCTATAGTTTTTATGGGCACTGGATTTTATCTATAGAAATGAAAAAAAAAAAAAAAATCCTCTGTCATAGATAGTAAATGGAACTTTATTTCTGATAATGGGCATTTTGTTTGTTGACTGACCATTTGCCACAACACTGCTTTTCTTTTCTGCCCAGGCAGATCTGGTGTATGTGAATTATGGCCGTACAGAAGATTTTTTTAAGCTGGAGCGTGAAATGGGAATTAACTGTACAGGAAAAATTGTCATTGCCAGATATGGGAAGATCTTCAGAGGAAACAAAGTAAGGGTTGTGTTTTAATTTTTCCTCTGTGGGTCAGGCACTGTTCATGGTAGAGCTTGAGGGAATTAGTAAGGGCTGTTCATTGGAACATATGAGCAGAAGGAAGCCTGCAATGTATCCATTGTGACTGCAGTCTAAGAATAACTTCCAAAACGATAAAACCAGATGAATGTATTAAACTCCTGAGACAGAGATGACTGTAAACTCCCTAGGCAGTTATTGCAAGAGAATAGTTTAGGGAATTGAGTAGTTTGTAGAGCCAAGTCTTTTGATACATGCCATCCACAGAACTGCAGTACTTTGAAATAGTAGCGTTTTGACAAGGAGTCTGATGCACAGAAACTGAGTAACTATCTCTTCTGACTTTAGACAGCAAATCTGGCAAAATTGGTGACAGTGGGGCAGTGGGGATGGTGGTAAGGTTTTGTGCCTCATTTTTATGTTCTGTTCTTTATTTCATAGCCTTGAGCTATGAATAAAGGTTTGACACAAAAAATGAACGTATTGCCTTTCACTATGCTTGGTTCTTCTGCTGAATCTGGGGTAATTTTCACTCTTTCACATACTTTTCTTCTAAAACCATGCCTGCATGGAAGCAAATCTCAACGTTCAGATTTATTGCTGCATTAAAAAAAAACCCCGCATCTTAAAACCGAGGCATTTCACAGGTTAAAAATGCCATATTGGCAGGAGCCAAAGGGATCATACTTTACTCTGACCCTGCTGACTACGGTGCCCCAGGAGTAGATGCTTATCCAGGTGGCTGGAACCTTCCAGGTGGAGGAGTCCAGCGTGGGAATGTTTTAAATCTGAATGGAGCTGGGGACCCTCTAACACCAGGTTATCCTGCAAAAGGTGAGTGCAAATTCTGTAGTCTGGGCCATCAAGTACTTTGTAAACTGTTGCTGAAAGTGTGGCACTAGAAGTTAATTTACTTTCAGTACAGATGCACAGAAAAAAAACTGCTTGAAATTGTTATTGACAGTAGTTAATTTTCTATTGCACGCTAAGTTCTGTCTGTGTCATTCTAACTGCTTTCAGGCAGTGGAATAAAGTTTCTAGGAAACTCTTTGTATTGTCCCACCCTTGTGACAAAAAAGCAGGATGTATAGGTTTACAGTCTGTGAAGCAGCAAAAAATGACTGAGAATTTATAGCAATTTAAAAATATCTGTGTTTCTCAAGAGGGCTGCTTTAAACTAGGTTATACTTTGCCATCAAAGAGGACTAATAGCTTTACTTGGAGGTATGTTTCCTTGCTGATCATAAGTTCCAGGCAGAAAAAACAGTTTAAAATACTTTTAAAGGGGAATAAAATTCCTGTAGCAAAAATTAGAGCAGCCTGGAGTCTTTCAAAACTATGATGCCTGCCAGTGCTGGGTGCTGATGGGATGACTATACAGGGATGCTTCTGGAAAGCTCATGGACTTGTGTGGCCACTGCTGGGGGCACAAGACAACCTTAACCCAGGAGAGGTTGCGTGTGCCAGGCCCAGCAGACTAAGAGAGACACTGGCTGTCTTCAACCCAGATAAATGCATCTGTGGATGTCCCCTGCAGCCTTGTCAAGCAGCTGCACAGGTGCCATCTTCACCTCGCACACCAGCTTGATTTCCCCAGAGCCAGCTTGGAGGAGATGTTATAACATGGTTGGACAGCAAATCTAACCTTGCATCAAGGGGACATATTTTGCACTGCTGTGCCGAGGCATTACTGGGTTTGCTGTTCTGTCATTACAGTTTGGTTTTCTAGAAGCAGTGTGTGAGAATTAAAAAGAATCATGCATGCTGGTGGCTGCTCTGCTCAAAAGTGTTTCCAGTTTGCTTAAAGTGGCTAAGAACGCCATAAACTTGATATTTTTTTCTGGTTTCTCAGAGTACACTTTCAGGTACAAAGTTAATGAAGGTGTGGGGATTCCTAAAATTCCAGTTCATCCCATTGGCTATCATGATGCAGAAGTATTACTGCGGTGAGTATACATCAGTCCTCTTCTCCAGAAGTCAGTATTGACAAATGTGCAGACAAATTTTTCATATTAAGATGGCAAAATCTATGCTGTTAACTTGCATTTGCTACTCTTTTGTAGTAATGAAAGTAATTCAGAAGTAATAATGTAGTAATTATTGTAGTAGTAATGTAGGAATTCCAGAAAATGTAGAAAATTCAAAGCATTCTGGTTTTGCAATAATGCTTTTAAGAATTTTGTAAAACCACCTGGGTTTTGCTGCAATAATTATTAAGAGAATTTAAGGTTTCATCCTAATGGTCAACTGCATTTATCTTGGTTTCCACTTCACAGTGCAATGGGAGGACCTGCAGCTCCAGACAGCAGCTGGAAAGGAAGTCTCAATGTGTCTTATAATATAGGGCCAGGATTCACAGGCAACTCTTCTACAAGGTCTGTTTTAAGACATGTCTGTTTATACAATATTGGAAAAAAAAATACTCCTCTGATGAAAAGACTTTGAAGCAATACATCTAGAGATACCCTGGAGATATTTACTTCCTTCTGCTAGGGATACATTTGGATATAATTATTAGAATTCCAAAATAAATTACATTAGAAAAAAATCAAAAATTAGCAGATCAGGCTACATGACAATGACATTTGGCAATAAATTGCAATAAAACTAAAGATCACTTTTCTGTAACTTTTTCACATAAAGATTATTCAATGAGGACTGTTAATGGACCTCGACGAACAGTGTGTAAAAATGGTGTATCATTATCACTACTCCATCTCCTGCATAACAAGAGTATGTCTGAATATATACAGAATTTTATAAAGATTTCATTTATCATTACTCTTTTCTGCTCTGCTTTAACACAAGCTGAAAATGAGTAAAGTAGGAATAACTAAATAAAAAAGCATATTTGACATAATTACAGTGCTGTTTGGAGTATCTTGAAGAGCTACAGTGAGAAAATATGATTCCTCCACAAAACTTGTATTTTTTGAATAGGCTTTTTAACAGCTTCCTACTTGGTAGAATAACTTTTTTTTTTTTTTTTTTTTTTTTTTTTTTTTTTTTTTTTTTTTTTTTGTAAATATGGATTAATTCTATACATACTTCTTTCTCAAAGTAGTTCCATATCAAAATGAACCTTTTGATTCTAGGTAGAAAGTCACTTGCACATGGAAAGTGTGCACATAAATGCACGTTCAAGGCACTGGTGCCTGTTACTTTCTGGGCAAAGATCCAGTGGCTGTCCTGAAGTAGGTTTTGGTTTTGACAGCTATGCAGATTTGCTACTGGAACGATAACTTCAAATGTGGATTTCCTGAAGTTTTGCCAGACACAAAACACCCCCATTGTTTGGTGCTTTGTTTCTTCCACAGCTTAAGGGGGCTGAACACTGTGTTAGTTTAGCTCTCGGAATACCTGGATTCCCTTTGTTTTTATAAAATTTCACAAGTGGATTTTACTGGTGGGGGACAGGGAAGAAAAAAATGTTTCTAGTAGAAGGTTTTCTGCCTCTAATGGAAGATTCCCTGCTCATGACAGGGAGGTTGGACCTAGATGACTTTTAAGGTCCCTGCCAACCCAAACCATTCTGTGATTCTGTGACTGACAAGTCTTATTCACTTAGATCTGCTGTCCTGAACAGAGATTTCAAATTATTCCTGTCGCTGTTGAGGCAGGACAGGAATGAATATGACTCCAAGTCAGAAGGCAAAAGAGAAGTGATTTATTTCAAATACATCACTCATTTTATAGAGCACATTGTGCAGACCAATTTCATTGGTCTTCAAGTAAAAACATCTCACACCATTGGTGTGCTGTGAATAGCACACAGTGGCAGAACATATCTATAAACAATGTGAACAGCAAGAGAGATAGTAAATTGTTTACATTCTTTTCGGACTCTTTCCCAGGCTTAGCCTAGTAGAAATTTCCTTTTCTCTCTGACTGAACTGAGAATATCCATATATTCCTGGATAAATATTCCTAATGACCCTTTCTCCAAGTTCTATACTATTGCATGACCCGTCCTAGGAAACCAAAGTGTATTCTTTATAAACATCTGCATATCCACAACTATAATTTTGGTCAAAATGTAGATGTATTTTTAATTACTGTGCATGTTTTTCAGTTTATTCCTCTAGTACACAAATATCTGATTGGTTCCTACAAAAACAAAGTTCTATAAATTCTGTAAATCTTTGCAAATTTGTAGACTGGCCCAGTTCATAGGCTTTTTTCTCTGGCATCAGCAGCAGGCTAAACTGAAATAAAAAATGGGTCTCTGAGAAAGCATGACAGTGCTGAACACACATTGGATCGGTGCTGAAAACACAAAGCAGGACAGAAGCATAAACACTCTGGTTTATGTGTTATTAGCATTGGCTTTTTATTGGCTTATTAATCAGAAATGGTTACTCCACACTCCCTTTCATTTCAGAAAAGTCAGAATGCATGTTCATACAAGCAATAAAATAACACGAATTTACAATGTCATTGGCATCCTCAGAGGAGCTCTGGAACCAGGTGAGCATCAGGTGCTTGATGATTTTAATTCCTTCTTTCTTTTGTATTTGTTGAAATTGTACTTGTGTTGTAAGAAAGTGTTTTAGATAACCATATAACATAGAGTCTTGAGATTTTTTTAGTAGTTTTTCTGTCCTTCCTATCACACTATTTGTTATTGGCATTCCCAAGAATAGCATTCCCTTTAAAATACAGTGATAGACATAGGAGAATGTATTTTTATAATGCCTGTCACTTTACAGTAGGCTTCCCCTTACATCAGTCATACATTTTGCCTTTGCAAAAATTAACATAATTCAAATTACAGAAAGCCAGTGATGGTTTGGTACATTAACATTATACTATCGATATATTATATTATTGATACATTATACTATTGTAGCAGGTCATACACAACAAAGACTTTTAGATAGAAAATATTATTAAATATTTATTGTCTTTAGTTGCAGACCTTAGTAGAGTAAGTGAATGATTGCAGATTCCCTTTAAAAAGAAACTTGTAGCACTGGTAATTAGCTTCATATTTGATTTCATACAAGTAAAGATGCAGTCAAAGGAAATCACAGGTAATCAAGTGCATTTTTAATTATTAATTGATACTGTGTGTTTGTTTCCAGACAGATATATTATTTTAGGTGGTCACAGAGACTCTTGGGTGTTCGGTGGTATTGATCCAACCACTGGTGCCGCTGTTTTGCAAGAAATTGTACGGAGTTTTGGTAAAATGAAGATGGAAGGTAACTAATTTACTACAGATGCAAAATGATGGATATGGAAAACAGCAGCTTTGAGGATCAGTACTTCCATAAGCTGTTGTATTGATTTAACTTTTCACCTCTACAGAAAGTTTTATTTCTCATTATGGAAGTTGTAGATTCATTGAAGAGATGCATATGTGGCATTGTGTGGTAGTTGGCTGAATTTATTCCCTCGTGAATGTAACGGTACCCTCTTAGCTGTGCAGAATGAAAATATTGCATTAAGAAGAAATGCCTCTGAAATAATATGTTCCTCTAATGATTTTAGAGAGGATTTTTTTACTGTTATATCAGTTAAGTGCTGGTTTTAAAGCAATTTCAATTAATTATTGTCAGTAGACTTTTAAAGTATAAGTTGAATTTTCAAGTTTAACTATGTAATTGCAGGTTGGAGACCTAGGCGAACTATTATTTTTGCTAGCTGGGATGCAGAAGAATTTGGATTATTGGGTTCCACAGAGTGGGCTGAGGTAAATAAAAAGCTGTGTAAAGCAAAGCAAAACTTGAGAGTGTGTTCCAGGTGACTGCAGTACCCAGGATCTATTCCTAAACTGCAATAAAAACCTCCATGGTAAAACTGGAGCACAATAGACTCCTTCAGGTGTTGTGAGGCACTCATGTATTTATATAAATTACCTACCTACCTAGCTTCTTACAACATAAGTGCACTAACTCTTCTAAGATTTAAAAATCTACTTTGATTCAAAGTTATTATCCCACAATGGTCTCTGTGTGGAAATCTATCTCGTCATTTAACAGAATGATAGCATTTTATTTAACCCAGATTGGTCTAACTTTCTATTGAGAAATTCCTTAGTTTCTATAAATTCAAGTTCAGATCCTGAACCTCTGATCCGTAAGCATGCCAAGCCTTTGTACGAAAATCAATCCTACTGGGCATATGAAAGAAGAGGTAATCTGTGAGTGAATAGATCAAAATTCCTGTGAATTCCAGCATTGTAGAGTCTCAGGAGCAGGACAGTCAATTAATTCTGTAGGAGGATCCTTGACTGTATACCTGCCTGAAAGAAGAATATAGGCAAATTCAAACCAAATAAGGCTCTGGGTATTTTTATCTTCCTTTTCCTATTGGGCATGTTATTTTTATCTTCCTTTTCCTGCCTGAGGGAAGAATGTTGGGAAATTCAGAAGTGAGGTTCTGAATACTTACATCTTTCTTTTCCTGTTGGGCATGTTCAGTTCTTAGTGGATTTGTTCAACCCCAATAAGGAATATAGGTCTTACAAGAGTTTTCGTTGTTTTGTCTGTAAAATCCAAATTAGAAATAGAGCAGGAAGAAAATCGCCTGATGAAGCACATTTCTGCTAAACTATATCGATTTATTAGTACTAAATAGTTTAACAGTAATGTGTTGTCTTATTCTTCTATTAGAATTTTATTTACAAGTTAATATTTAGCTGTGTGGATAGAGCTTTCAGAATGTATAAAAAATCTTTTTAGTTTAGTTTATTGGCATGTATTTCAGCAAATCACAAAATTACACAGCAAAATGGCACATGTCAGAGGAGGTAACAAACCCAAAAAAATGCTTCCAAACACCAAGGGGATTCCATCACTCCTCTGGTAACAAAAAGCTGAGATTTCTATTTCTTCAGATTTGCACTATTTTTTTCACCCATACACTGTTTGGCTTCCAGCTATAACAATGTCTTCATCTTACTGCTGGTTTATGAAACATGAAGAAAAAGTAATTTAAATTATTTTGAATCATTTACTGAGAATTTTTAAATAGTTGGCTTTAAATTTTCATCCCACCTGATCTCCTGAACTCCACTGGTGGCAAAAATATGCTGTATGTAAAACTTTATTTGTGATTTCTTTGTCTGTGTATCTCTACATACATATAGACGCTGTCATAACAAAAAACACACAATTGTTTTCATTATGAGGAATATGAAACAATGATACTTAAAAGATCAAATTCTCTTGAACAAGTCATTAATAAATTAGGGAGTTTTCTTATGTTCTATTTGTTAAATATTGCTACTGCTGTTCTGTAATGGGTTTTGTGTAATAATTTGGTATGTAGTAATCTATCATTCATTATTTCATGAAATGGCAGCTGTATAAGGTTAGAAAATTGTAAGCACAGTTCATATTTGAACATGTCTTTTAAGATTATTTTTTCCTTGCTTCATCTTGGCGGTGTGCATTACTACTCTTTTAAACCTAAATTGGATTCAGTTTCTCTAGAGACATTCCTCACAGCTTACATTCCTCTTCTCTGCAGCTGCCAGATCTGTAATGTATTAAATCTCGAGGAAAACTAACCCATGATATTCACCATCTCCTGTGTAAGAGAAAGAATTAAACTGTGGCAATATCCTTTTGCTACACAGATGATCTCCATTGCTCATAAACAGGAATTTATTTATGCTGCAAATATTATTTTGCGTATACGCAAGGCCCCATATAAGCAAGTACAGTCTTGCTCCTTCCCATCATATTCTTTTGCAGGATCTCTTCTCCTGTTTTTTGTTTTTAAGACATTAGCTTAATTATGTAGTTATCAATCACCAATTAAATTTGTAGTTCACATGACTTAAAAATTATTAGCTGGTTTATAAATTGAATGAATCAAGTAACAATTGCTAACCTAATTAAAATATCTGCCACAAAGCCAAAATCTCGTGAAATACCATTTACTGATTAGAATATCAATTTCAAACATAATAACCAGTTTGCAAAAAAATAAACAAGATGTCTGTATATATTTATTTAGCATGAAAACAATGCTTAGTGGTCTCAAAATAGTCAGTCAACTGCATTTTAGTAGAAAATTTCAGTGCTTTGACTTATCCCTTTTTGAAATGGAAGATTGTAGATATGGCTTGGTTTATCAGTGTTAAAATTGAGTTCAGTGCTGGGAGCACATATGGAAAACTAGGGATTAAAAGCATGGAGGAATGCTGGCTGACCCCACAGTCACATGTTGCATGTTCAGAAAGTCCAGAAATGCAGAGCTAAAATGCATGTAATAACCTTATTTTACTGTATTACAATTCTATTCAGTAATTTTCCTGCTCCATCTTGCTCTTGTGTGATGCAGCAGGCAGCATCTACATTTTGTGGATACTCTCCACAACAAATTAAGTCCCAGAAAGGAGTAATGAATTTCATATGCCCAGATCATTTGCCCATCCTCAAACAATATAATTAGTAAGGTACACAGTAGTAATTATCCTGACTGAGATCTTAATGGTAATGCTCTAAAAAACTGTGCACTTGACATGCTCTTGACTAAATGCCACTAATTGTAAGTAAGAATTATACATTTACAACCCTAGGAAAATGCCAAAGTCCTTCAGGAACGGGCAGTCGCTTACATCAATGCAGATTCTTCTATAGAAGGTGGGTCTTTTATTTTAACTTTACCTGACTTTACAGGTGTAATTTTTATTAATTCTCTGTGAATTATTTACTGCATGAGATAGGTATTGTGGTGTACAGAATAAGTGTAGCAAATACCAAATTAAGAGGAGAGAGAGAACAATTTTAAGTTTTCATGTTGCTTTCTTTTGCAAGTAGTGCCATTCATGAGCCGCAGTCCACTTGTCTGAGTCCAGAATGTCTCCTCTGGAGGAGTTTATTATTCTGTGCTAATGAACTGAGCATTCTGTATGTTAAACTGTCTCTTAACTGCATTAACTTCGATGTACAATTGTAGTTTTTATATATGACAGTCTGCTTCTTGTTCTGGTCACAGCTCCAGCTCCTTTCCCTGTGGAATTATAATCTTTTGAGACAATAAATTATTATGATAGTAAAACCTCAGGATTACACTTCGTGGGGGTGGGAGATGCTTTGATGCTTTGAGCCAGTGTGCTCATCTTTGTTGATTGCCAGGAGCAGGGGGTTATATATTTATTACAGCAGGACTTTTTTAAAAAAAATAAACACTGAATAGTGTTTCACAAAAAAACCTTATCCATCATTATCCGATTTACTGCGTCCTTCAGATTATGAGAAGAATAAGTCATTTAGGAATGCTGCTTAGAAACTGGCCTTTTTTTTGAGAAGGCCCAACACTATGATCTATATCACAAAATCCTTCTGAAATTATGCTGCGCTTTATTACAGAAAGACCTTTTTTACTGTTTTCTCTGCTGAAATAATAGTCAGAAGAGTCCTGTGAAGCTGCTCTGTATCATAACCTCAGTTACTCAGGGCATTACTCTTCCCATGTCAAATACAACTTATTTAGATTTCTGTGTGTGAATAAAATGGATATCTATAGGCATATTTAAGAACTCTTTTTATTACTGTCAGCTAAAAATTTTGTCTGCCACAAAAGGATTGGAAAGAAAGAAAAGCCAAGCCTAGTTTCTAAATGCTCACTTAGAGTTGGGGAATAAGGAGGGTTGGAGCTGTTCCTTCATTTATGCTGCCTACATGCTGTGTAAAAAGTAGAGCAGAATTTCACACCTAGAAAATCTCACAAATGAAATAATAGCTTTACAACTGCTTCATATTCTCACCATGGATTGTAACACATATTTTTTAGTTGGTTTGCAGCCAACATGCTGCTGCCTTAACAATTTTCTTCTAAATCTTGATTATTCAAACATGTCTCTTGCTTTTTGCATTAAAGAAAATGTGAAAGCAAAACAACTGGAAAAGAAGTGTGTAATAAGGAAAAGAACACCATGTTCAGTGCACTGGTTTAAGTATCTTGTACATGTCTCACCCGAGAAGTAAAATCCCCTGTAGACTCATACCATCCATGTACTCTGAAAATTATTTTGTTTATCATCATATGTTCTCCACAGCACTTCTTATACCACTTTTTGGACAGCAAATTTTTTCTGTTTATTGTCCTATAGCAATTAAAAGAAGCAAAGCAAGTCATTGTTTTGAGCACTTCTGTGGCTTGAATTTTCAATTTTCACATGCAGACTCTCCTTGGAAACATCATTAACATTATCTGGTATTTTTTCCATCATCTTACTTTCTGCCTTCTGTTCAAAAGCTTTGGGAAGTGTATGAGTGACAAGAGCTTGTAGCTAATGAGGGATAATTATGCATTCTTTAGAGCTATGGGAAGGCTTAATTACATCACTATGGATGTACTGTAACCAATACATTATTGCCTTGTAGTGGCAGTAGCTTACAAAGTGAGACCATGCAGTCTATTTCTGTATATATTCTGAGGCAAGATCTAAATTCTTGCCTTAGTCAAAAAGTTTATCTAAGAAAGGATTGCAGGGTTTAATCCATTAAGAAGATAATGCCACTAGTACATGAAGGGAAAATTTCCATGTTTTTGTTTTATTCTCAGGTAACTACACATTAAGAGTTGACTGTACCCCTCTTCTCTACAAACTCGTGTATAATCTGACAAAAGAGGTACAGAATCCATCTATTTTTCTGCCTTTCTAAGACTCCAAGTTTATTTGATAAAATTGGACTACTGAATAATACCAGATTTTTTTTTATTGCTGTGCTAGAAGAATCTTGATCCCACCAAAATCAATAGCAAAATATCCCATCAGCAGTACACAGTCCATGCTCACAGTTCCCCAGTATTCTTAAAAGGACTGAAATGTGCCAGTGAAATAAGTGGAATCTTATTTGCAATATACAGTAATAATAAAAGCAAAACACTTGAGCAAGATCAATCCTCTAAAGTTATTAACATTGAAGGAAAATATTTTTGACATTGGCTGGCTACCATTTTCTCTCTGTCTGTTCCTCTGAATCTTCTCCATATCTCACTGAGCCCCTGAAACATGTGATAAATTTTGAAGGATTAAGAAGGTTTTTTAATAGGTCTGATGTATGGATTTGCATTATTTCAAGTGGTCTAACTCCTTTACTTTCACCTCTCAGGATACATTATCATAAGGCTAAAAAGTTGTGATCCATTAAAGCATGGAACTTTATTTTCCATATGAGTTAACCAGATTAGGCTCCTGTCATGAGTCATTGCCACCATCCTCAGATGAGGATATGTCTCAATTAACCGAAGATAGCTCTGTCTGACTTAAGCAACACAGGCTCCCTGTAAAGGCATTGGGTAGAAATTGGTGCCTTTAGGATGAATTTGTTTGACCAGATGTGGTTGTGTACCTTTTCATGTACCTAACTCAAACTATTTCCCTCTCTGATATCAAGGGAACTCAGGTCACTTGGTCCAGTGTAAAAATCTGCCCTGTAATGGCACCTGGTAGGATGACTCCAGGTACCAGTCTCCCATCCTGCTATATGCATTCATCCAAAGTTATTTTCAAACACAGTACACTTTTACCACCTGAAATGCCATCACTTAGATCTGGGGAAGTTTATCTACGCTATTCCCATGATTTCCTTTTCTTTTCTACATTTTATTTTCTTATCAATTCTTTTTATCTTAATCTTTCATCCTTGCAGAGGGAAGAAACTGTGCTGCTCAAATATTAGCTCTGACACTTGGCATACTGAAGAGCATTCTTTTTTGTCTATAAGAATTTTTGTGTCCTTAGTGTTGCAGGGCCCTTGATAAAATAATTTACTTCCTATCTGCAGTAAGCCACTAACTCAAGAAGACATTTTACTGCAAAAGATAAACAAAGTTACAAAAAAGTGCTCTGGGCTAAAAATAGTACCTAGTTTTTGATCTTAACTATTCAGCTGTTGCTGGTTTGAGTAGAAAACTTCCATTAAAGTACCATTCAAAGTACTTGAGACTGACTTGTAAAAATAAATGTCATATTCACTGTTATTTTAGCTTTTAACAGTAGAAGCATGATGTAAACACTAGAAAACCTGGCAGCCTGATTATGCCTGTCCAAAGGAAAGTTATTTCTGTTCATAGTAAGGTATCCAACATCCAGTTGTCCAACATCCAAAGATCTCTTTGCTCTTCTTGTTTTTTAGTAAGCCAATTCTCACCAGAAAGAAGTGAAGTGTACACATGCAATGTTTTCTTTCAGGGAGTTCTGCATTTCAGTTTGGTCCAGCATACAGAAGAGACATTGAGCTGTTGACTGTCTTTTTGGCCCTGCTTTACTGCCAGGGTTTAGACATTTGGTCACCACCAAATAGCGTCTGCAATAGTTCAACTCCAATTCCCCTGTGATTATCAGTGCTTGTTTTGCATTTATACTTAAAGAGCTCTTCATCTTCTCTTGAGTTAGCAGGAAGTTTATGCTGATCCTAGATTTGGATCTAAGTCAGGGCAAATACTATGTTTTACTGTGCTCTCACTGTTGTATGAAAAAGCTGACCAATGTTTTTTTACTTGACCAGAGCTGTTAGAATAACATCTTTGCCAGAGCATAGAGTGCTTTTGCTCCCATATGTCAGAGTTCAGCTTGCTCTTATTAATGTGCAGTTTTCACTTTAGCCCTAGGACTTGACCAGATTACCCTGAAAATGACAGCAGCCAAGCAGTTATTTCACAAAGTTGTTATTTTCTTGCTAGCTGCTGACAGAATCTCAGAGGTCAGAACTCTTTGCAATTTTAATTTGGAGTCTCTATGTTTTTCAAGGCCGAATTTAAGTCTCAACAATATGGTGGGACTATGTAAGTGTCCATGAACATTTATGCTTTGTATTTTGGAAAAAAAAAAAAAAAAATCCAATCCTCTGCACATCATAACCAATCTTATACTTAAAAGACCTTGTCTATTAAAGGTTATTTAAGTGTAGTTAGAGACCAGGGCTGGAGTCTTGATTTATTTCTACTCTGCCACGGATTTCCTAAGAGCTTTGGTCAACTTATACTCTTTCATAGTTTTGCTGGCAGCATGATGACAGCGCTAATACTTACCTTTTCCATCCTGGTTACAGAACTTTTGGGGTTTTTTTTGAGGTAAGGGTGAGACCTACATTTATACATACAGTGTCCTGCACAATGATTCTCCAGACTTGGTTGAGTCCCCTTGGAGCTGCTACAATATGACTGGTTTGGACCCCTTCTTCTAGCACAGTTCTTTTGTACCTTCCCAACAGAACAAGCAGTCAAATGTTAGGTTTAGCCTTGTTGAGAGAATAGAGCTGCTGTGCAGGGCAAACCTCAGGGCAAACAGGCTTGTGGTTGTCATCTCCCCATGCCTGCTGAAAGGAGAGCAAGTTCTAGTTTCTGGAGAAGTCCCATAGTATATATACTCTTGAGTGTACACACACATTCCCCCTGTAGCAGATGAGCTCCAGGTAGCATCCTTTTATCCTGTTCTTTCCTACTGTCTGTGGTTGGTTCCAAGTACCTGTGAGATGCTTTCCTTGTTTGGCAATGCATAAATATGTGTAACAAATGTCAATATTCACTTCCCTGCATGCAGCAACACTGCTGGTTAAGAACAAAGCAGGGAGCTGCAAAGATCTCCTTTGAAAATTAATCGAGTTAGAGGTACTTCCAATGAGATTATAATATTTCCCTCTCCAGATTTTAAGCCCTGATGAGGGTTATGAAAATAAATCTCTTTATGAGAGCTGGCTTGAGAAAGATCCTACATCTGAAAATAATAACTATCCCAGGTAAGTTGTTAATATGTTTTGGGGTTTTTTACCCCAATATTTTAATCGTATCATGGCATGGCTACTCACCAGAATTTTTTTTAGATGTGCTATTTATGGCAGCAATACAAAACCTTTTAGCACAAGGTGACTCTCTAGCAATATGTTTTATAGTAAAATTTTATTTTATTTTATTTTATTTTATTTTATTTTATTTTATTTTATTTTATTTTATTTTATTTTATTTTATTTTATTTTATTTTTATTTAATGATGTTGACATTATGAAACGTCACACTTTCTAAAGTCCTTTTTATTAGTAGAAAAGCAATTTGAAAAGCATTCAAAAAAATCAGAGTGGGGAAAGAGTTCAAAACATAATCTAGTCTCCTACTAGGTAAGATAAAATCAAAATTATTAGGATAAGCAAACAGTTGAAAGAAGCTGCTAGAGCAGTAATTAAAAAGCAGTAATTAAAAAACTTGAGATAATTATCTCCTTAATTAATTATTGAGATAATTAATTCCTTGTTTATACAATGAATGTAAATGTATTACATTACAAATCTATATATGAATGTATTAACACTTCATATTTGAAGGTATTACAACTCCAAAACACTCTTTCCACCTGTGACTCAGGCTAAATCTTATTCACAGTGTGGCGTTACTTACATAAGGTAAACAGAACTGCCCCTTTTTGTGATTTGACAAAAGTCTTCTGCATGTTTCTGGCTCTGCTAAGATGAGTTTCTGGATTCATTAGACTCACTGAGATTTCTTCCTTTTGAAAAAGCTGCCCAATTTGATCTTTCTTAGTTGATGCATATAGTTCCTTGCAGAAATGTACACTAACTTCAGCTGAAACAGAAGAAATTCTTTTTTTTTAGCTGCAAAACACTAATTATTCATCAGGCCAGACATATAAACCTAAAACTTAACTTCAAACATAAATATTTGAAAATACTTAGAATGCTACGTCTGTCTACTGCCAGTTCCTTACCCCTGCCACACCACAGCTTCCCATCAGATGGCAGCAGTGGCCCACAGATGCCAAATGCCGCCCGTGCCTTTCGCAGTGGGAATTATTTATCGGTCTTGGATTCTGCTGCAGAATGTGCCAAGTACACAAACACATCTGTCTTTACACATACTGCTGCCCAATTCGTATTAGTTTGGAAATAGATGATTGATGTTTTAAGATGGCAGAGACATGCCTGATATGGCATTTTATGGCTCCTGTGCATAAAGTGTTTGTATTTTTAATGTCATCACTGCCATAATTAGGATTGCTACAATTAAAAGGTCTTCCTAGCAATATTGGATACTGAATCAGAATGTTGGAATAAAATCAGTTAAGTAATTAAGCTTGCCATTCATCTAGTCTCTGATCTTGCTAGTGTCCCTGATGTGCCCTTCAGAAGAACTGACCTCAATTTCTCTGAAAAATCTGCCTTTTGCATAAATTACTACCATACTGTTCAGTAAGTGCTCTCACTAAGATGTTGTCTTTTCTGCAGAATAAATAAACTGGGGTCAGGCAGTGATTTTGAAGCTTACTTCCAGCGACTGGGAATTGCATCAGGCAGAGCTCGTTACACCAAGAACAGGGTAAGTCTGATAGACTGCTTGAAGAAGTTTGATAGTGCTGAGCAGTCATCCTGTTAAAAGCATTTATTAATAATTAATTAGAAAGCTTCAAAGCATCTTTGACTCATTTGTATATCAGCGATGTTTCTAAATTTAGCAAGAAACCTAAATGTTTGGAGAATAAAACATGTTACAGTGATGTGTATATTCTATAGGATGTCAAGTTCACAGAGAGGTATTTATAGAGTGTGATTGAAGGTGGATAGTTTGTTCCACCATGCTATTAATAGTACCCTTATTATACAAATCTTCCATAGCTGTGTTCAGAAACAGCTACACAAGGTAAAAGGGGCTATGATTGAGGACTTTTGCTATCCAAACTCCAAACTGTTTTCACTTCTGGAGAGGGCAACCTCTGTGCAATGGAACTGAAGGCAGGTCCATGTGGGTAGAGAGAAGGAAACCTGCTCACTTAATCCTGTGCAACAGTCCACGGATTCGGATTAGTTCAAATTTTTAATACCAACACACACAAATGAAGGATATTAAATTGTGTTTTGTAGCAAATAGCTTTTTGATTTGGAAACTAAACAAAACATCAAAGTTGTAAAGGGATCAATACATCTATTAACTGCAGTCAGAATACAGGGCATTGACAAATTTGCTTGCTCTTTTCCAGAAAGCAGACAAATTCAGCAATTATCCTGTTTATCACACTGTGTACGAGACATTTGAGCTAGTGGAAAAATTTTATGACCCCACCTTCACGAAACAGCTAACAATTGCCCAGTTACGAGGCAAACTGGTTTATGAACTGGCAGATTCCCAGGTCATTCCATTCAACTCTAGAGACTACGGAGAAGCCTTAAAAGGATACAGCAACAGAATTTATAAATTGGCCAAGAAGCATGAAGAACAGCTGAAACTTCACAAAGTATCATTTGGTGAGTAACAGCTACAGGACTGTGCATTATGTGCATTAATTAGAATCATGCAGGGACATGTTACATTTGTCATAGCTCTGCAAATTAATTCCTTTCTTTCCTGTTTGAATTTTGCCATCTCAGTAATTTTTATTTTTTTCTAAACACAAGTTTAACACATTATTGTCTTGATAAGAGTTATAAGAATTTTCATGCGTATTATTAATTACAGGCATTATTACAGTGCTCATGGGCAGTCAAGGACCTCAAATGTAGGACAAAGAGGTATCTCAGCCTGATCTTCCCTTCCTTGCTTAAAAAAGAAAAGTGCTTATGGCAACTGCTTTGAAATTGAGGGACATAGGTGTCCATTCCTCTTAATCCAAAACTTCATCTGACCCTGGGGAGGTCCACCATCTCCCTTAGTGCCTCGTTGCCATTTTTAAGCCACAGGAGCACTTTTCCAGCTCTCCTGCATGAATACATCCATTTGCTGAGCACCTGAGCACATTGTTCTGGACCCCATAAAACAGGTCTAAAGGGACAGAGTGCTCAGGATCCCAGGCTGGGATAGCTTACCACAGTCCTTTTCAGTCTCCTCTTTTTTTCTTCTTTTTTCCTTCTTGCCTTCATCACTCCTTGTGTTTCTGCACCAAAGGGATTTTTCAGTCAGTCCTAATTCACTTGCTATCTGATGAACCCATGATTTAGAGATACAAATCACCTTTTGGAGATGCAGTCCTCATTTGGGGTATGTGAAACACTATAAGTAACTCAAATTGAACCCACATTTGGGGGAAATTAAAAATTACGTTTGAAATGTCATGTAATGTTTTTGGTGAAAAATTGTTGACTATCATGAAAAGACATCCTTTTTTGTAAAAAGGCCTCTTGAGACAGAGGAAGCATCTTGTGTGATGGATCATCTGGTCTGAGATTCTGTAAAACACCAAGAGTTACTGCAGTATGTTCTAGAGTTCACTGCAGCATGTAAGATCAAATCTATTTTTTTTTTTTTTGCAGTAGTAGAACATCTATCAAAATATCTCTGAAATAATTTATTTTCATTGTTTGAGTTTCTATCTATTTTCAGATTAAAAGCTGCATAAACTACCTCCTGACCAATGCATCTATTCTCATTCCTAGAATCTAGAAGCAATCTTCTATTTTTAACTTTTTTTTTTTCACCCAAATAACACTGAGACCTCTCCTTAATAACTTTATAAATGTGTCATTTTGACTATTTTTTTACAAGGCATGTTTTTCAGTCTTACCATTTTTTTCATGGCTCTTCTCTGATGCCTGATGAATTTTAAATTATTTCTTGAATGGCGCTATAATTTCTAATTTTTTATTTATTGTATTGCACCAGAGTACAATAAATAACATAGGTAGGTTTTACAATACTGTGAAAATTAAAGTTTATTTCACTCAACATTTTAATAGAATTGCTTATTGTCAACATTGAATGTCAGAAAATTGTTGATTAAGCCTGACTAAATCATATAATTGTCCTTTAAAATAATATTTGCATTTGGATTCACATTTTAGCTGCTCATCTGCAACAATAAAAATGGAACCTTTTTTTCATAAAATTTGTGCTTGTAGTCATATGCTATCAGGAAATAATCTTCTCAAGTGGGGAAAAAAGAAATGTGATGTTTTCTAAAATAACCAACATTGACAACACTGAATAGCTAGTCAACATGAACACAAAGTTTCTTGCATTATTTTTCAGATGGTCTTTTTTATTTTTTTATTTTTTTTCTGTCTTAAATCCCCTCCTACTCCTTCTGAAATATGATCTGTTGCTGTGATATGGCCATGATGTCAGCAGGGCAGGACTCTGCCTCCTGGAAAACTTAGAGCTCTTGCCACAGGGTTGTGGATAAGTGCGAATTCTCACCCTCACAAGGTGACATGTCCCTCTGAGCTGCAGTCTGTAAACAGCTTGTATACATAAAATCTGTGCCTCCAATTGCACCAACTAAGCAACAGCAATAAGACAAAAATTAAGCAAGTGTAGGCTTGTGATGAATAAATAAGTTTGCTACAAATAGAAGAGCAAACGAGTCTGAGGAACAGCTTTCAATAAGAGTCCTGGGAACAGAAAGCCTGTCACGTGAAATTGGGTGATAAATCTATAAACAGAGAATGGATAATAGTTGCCAACAGAGGACTGGATTTAGGGTTTGATCTAATAGCATGTTCCATCTTCCTGCACAATTGAAGAGAGGATACTCTGGCTTAGCCAAAGTTTTCTGAAACTTGTGGGCAAAATTTAGAAGTTTTAAACTGTCTTTCTTTCTAATTGAGTTGAGTTTTGGGGGGGCCAGAAGTTGGTGTCGTAACTGTCGTAACATCCACTGTGATTTATTATAGAAAAATTACTTTCATAAATCCATACTTTTCCCAGGTCTGTATTAAGTAGAGCTTTCCACAAGAAAATCATCACAGCTAACACTGCAGGTGTTAAAAGGAAGGCCTGCTGCTTCTCTAACGAAGTTATTCCACATGTCTCAGATGTACTGGGCTGGGACAGGGCAGGAAAAAGCAGCAGCCATTCCTGCCCACCTGCCTGCACACAGTCAGGCAATCCCCTAAGGTCTGAATGGCAGTGCTGTGGGACAGCACAGGGAACGTGGCACAGGCACCTCCTGTGCTGCAATTCCAGCGCACAGCAAGCACAGGACTTGGCTGCTTTAACCTGCTGTGTCTGTCCCTGTGTGCCACAACAGCTGTGCCTTTTGTGCCTCACCTCACACTGCTCAGTGCACGTATCACACTCTCCTGTTGTGCTGTGAATGGGACATCTTTCTCCTCGAGTGAAATCCTGCTGTTTTTCCACAGCCTTCTGGAACAGCTGGTATTTCTGATGGAAGTCAGGCTTTTTATACCTGAACACTGCAGTGCATTTGTTAAACAGGAAACTGCAGAGCTCTTTGCAATGACAGCCAGTTTTTTGCTTGCAAGGCAGAAGGAAGATGTATGATTGTGAAAGCTTTCCCAAGCAGTCAGCTTTACTGTTGGTCTCATTGCAAGAAGTATTTGCTAGTAGTGCAGCTCTTTAAAGTCTGCACTAGGGAAACAAATCAATTATGCAAAAATTACAAAATTAATGCTATTATATTAGCAAGACAAATGTAATTCTTCTCCCACTGGGCAACTGAAAGGTGTATTTGGCTTAGTGAATGCTATGAAGTTGTTCATGTAGCCTTTCTATTCCTAGATCCTCTTTTTTCTGCTGTGGTGAACTTTTCAAAGGCTGCTGCTGAATTTCACAGAAGACTTGAACAAGTTGACAAGAAAGAGTAAGTCAGAGAAAAAGATTTATATATATATGTATACATTTGTATATATATATATATATATGGGTGTGTGTGTGTATTTTATGTCCTGGTTTGCCTTAAGTATGCAAATGGCAGTTCTTTATTTCTTCTACTACACAAGGATTTTCTCTGATTAGTGTAGAACAGAGCTCTGAACCCTGAGACAGGCAGTATCTTTTAAGATGAATTAGCAGATACTAGAATGTTTCCTGTGATTGACAGTATGAGCTGTAGAGCTTATTACTAGTACCAGCTAGTCATTAAAATTACTGTAATACATGGAAAGGCAGGTAGCAACAAACGTTAAGAGCTGGATGCATGCGGGTGCCCCGGGCAGGTCCTGTCGGGGTGCCCGCTGACCCGAGAGGGTCTCCGCTTTGGGCTACACGGCCAACTCCCCCAGGCAACCAGATGCCTGAGCCCGGATGTAGTAATGGCTGCCTCACCAGGAAAGACAAGAGTGCTCTTCGTGTGGTAATCCAACAGGGTTTATTGAGGGTAGAGGCGAGGGTCCAGGAGCAGTTGTGGAAGGCAGGGAGGGTAGCAGGTACGGCTGACAGGGCAGAAGAACAACCTCCACTGGCAGGAGCCAGGCATGAAGAGCCCTGACCAGGGACAGGTCCAGGGTATATAACTTGAGGGAGGGTAGGCGGGGACAGGGTACAATCAGACCAATGGGCATGTGGACCAGGGGAGGAGCTGGGATGGGGTGATACACAATTAACCAATAGGGAACAGGGAGGGAGTGGCTGTGAAGGGAAAGCCAATGGGGAGGCTGGGAGTACAGATCTTTCCAGAGCAAGGGAGTAGACTCTGGTTGATAGACAGGTGTATATTTACATTTGGGAGCAAAGGGTTCTGAGAAGTTGTAACACTTTCTCTCCCTATTTTCAACAAGGGAGTCCTCCCAAGGCATCCCAGTTGCATTGTCTCAACCCCACCTCCCACAGACTGAGATCTCTATTTAGACACCTAGACTTGAATGTTGTAGGTGATGCTAGAATTTGTACTTTCAGCGCACTTCAAAGAGGATGATGCTTGAGAGCTTAAGGTCCCTGAAGGACTCCTGTGCCCTCTGAGTGCAGTGACACATATGGTACCAATTGTGTTTAGGCAGCTAAATCTCATCATTACTATGTTATGTATAGATTGGAACAGGACTATGGACATTTGGCTTATGGGTGGCCACCAAAATTTAGCTGTCTACATCTGTGTAAATCTCAGTCTTCTTCTTCCCTCTGTTAAGTGACATCTTTCCAGAACCATTTAATACAAAGCAAGTATCTGACCTCTCTCAGAAAGTTTCCCATTTTATTTTCCATAGTGTGAAATGTTGTTTTCTAACACAGAAATATCAATTCATTAATACAACATGGATTAAGCATCTCCATTTGCAAGACCTCACCTTTTCTTGTGAACTGTAGACCACCCTTGTCTTTTTTCTTTTTTTCTGTCAACAAAAAAGAGAAGTGTTTGAAATGAAACTGGGAGGTCATGTTTCCCCGCTGTGTGATGTTTCTCTGTCTCACTCTCCTGCAGTTCAGTTGCTGTGCGCATCATGAACGATCAGCTGATGTTGGTAGAAAGAGCTTTCACTGATCCTCTGGGCTTGCCAGGAAGGAAGTTTTACAGGTGAGGCTAAAAGTTTCTTGACCTGCTGTCTAAGGTGACCTATTTTTGCAGCTGACTGGTCAGTTGAATTGCTGTATGGATCTCACAGGTATTACAGTTCAACACATTGCTTTAAGTACAATTCAGCGAGTAGTGGACTTTGTTTATAACCCTTAAGGAGAACTCCTTGGCTACACCAGTCTTGTGGGGCCAAATTCCTCTCTTTTGATTCTTTTTATCAGCTGTGGTTAAACCACAACAGCATTATACTCTTGACATTTACTTGCAGATATGCAGTACTACTGCTGTTACAACTTGCTCTTGTGATTGTCTGCAAAGTGAGGACTGAGTGGAGAATGAATGAACTGTATTGAAAAGAAAGGTGAAAAGAGGGTAGAGTGAGGGTCAGTTGAAGAAAGAAGCCAAGAAGGGAGAGCTTGGAGAGAGTTTGGAGAGGGAAGGACCTTTCAGCACAGGATAAAAGGCCTGTGAGCTGTGCTACAGAGCCCCATCTGTCCCAGCTTTGGCTGCTTCTATAGGTGCTCCAAAAAGCTTAAACCACTAACTACTATATCCTTTCTAGAAACCCAGTGCTTTTATTAGGAATACCTGACAAGATGCCAGCTTTCAGTGTCAGGGGTGTAAGTAGCTCACTTTGCTTTCTGTATCCCCCTTTTCCTAACAACTGGATATGTCTGACTCACTAAAGGATGGATTTCACACCATGCCAGAAGTCTTTCAGGCAGGTAGAACTGAGAATCACACTTCCATCCTCATAGGGTAAACTTCCACTCACACTTTGAGAAGAATGAAGTAATTTCTTTCTTGAAATTTTCTTGTTGGGTGTTAGGTATCATTTGGAGCTGTCTGGGTTTTTTTATTATTAGTTCTTACTTGCTTGTATTTATTAATGTAATTTTAATGTTTCTTTTCATTTAGGAGGACTCTTTCACGTGGTGTAAATGTGCTTTGATACTTCATAGTTAAAATCAATTTAATTGCAGATCTGCAGCTATTATTTAGGGGGAAAAAAAAAAAAACTATACCAAAAAATAAGATTGATATTTTGTGCAGTTCTGATCCAATATGATCACTTCTTTTCTGAAGAATTCATGCTTTTCTCAAGAATTCACCCACAGATTTTTTTTCCCTCCTTTTAAATTGCTTTCCAAGATAAGTAATCTGCTGACAGTTCTGCAGCTACTTAATTGTTTTTGAGGTTTCTATTCCATTTCTCACAACACACCTATAACTAGTTGTATTCCCAGTTCCAGACTGGCAAATTACTTTGAAAAGTTTGTTGAGCTCTCATTTTCAAAAAGTATAACATGGTTTTGTTCCTAATTAGACAAATGCGTCATCTCTTCCCAAGGAGAAGGCCACCTGACCTAAATCTGTGCCCTTTCCAATAGATTTTGCTCTTGTGACTGTTTCTGTCCTTTTAAATACCGATTTCCTGTGTATTTAGTAAGTTCTGATCTTCCTGGGATTCATAGCTGTTCACATACAATGAACACACACCTCAACAATAGTTTATTTTATTTAGGATAATTGCCTTTTACTTCTTTTCCCATAGACATGTCATCTTTGCTCCAAGCAGCCACAACAAATACGCAGGAGAATCCTTCCCAGGAATCTATGATGCCATGTTTGATATTGAAAGCAAAGCTGATCAACATGAAGCCTGGGAAGAAGTGAAGAGGCAGATTTCCATTGCAGCCTTCACTGTGCAGGCAGCAGCAGACACACTGAAAGAAGTAGCATAAGATGATGGCTTTGAAAACTCCCACAGCAGTGTGGCACACAGAGCAGCCAGGCTGCTGCAGTGTCCCAGTGTCCCCAACTGCCTGCCCTGCCTGAGTCTCCAGCCTCCCAAACCACATGGTAGGTGAGCAGAGTTCTGTGTGTCAGAGAACTACTGAGCTAGGAATTGCTGCATCTCTGCTACTGACAGAACTGTAGCTTTATGAATAGCCCTGGATGGAAGCAAATTTGGGTGTGGGGAGAAGTGGGAACAGGGGGGAAGCAGGAACAGTTTCTAATTGGAATTTTCTGAGATCTACCAGCTTTGAGGACCCAATGTTTTGGATGTACAGTTATGAAAACAATTATTTGCCAAGCTACCTGCAAATTTTGTCCACAGCAGTGATCAACAGCACACATTTTGATGGAAAAAATGTAATACTCAGCCTGTACATTTTTCTTGTTCTGATAATTACTTTTATAATAGAAAACACCAAAGGCATCTCTGCATTTCAGAATTTATTCTGCAGGACTGGCAAATGCTCTTTACACTGATTTGCTTTCTATTCCTTAAAAAAATAAAGAAGTGACTCTCCTACTGATTACCAAAGCAGTACTGATTCTTGATAATCAGGGAAAACAGCTGCTTATATGCAGAAATCTAAAAGCATGGTCTCAGTGGAGTGCAATCCATCCCACTGAAAGTCTCTATGCATCTCCCTCCTTCATTTGTACTTTGGAAAATAAAGATTTTGGGGAGTAACCAAAAGCTGACCTCCCTGCTCTTTTTGGCACTTTCTCTAGTTCTAAACCCATAGCAGCTTTTGTTCCTATTTTTTCCCAGGCAATCTTTCATATTTTTTCCATCTGAAGGAGCTGAAGGACACTGTGACTATTAGCATGGTGCTTGAGATAATTCCGTCTTCAAGTAAGACCTGAAGAATGTTTCCCATAAGGAGCTGATTTTACATTCAAAGAGGAACTGAAATGCATGAGAAGGCCAGTTGTACAAAACTGTTTCATTTGTATAAAAAAAAAAATTAAAAATGTCTTGCTTCATTTGCCCTTCATTTGCCCTAGGTGTAATTCTCGTCTATATGCTTTAAAACTAAAAAAAATTGCTAGAATTTTACTGAATCACATTCCAGCTTGTAGAAACTGATATTAACCATTTTAATATCTGAAGTAAAATATACTACAGTTTTTCTTACTACAATAAATTGAACCATGTTGTGGGAATAAAATCTTCTTTGTTTTATGGGGAATAGAACAGATGTAGCCTTAAAGAGGACAGAATTAGAAAAGCAGGACAGAGTTCTTGTTCTCATCTCAGATGCCTTGAATTCAAACAAGGTTACCAGAAATAACTTCTGGGAAGTTGTTCTGAGGGAATTGCCACCAAGAAGAGAGGCTTTCACTGGCATTGCCTCCAGTATGCCTCCATGAAAGGTGTTCAAGGCCAGGCTGGATGGAGCTCTGAGCAGCCTGGTCTAGTGGAAGGCATCCTTGCTCATGGCAGGGGTGTTGGAACTAGAGGATCTTTAGGGTCCCTTCCAACCTAAACCTATTCTATGATCCTATGAACAGCGAATACATTTTTGTTGTTCTCTTTACTTTTACCTAACTGGGGACACTCACAGTTAATAAGTTCATCTCCACATCCGTAGCTGAACTTACTGCTTAAGAACATCTTGCAATGATGTGACTGGTACATAACTACACTGTTTTTTTTTTTTTTTTCCCTTTCTCCAAATCATGTGCCCTTCCTGCTCCATCATAACTTTACATTAACTGCAATGGACAGTAATGAATGTGCCCCCAAGGGAGGGTTAGGATATCTAGATGGTGGAAAAAAGCCATTAGTGCCTCTTCCATATGAGCAGCAGCCAACTTTGGATCTGCCAGTGGTTGCTGCTGTAGGATCATCAGAGTATAAGGCAAATAAGGAGTTTCCACATTGTAAAGAAATATTTGATGAAACTTTCTTCTTCCTTCATTTACAGGAATGTATAAACCAGTGAACAAATGTTTCACCAGTAACATAACTTTCAGTGGTAGCTAGCCTTTGAGGTTCTGTACTATTACCTTGCTGCTGCAAAATAACATACAATCTCTCCTTGCTTCCCTGTGCAGTTTGAAGCTGTAAGAATAAATTACAGCTCACAGCAGGCTGAATGCACAGCTGGCATTGATTGCTTTGTTCCTCTTGTCAACTTAATTGATAACTGTGTGAATGTGAAATTCATCATGACCAGCTACATCCTGAGAAGTACACAAAATACATGAAATCTATTTCCATTCCTGTCTATAAAGTTCTACTGAGGGAGAGTGATATCCAAACCCTTATAAATAAGGAAACCAAACTACTTATAAATGGCTTATACTAACTAAATTCCACAAAATCCCTTTTTCTTGTTATTGAAAGGATCAGTTACTCAGGGCTCCAACTGCCTTTCCTTCTTCAATGAGTAGAATCTTATGTTCTATAGATAAGCAAACAAACCTCTGTTGCTATCCCCCAGTGCAAAGTGTAGTTCTGCCTTCCCATAATTTTAAAGTGTGGGAAGGGAATTTTTCACTCTCTTTACACTGGATCACCTACTGTGTCCTTCCACAATTCCATGTGCCCAGGTCCTTCACTCAGCCTGGCAGAAACAATCAGCAAATCCTACAAATGGGAGAAACCAACCCTTCAGCCTAGTAGACTGGAGCTGCAAAACAATCTGGCAAAATTAAATTTGGATGGACCAAGTATCACTTGGATATTTGGGTTGTCAATTGCCTCTTTAGAAAATCAGTTCCAAAGGGACAGTGCCTGGAAGTTTATTTCAGCTTAGAGACAAACTTTTTAGTAGGCCCTGTTGCATTAGTACAAGAGGTAATAGTTTTAAACTGGAGAAGGGTCAATTTAGATGAGATACAAGTAGGATTTTTACAATGCAGGTGAGGAAACACTAGAACAAGTTGCCCAGATTGATGGTAGACACCCCATCCCTGGAAACATTCAGGGTGAGTGTTCTGAACTTTATCTAGCTGAAGATGGCAATGGGATTGGACTGGATAGCCTTTAAAGGTCCCTTTCAACCCAAACCTGCGTTTGGGTTGATCCTTTGTTTGATCCTATGATTCAGATTATCTTATGGTTGAAATACCTTTGGTTTGCCTTTGGAAAGAAATCTGTAACCCTAGGTGCTGGAATCTCCAGGTGACACTGTCAGACTCATCTGGGGACCTCTCTCTGCAGCTGGTAGAAATTGGACATGCATTACCTGTTTTTTTCCTCTCTAAATTCCCCTAGTTTTATTAATAGGATATCAGTGTACAGTTAACAGTGCTATTGAAAAAGCTGAATGATGCTGAACATCATGAACTTCCCTATGGCAGAGCAGAGAAGACAACACTAATTAAATGAAATACAGAAATCTTGCTCCTGCTGTTCGGAGCAGAACCAAAGTGCTCTGTTCCTCAGAGAACAGCACCTGCTCATATAAAGTGTCCTTAGAGAAACCAGCAGGAGCTGAATTTAGCAAGCAGTCTTTGTCAAGGTAAAAGATCGTTCCCATTACACTACTGAGACTTGTGCCAGTTGGAATCTATAAGGTCAAGGATCCTCCTGTCAACATCAACAGTGATTCTCCTGATGGATGCTGCACGCTTAAACATCTTCAGCTCAGGGAGCTTAAGGAACCTTGGAGGAGGAGTAAGAGTGCTTTGTTAGGCATCTCATGCAGGAGGGGCTGGACCTGGTTCAATTAAACTCCAAACATTCTCCAACCTTTCATTAAGGGAGAGGCAATAACAGAAAAGCATTTCACAGCAGGATATCGGATAAGAATAGACTTGCTAAGTTTATATGGCACCTTCCCCAGATGTGCTTTGCTAGCCTGCTGACAGTGCAGCTGATGTGTTCCTGATGCTGCTATCCACATTACTTCCAAACTTGGCTGTACTTTTAGAAGGAAACCCAAGTCACAGTTGCTGGACACAGAGACTGTTGTGACAACATGCCCTTACATAACCTGTAAGAAGCAGGAGTTCAGGCAGAGGAAACATGGTCAGCTGTGAACACTGAGCACTGAAAGATTTAGATCTGAGGTTGCTCATCCCTTCAGGTATTTATGGAACAACCGCCTAAAGCATTGCTTTTGTTTTCTCAGCTCTGTCTCCCAAGCCATAATTCCATACTCTCCACCAGAGCCTGCATGCCTGGACACCACCTGCCTGCACTAAAGCTCTCTTCAGTCTGCAGCACACACATTATCCTGGCACTCCCCTTACATGAGTGTGGGTACTGATAGCAGTGATAGTGTCATCCACTGCCACAGCAGAGGAGTCACACATAAACATCCTGCTGGTTTTATTACAGGCAGAAAGAAACACACTTTGTGAGTAAAGACAAGTAAAGACATTGCTGGTATGCTCAAAATCTTAACTGTATGATTGAAGAATTATTATCTCTATTATTAAAGAAAAAAAAAGAAGAAATGATAGTACAAACCTTTTAGTGGAAAAGCAGTTATAATATTTATGAGCTGTCTCTCTTCTTGGGATTTCTGTGATCCAGAAGTGCCCCTTCTCCAATCATCCCATATCAGTAGTCCTCTACACCATATCCCATGCCTCAGTTTTCAAGGCCCCTGCATGTATCGCTCTGTGACACCGCACTAGAGTCAGCAGTATGTTGCTCTATGCAGTAAACCTGCTTTAGTTTTAGTAATTATATAAAAAAATATGTCTACAACAAGCAACTACAGAATGAGAAACAAGGTAAACCAAGTCAGGCAACAGCCACCTGGACAGGAGAAAAGTTCTAACAGCCAAAGAAGCCAGAACAAAGCTGCAGGCAGGTTAAAAGAAGTTCAGACAAAGCAAGCCTGGCAAGTTCTGGGACCCTGCAGAGCTGGAATGAAGATTCTGCCATGCTACCAGCCATGGGAGTCCTGTGTTCATGGGACTGTCAGCAGAGATTGGCACCTGGGGACTATGTGGTCTCAAGGTCAAGGTCTCAAGTTTTTTAAAGAAAAATCATTAAGGACAGCTATTTATCCATAGTCATATGCACACTTAGTGTCCAGTCCTGGTAAACCTCAGAAACGGATGAAATTAATCCAGCTTTCCTTTCTGAATTTTCAAACCACCCCTGCTCACCTAATTCAGCCTGACTGGATTTTGGTTTGGCAAATATCATTCTTGTCATATGCAGTCTGATAAAAAACAACCTGCCTGAGGACCAGATATTTGTATAGGATTTAGAGTGCGACTGCAGGACTTGGCACTTGCCTCTCAAGCAGCATTACACTCTGTTTTGTATTAACATACAATTACCAGAATATGGAGAACCTCTAGCAAAATCTATCAGCTCTCTAACAGCTACTGCTCAGTCTGCACAAAACTATACGTAAAACTTCAGTGAAGAACACCTGCAACGCATGGAGGAAAAGGAAGGATGTAGGATGCCGCAGGTTGCAATACACTCCTGAATAGCTATGCTTATTGAAGTACTCTTATGGGACAGTTTAAGGTAAAACATATGTGCATTATATAATACAATTGTGAAATACAAAAACTCATTAAAATTATGCATGGTTTAGCTTAAGAATTATGCATTCAGCATTTGGGTATTACCACTAAACCACACTGAATTTTTGGCCACTTTTCATTATACAAGTCCCAAACCATACCCAAGACTTCAGGCAATCTGTGCCAAAACAACTGTTTAATTATAAATGCAATACATTTAATTGGCTGTTTTGTAAAGTAAAATGTTGTTGAGGAAAAATAACAGCAAAAGGAGCACTGACCAATGCCACTGTACTCACACAGCAAGCAGGTGAACCCTTACAAAGGTGAGAAAATTGTAAAACACTGTCAAGTTTAGCTGTTGGGAGCTGTTCCTTTGCATCATCCTTAGCATGTCTTCTCTGACTTATTTTTCAACAACAAACATGTGACAATCTTTTTCTTAAAAGCTTATTTTCAACTACATTTCAATATCCTCCATTCATTTTACTGACCTTCTCTTCTTTACAGCTGTTAATTACTCTTGGAAAGCACAAGCATCCCACTTAAGTTATTCAGTAAAGTAAAACTCTGGTAACAGAAGAGCCAACAACCTCCCAGTTCACAAAGCTGCAGTTAAAGAACCTAAACTACCTCTTTATTGTAGGTTTTGATCATGAGTAGACACTGCAAATGTTAACTGCTCTCACTATGGGCAGAACATTTAAAATTTCGGTTGTTTATTTACATAATAATATAACTTGATTAGAAGGCATTCCTTTAAAAAAAAAAAGCCTAAATTAAGTCCCTTGGGGTATAGAAGCACACTGCATCAACTCTGCCTCCTTATACAGAAGCCTGATTTCCAATTAAGGATGAACAAATTAGGTAAAGCACATTAGGCTAGAAGTATATTAGGTTAGTTTTCTCCCAAGCATGGAATTAAGCAATAATATTGCAGTATCAATATTTATCATAGGTTTAAATCACATTTCAGAGAAGAAGGTTTCTGGACTAAAAATATTTCATATATCATTGTAAGGTAAAAGATCTACCTCGCGGTAGCTTTAAATGAATTTTGTTGCAATGCACCTTTCATTAAAATTTAACAAGGAACTAATTCTTCAAATACTTGTTTCTAGTAGGTAACAAAAATATTTTATTCAAAAGGATGCTTCATTTTTTCCTTAACCACTCATTTGACTGTGGATTAGTTTGTAATGTCTGTCACAATACCATGGTTATCCTCTGGTTAAAACATCTACCCAAACTTCAGGAAAAGCCCAAATATTTATTACCATAGAAGATATCAGGCTTCAAGAGGCAAACCCTTTTCTACACTGAGTCAATGCCAGGGGTTTTGGAAAGTATCTTATTTTTCTAAGAAACCAGAAAAAAAATCAAAGCAACAGTACCTTCAGCAACTTTAGAAACAGCCACTGTATCTGGAATTATGCCACTTCCATTAAGTTTGTGACAGCTCAAAATTCTTGGACTGAACTATTTCTGTAAATGAGACAGGCTGCCATCTCAGTAACCACACTCATTTCTGCAAAACTCATATCCTGACTGGGCTGTAGCTTTAGAAAGCAACAAGCAAAGAAAAGAACTACAGGTGGGGAAAAACCCCTTGGCGATGCAGTTTCCCTCCTAAATAGACTCACATGTGGAAAATGCCTACTTACATTTTACTTCAACAACCACACTGCAAACTAACAGGAAGTTCTCACCCATAACAAAAGGAGTCAAACACAACCCCCAAATGTAACCAGCATGTAATAAGAATTTTATTGGATACATTTAGAAAAAAACTAGAGCATGAAGACACAAGATTAATTGCTGTGTGTAAGTTTTGTGAATGTGCAGAATCAAACAGCCATGCGAAAAGACATCTCCTCTTCAACTGTAATTCAAGACTCTTATAATGGCAAAATTATTACCACCCTTAAACAGTGTTCCAGACACATAACTCATTACTTTAAAAACAATCTCCTCCTGAAGAAGTAAAAAAATTTAGTAGCAAATTGGGAAAGATCATTATCATTAATAGATACAGTATTTAATCAATATTCATGCCATGTTTCAAGAATGCAAGCCAAAAATGCATCATTATGTAGAATAGGTATATTTTTTTCCAAGGCAAAATTCCTAGTAAAATTAATTCCTCAGCCTCTGAAATGGTGACTTGATAATGTACACAATCCAGAATACCATCCAATGGAAGATTTTTTTGTCAAGTTGTATCAGCACTGAAGAGTCAGAGTAGCTGATCAGCCCTGTGCTTAGCAGTGTATTAACATTTCACATAAATTCCAATTCCTTCAAGAAATGTTGTTACGGATACAAAATCATAGAATTGTTAAAATTAGAAAAACCTCTATGATCACTAACCACCAAGGTAGCACCACCACCATGTTCACCATTAAACCGTGTCCTTAAGTGCTATACCCATGTTTTTTTCAACACCTCCAGACATGGTGACTGCACTGCTTCCCTGGGCAGCTTGTTCTAATGCCTGACAACCCCTTCCATGAAAATTGTTTTTCCTAACATCCAATCTAAACCTCCCCTGGCACAACTTCAGGTCGTTTCCTTTCATCCTATCACTTTTTACCTGGGATGTAATGTTCGGTACAAAATATGTTAGATAGGAAAATGGGCTTATGTACGAGGGAAAAGATTAAGATTTCTGTCATAAACTGTATGCATGCATACAGTATATGTATACCCATGCAATTGTTTGTATTATAAAGGGATAAGTTTTATATACACCTGGACAGTCAGTTCTGACTCATGTAACATGCTTGCCTACATGTGTAACACATAAACACGGACTGAAACACACTACAGCTCTTAAACACTTAATTTATAAAAATATAGTTATACTGTATCAATTTAATTTGATAAATACAGCACAACATCTGAGAACATGAAAAAAGGATGAATTTGACACTGAGTATTTCTGTTCATACTGGCTTGCAATTTAGTGTCATAATATTAGACAGGTGAATGCCTGTGATCAAATATCACTTTGTTTACTTGACAAATCTTGCTTTTGGGAAAGTATCATGATTGGTTTAGTACACTACAGTTGGCCTTACCTTCTCTCCACACGTACTAATAAAAGTTACAACTAAGTCAATATTCCATCAAAGTGTCTGCTACCACTATGCACGTCAAGATGTCATTGCATGAAACACCAGGAACAACCCTTGGTGTGCTGAAGCCTGTTGTGAGCAACTGCTCAAAATACACAAATTCAGTGAGTGATACAGCTCTTACAGCTTCAGGATAGATGCGGACATGTGGTTATAAAAAACTGCTAAGAATTGCTGCAGTTAAACAGACAGTTTATGCCAGTCTAGGCCATCTGAAGGTTTACACTTTTATTTTGAAAAGCATTCCAGGCCACAGAAACTATGCTGTTATTGTACAATCTATACCTTCTTGCCTGACCAAAGCTGGTGGGGTTTTCATAGGTTCTTTGATTTGTTTGCTTGTTTTTTTAAACAGGTAAGTTTTAAAAGTAGTTGTATTGCCATTGATGGGAGGAGTCATTATAGAACACCTGAAGTATCTTTAGTTTTGTGCTGAAAGTATGAACAACAGGAGAAGAGCAGGAGGAATGAATAAAAAGCAAAAGCAAAATTGGAGACCGTGTTTACAGGCGCTTTCTCCCACTTATGGCCAAAGTGACTAAGCTATCAGCAGAACATAGTTTGAAAGAGTGTAACAAGTAGTTACAGGATCCCAAAGTCTACAGCATTCACAGCAGATGGCCCATTCATCCACATTTCTCTCCATTTAGGGTTTAGTGCACTAACATAGAATATGACTTATTTAAAACCAGAAATTCTGTTTTCCCAAGGAATTCCATTTTCCATGTAGTTCTTTAAAAAAGGTTTTACATTATGTAGACCTACTGCACATGAGGATGCAAATTAAGAGAAAATATGTTTTCCACATTTTTTAACATATTTAGGATATTTATATATCCATATGGATAGACACATTCAAACTTGCTTGTTAAACAAGAACTTTATCCTGGCGTTTAAGCACTACTAATTTTGCTGTCCAAGTTCAGAGTTCTGCACACACAAACACAGATGGCATGCTAGTAGCTACATCTATCTAGAATTTTTTATCCACTGATGTTCTCAGTGTCATACTAATAAGTACTCCACTTGTTGGTTCAGAACACATGAAGGAACATCTGTTCCATTTTGAGAGCTTCACCTGGCAGGCACATATTTTATAAGCTTGTACCCTATCACTTTGCAGTACCTGACATTTTCAGATTTAAAAAAAGAGGAAAAAAAGGCATTATTAGAGGTTAACAGAATCTATACAGCAGAACTTAGAGCTGAAATGTTTTAGAAGGGCCCAATGGAGCATACAACCATGCTCAAACTAAGTAACTGAGGACAAAGGATCTTGAAATTAAGATAGAGAAGCACCAAAACAATTTTATATATGTGTACATACATATATATATATATATTTGTATCACCAGTGTTAACTTCTTAGAGTTCAGGGATGGTTTCTTTGGTAATGTATTTCCTACTACTTTAAGCATGAAGTAGGACTTCAAGTACTGTTAGAGACAGAAGTCTGAGTCAAATCATACCTATGGGAAAACAGCAAGATTCTCAGAAATCTGTCTTTCACTTCAGAATGCCTTTACTACACCCTGTGTTTCTCCTGACACTATTCCAGGTCTGCCAAGGCTGGTAGATGAGCATCCACGTATTTTAACAGTCCACAAGACCTCTTGTTTACATATATAGGATTAGGCACAATAAATAATGGTGTGCATTTTTTATTACTTTAGTAGGAAAACATTTTTATTTCAGCTGCAAGCCAAAATTAAGGAACTACTCCAACCAGAAATAGAAAGTAACATTACTGTGTGTATTGCTGCCTGGATTTAAAAAAAAAAAAAAAAAAAAAAAAAAAAAAAAAAAAAAAAAAAAAAAAATCTCATTTTTACAGCTATCCTGTTTGCAGCCACACACCTTTACTGATAAACTGAAAACAAAACTAAGATCTTAATTTCTAATTACAGTCTGCTCAAAAGATACAGTATTCTTTTAAAGTATTTTGATTCAAAGGTACAATTACAATTTGAGACAGACATTTTAAAGCATGTTGTTTCTCCTAAGATTTGTCCTGTATATAACTGCAGTTCTTAGATGACTGTCACCATTCTCAGAATCAAGGATACACATATCTATGTGGAAATTGTTTTACCAAGACACCTACAGGGTGTCCTGGCTTCTCTTACTACACATATCCATCCATCTACTTTGAGTCTTGATATTTTTGGTGTTGTAAAATAGGACAAACTATACATTCTAAAGGCTGCCAAATACATACAGCACTTTGGTAATTTTATAATAGTTTCCTGTTTGCATACTCTGCACAGCTGAAATGCTAAGTTACACAGCCATTTCACTGTCCATTTGCTTTTATATTTAACCATTCAAATAGCAAACGTAAACGAGTTAAATAAATCCCTTCTTGCCACCTTTTTTTTTAAAATTTTAACCTGATCTGCTTTGATACATGAAAGACAGCAGGAGTCAGCAAGTACTGAAATCCTTGGAATAACACCGTTCATTTCATTCCTCCATAGCCAACAGGTAATTGAAACAAACCTTTGTTTCACAACATGAAAGCCTACAAGTGTACTACTACCTATTTCTGTTTATATAACCTTTTACTCTAGATGTAGAATTACATGCTAATCAGTTCAATCTCAGATTTTTGTATCTGCATTACTGTATGTTTCATAACAGTGTTGAATTTAACACGGGCTACCAAATGCATCCAGTCTAAAGGGAACAGCTGAAAAACAAAGACACTCACTATGAACAGAGAGCACATCTACTGGGATAGTCAGTGCATAGTAGGGAAGGTTGCAAGCAAAGGGCAATAGCTGTTTTACTCTGAATTCCCATGGAGACATTGCATCTAGCATAAACATACCCAGGGGAGCAAGAGCAGAAATAACTGTTACCCTTTCAAGTTTACATCCCCATTTACTGTGCGTCAAATTTCTTTCTAGAAGGGAACAGATGAACTAGCATTAAAAAAAAAAAAATTTATATAAAAGTTAAATATTTGATTACAGTAGCAAGTCACCACTTCATCATGGGAAATAACTTGTCTCTTGGAATTGTTACTGATCCGAACTCTCCTGTTTTGGTTGTGTGTTGGATACTGGTAACTCCAGACTTGCCCATAGCAGGGGCTCTGCTTTTCTCATAGTGAGCTCAATCTTTGTAGCGGTCATGTTCACATAACTCCTCTTTACATCAATCACCTGTAACAGTAAAGGTATTTCACACTTCAGTTTAACAGACTGATAGACACTGGGGAATTAAGTTAGGGAGTACCTCATCACTAAGTTTCAGTAGATGTTTAGGTAGATGAAGATCCCTCTAGTATCTTGAAAACAAGATTGTTTCCCATTCCCAAGCTACAGAATGTTTATGGCAAAAACATATGTCTATGCATATCTAACATACACTGGCTAACATATATAACCAAGGGTTTTCTGCAATACCACTACCATGGTGTTGGGATCAGAAAGGACCTTGGAAGGCCACCTTCTGTACAAAGCAGTGCCCATTATTATGTCACACTCCTGGGTCATTATATTCAGATTTAAATGTAATTACTCAATGTCATGCAACAGAAATTCTTTCAAAAAACAGAGTAATGAGGAAAACCAAACCCTTCTGAAAGAGAGGAAGCTAATGGCTTATGTTTCTGTTTCTTTCTGGGTTTTTTTTGTTTGATTTTTTGTTTGTTTCTTTTTAATAGAAAAAATATTTTTATACTTACTCCCCACAACTTCACACTACGGTGAAACTCCTTTTCTCCTTCAAATACAATATGGATATTTACCTTAACAGGAAAAACAAAAGAAATAAGAAAAGTTTATCATGTTAATAAAACATCTGACACCTCAAGCATGTTTAAACAGAATATACCATTTTAGGATTTGGATCCTACAATGACCAAAGTGATAAAATTGTCCCTCAGAAATAGAAGTGAGTATCTATTTTAATACATTCTGATACAGTTGCAGTCAACAGTGACCACTGGTAGCTTATCACTTTAGACAAAGAAATCACAGAGGCATTTTGACACCTGTTTAATATTAGTAGCTGTGAAGCAGCATACAATGAAGAATGGTATCAAATTACATTAAGTCAAATACAACTAAATGATGACTCTATAATTATTTATACGTATGATGCAAACCCATCATGCTTGGGTTTTCATTATGGAAGTCAAATAAAGATTTTTTTTTGCAGTACTTTATTGCAGCTTAAAAAAAACCCCACACATTAAAGTGCAGATGTCCAAACAGAAGGGAGAAAAAAAGCCATACATACTTGAACAAACACAAATGCCAAGAAAAAGCAGTTACTCAAAATAGAGTCTTATGCTATCTCTGCCTTGTAAATAAAGCTGAGCAGATTTTCCTAGGTTGAAGTTGCTGATCTTAAGGTAGAGGCTCACCATTGTGCTATTAGCTTCTACGTAGCTCAGATCAGGGACAGAGTTTTTAGCATATACAGAAACAGTCACTTCTCCTCCAGTCTGGTGCCAATCATGCCTGCATGGAACTACTTTTGTACCCTACATAAGGAAAAAGGCACAGGAAAAAAAAAGACTTAGAATTACATTTGAATATATTTTTACAAGATTAACAGCATAAACGCCCAGGACTTGTTTTAATAGCCAATTAGCATAGCTAATAAAGGACTATATTTCATCTTCACAGGAGACTGCAAGACTCCACTTGCAATTCTTTTTACTAAGTATTTCAGTATCTCCCTCTCAAACAAACTACAACAAAAAAAAAGTTACTTGTGGATCAACTTATTTTCCAAGACTAAAGTTAGCCAGCAGGTTATAGAAAGAAACTGAACAAAGAGAAAGAATGCCATGACTCCAAGAGTGCTTCATAAGAGACTTCTGCTTTTGCAGAGTCCTGCAAAAAAAAATGTATTACACTCTCTTCTCTGATGCAGAAAAAGTAAACTGTGAAAAAACCCTCAAAATAAAAACAAAAAGCCCAAGTAAAAAAAAAAATCATTGCTGGATAAAAGCCCATTATCTCAATACACATACAGTTAATATACACATGGTTTCTTTAAACGTGGGGAAATTCTTTACTCTCTTTTTCTACACTCTCCTGCTTTGGACTCATGTCTTCAGCTTTTTTTTTTAATCCCTACTTTATGCACTTGCAAATAATTCTTGAACAAAAACATAAATATTCAAAGCAACCAGCAATTATAAGATTTAAAGGAAGTAAAGGATTTGTGAAGTAATTGCTTTGGAATGAGGTAATGAAACTACACTTTTTATAACATATCTTTATTTTCTTCTGTTAAACATTCCTGATGTTTCCAGTGTCATACCCTTTTTGCCTCAGAAACAGACAATACATTAGTAACAAGAACTTTGTGTTCACCTGTATCCATCATGTGACCAAATAATGTTTTTCAAGTGTTTTGGTCCATTTTTATATTCTATAATATTCTTAAAGAATCAAGTATACCTGTACCACAGACTACTTCACACTCCATTTCTCAGTTTTCCTGCTGTGCACATTACGTATCCTCCACATTATGTCAGAGGTAGTAATCTGTAACACCTCAGCTACAGTAGTAACTCAATCAAGCTACAAACTACATTTCAGTATTCAAAATTCAGAATGGTCAGTTCCAGAATGCAATCTTAACACTACTTACTGCATCCTTTTTAGTCCATACGTGTGGTCCTCTTGTGCAGCCTTCTTGAGCTAAAAATGTATTGAAGTCAGAAGTTTTTCTTTTACAACAGCTCCAATACTTCATCCTTGGAAGTTTGCAAAGTAATTAACAAACAATATTTAGGACACTGTTTACTGTGAACATTTAAGATCTTTCTTTTATGCAATATTACTGTTACTTCCGTATACCCCCTTCAAGCATTGCCATTTTTTGACAGAAGAGGGAATAGCAAATAAATCAAGGCTACATCTAGCAGGAGCACACAAGAAAGCAGGAACACCAACAGATTAGTTAAAAAACCCTGAAGTTAACTGAATACTAACCCTTCACAGAACACAGGTACAAAAATGGAAGTTAGCTGAATACTAACCCTTCATGGAATATAGGTACACCAGAATGGTAGATACATACTTCCTCTGTGCTGTGTGGTCCTTCGTATGTCTGGTGGGACAAAGCATTTGAAGTGTATTACTGTTACAGGATTTGGAGCAAGGAAAAAAAATAAAACATAACATGACAAAAACCAGAAATAATGACCAAAGTATGACAAAGCTTTTGGGTAAATAATCTAGATCTAATGGCTTGTCCTAGCTTTTCCAAGTAACTGTTCTACCTTCCTTCACAGAAGGTTCTCTGGCACTGCTGAGAAGCTGTCTTTATATTAGTTCAATGGCACACATCAATGGTGACACCATCTATGCTCACAAAGGTCACTGCAGATCCTCAGATATTTCTGTCTTTAAAATACTCTGAGCATTCAGAGAAAACAAGAACTTGAAAATAAATTAAATTTGTCATTCATAAAACACATGGATTCTCTAGGGAAATTAAAATAAACAATATACAACTTCGCCACTGAGTATCAAATCAGTTCTTCCCAACACAAAGACTGCCAAAGTGCTCCTCCCACCAGAGCTTCGGTTGATAATGCAAAATCTTCCAGGTAAAATAGCTATTTAAATTTTACTGTCCCATTTTGCACAAAACAAGCCTGTCAGTGTAACTTTCACTTTGAATGACTACATAATATAATGACTGATTTTGGTGCTAGAATTGTTAAAACACTGACTTTTTAATTCTTCTTGCAGGCTCTGTTAAGATCTGTAGATGCTTCTAATCTATACACATTATCAAGAGCAACTCAAGTGTTATCAGTAAGCTACCCCTCACCAATATTATATTTAATATGTTAAGTTGAAACACCTCAGTACAATGGATTTGACAAGCTTACTAATTAGAAGTTCATGACAGGTTTAGGAAAAAAAATAATTGTTGACTTTCTGCGAACAACTCACATTTGTCCATAATAAAGCATGTTATCAAATGTGCATTTGTTAAACCCAATGGACTTTGTGCCTTTTCCAAATTAACTTGCAGCATGCTAAAAACCAAAACTGCTCACTTAATGGCTGAGCAGCTGCATTTAGAGTACAACTGAACCACTTACTTTTGAACAGCCTGCATTTTTACATGCCGTCCCAATCTTGATTTCATCACTATCTTCGTCTGTAAACAGATTATTATAGAAAATAGCAAATGAATTGTGTAATTGACTGAACACTTAGCTTTTATTAAGGACTAAACTGAGCTGAGGAGGAGATTAGAAAAACCTTCCTCTTCAAGCTTCTATTTTCTGCCTGACAGTGAAATCTGCCAGAGAGGTACAGAGAAACATTCCAAAAGCTGTATTACCTATGCATCAAATTCTAGGCTCTATATCTTTACACATTTTAAGTGAGGTAAATAAAAAAAGATGAAGAGGATCATTACAATCACAGGGGAAGTGAACAGTCATTCATCTTGTTCAGTTTTATAAAACTAAGAATGTAAAAGGCTTCAACTGTTGTCTATAAATACACACAAGGAAATAATCTGGATACCATAGAGAAAGAAGAGCTAAATTAGCTTGGCACAAGAACAAAAGAGCATAAAATAGCCACAAGTGTAGGTTGAAATTATAAAGTTTCTTAAGGCGCGGTGTAGTTCTGGAACCAAATTCCAAATAAAATGTGGGAAGAAGAAAGAAGAAAAACAGACAAGGGAGAACCAACTAGTCTTCTGAAGAATTTCACCAATTTATGAAGGCTTTATATGATACTGTCTCTGCAACAATAGGGAGTACAGCTCATTTTTTGGTAACTCTGTCAGTCACATGCAGAAATGGATGTTCCCATTATGTCTATTCTAACCAAGAAATCTTAAGAAAGACACAGTTCAAATAATGCTAGGGACAATGAACTGCTCCTGACAACCAAGTCTCCATGCTATCCACATCTGGACTTCAATCATCATTCCCTGGACTGGAAGGTATTTCCCAGATTATTATGAAAAAGAACATAATTACAGGAAACTATCACTTCAGAAATGACAAGATCTGCATTTCATTTATTTGTGTGACACTTAGCATCACATACCTACTTAATCTCCCTGTCTCCTTACCTTTTCTCCCTTCATTTTCTGATGACAGTTTCAGTTTATCAAGAGCTTGTTTCAAGGAAGCTGACACTTTCAGCTGCAAATTTGTCATTGGCTCATCTGGGCTAAAAAAAATCCATGTATTAGTGTCAACTTACTTCATGGGAAAGAATTTATAGAAGACAAAGTAGTAACTTTTAATCTTCCTACAAGGCTCTTCCTTTCAAACCTCCCTTCAACAAACTACTTTTGTAAATGCCAATCCGTACTGTTTATGAAAAAACAGACTAGCAACTTGGAAGGCAGTCTTGGCTTTCAACTGGAAATCCTAAATATTCTACAAAAATAAAAATAAATCAGAGATACTAAGAAATCTAAATACAAGCACCCCAAAATTATTTTTATTACTATTTAAAACACTTAACACAGCTTCTAGTGGCATTTTAAGCCACTATATATACTTCAATTTTTGCTTCTTGTGGATCTAAGTGCTGAAAGATCAAGTATTTCTTTGTCATAACCAGAATTCTTTTCTCATACTTTGAAGCTTAAAATAACATCATCACTTCTACCAAAATCAAGGTCTTCTAAGGTCATAATTTCAGAATTTCTACACTACATGAAATGTACAACACTGAAAAACCAAGCAAGCTTTAACTTGGCGAACTGATTACAAATCTGGAAAACCTGAAGTTTCATATACCGTACCTTGGTCTCTTAATTGTTTCCAATGGTTTTGGTGCCTGAATTATGTGTTCTTGAAATTTGGGTTTCAGTTCAGCTAGCTCCTTTCGTTCAGAAGTAGTTTTGACTTTTGGTTTAACAGGCTCAGGAGGTTTCTCACTGTTATGGAGACCCTTTGTACAACCCTATTATGGAAAGCATATGTTTTTATTTATATATAAATGCAGTGTAGTTCATATGCATTAAAAATTAACAAAAACTGCAACAAGTCTTCTTGACTCATTTCTTCAGCTCCATCTTTTCCTTTAGCCCACTCTAAACACTGGCTGCAAAGGAAAACCTATGCCTAAAAAGGAAAATATTCTCATTTTGGACATAAGTTAAAAGAAAAATGCATACTTTCTGTAGTCAAGCAAAGCAGCGATAAATGTTGACCACCCTTCTTTATTAAAAAGCAGTTCTATCAAAATCTATTTCGATAATTTTAACAATTAAAGCTTGAAAATGAGCCTTGACTTCATTATATGAAGCCTTGAGCATTATATAAAGAAAAATAGAGTATATAAGAATTAAGACTGTTTTAAGAGAAGTAGGCAAATTTAAAACATGCAAGCACATGCACCATTTAATATTAATCACAGTCACTTGACAAGTATAGAAATTGTAAATAATCATGAGTACATACCACAATGCTTAAGAAGTCAGAAAAGTCTGTTGTTCTCCTCTTACAACATGACCAACCCTATAAGCATTTTGGAAGAGAAACAACATAGGCATGACTACCGAGCTTGACAACAGATTAAAAAAAGCAAAATAATTATTATATTTCTTTAAAAGATACGGCACATCAAGCTTAGCAATTGTTTTCTTCCCTACTGTGGACAATATTGTCATCTGCAATTTTAAAAGCCAGAGAACTCTTCTAGTTTGCTTATGCTGCCTTAATCAGAAAGTTCAGTAAATGTGAGGCAATACTTCCATGATAAGTTAGGTGCCAACTCTGTATAACAGAAAACAGAAATGTTACTTCATTTCATAAAGTAACATGTAAGCAAAACAAACAAATACTACACCTGAGACCAGGCTCAATGCACAGGCCCTCTTCCAAAAATGATAGGGATTTTTTTTTTTCCTTTTCTTGAGCACCACTCAAATCTTTCAATTGCTTATTTCCCACCAACAGAGCTGGATATATGCATTGCACAACTATCCAACTACATCAATTAACACTTTTTATCATATCAACCAGAAGAAATTCAGTTTTAGAGCAAATTGCCTTGACACTGTGAATAATATACCTTAGAACTCAAAGAACAACAGTTCTCTCTCAAAGAGACAACAGTTTGACTAATGCACCAGCACTTTAAAAGCTTAAGTGGTGCAACACAATGGGTTTATGTAGGTTGTTCTAAAATACCCTCAAAATATTAACTATTTCCACCGTTGAGGAGGCAAAAGGTTCATCCTGCCCACCTAGATTATCTAAACTCATAGCATGAAGAAAACTGCTCATTTGCAATTATGATAAATTTTTAATTAGGATAAGGAGAAAGGGGAAAGTGGCACTTGTTTAAAAACAGTGAGTATGTAAGAGAAAGAGGGAGTAAAACTAAGTTTTTGAGCTAACCGTCTAATTTCTCTCTTTGTAATGACGTACAAGATTTTTGTACTGTGCTCTGAGTATGGCTATAATTTACACGTACATAATTTACAGCTGTAATTTAAATGCACAAAAAAATTTACCATTGTCTAAGCAACTGTACAGTGTTTGATCTAAGAGCATTGGTCCCAATTTGCCAGTGGCACACAATGGATGATTCTAGAGTCAGTACTGCAATATAAGCAACAGCTCACAGCAAACACACTGCCCAGCACAAACGCAGAAGCTTTCACAAGGACAAAAGATGCCACGTTGTTGGGATGAAATGTGCTTCTAGCAGAAGCAGTTTCTAAATACCAAGAAAAAAACCAACACTCACTCCCCTCAAAGCTCAGCTAAACAGCAGTTTAGTGTTTTAAGAAAAGTCAATTAGGCAACACCAGTATTAATAAAGTGCCAGGCTCCATTTTTGGACACCAGATTTCTGACTACACACAATTAAATTATTAGAATGATTTCCTCTACTGTTTCAGCAGTTGTGTCTGAGATGATTCCCTGTAAGCATTTTGTATGCATCCAGTAGATCCTGAAGAGGGAAAACAGTTTAGCACAAAACCAAGGATGGGCTGTGCAGTCAGGCCTAAGCACTGGAGACCCATCACAGGTATATTTAATTCTTCACTGAAGATGGAGCCTAAGAATCCTGGACAGCTGCATAAGAGGCATGGGTGACCAATCCTGATTCAACCAACATCCTCATTTGGCTGATTAAATGAACTGCTGTTATTTACAGCAGACAAATGTCACATACACATTAGTGCCCTGGCCACATTAGACCACAAGCAGCTGCTCTGAATTCCAAGCAGGTTAATTAACTTAAAGAATATGAAACCCCTCAATGGCTCCACAGTCCTATTTAGAGAACCTAATTAAACTGCTGAGAGACCTAAAGTCAGTTAATCAACAGGAAACAAGTCATCTAGACTTGCATGGCATTTAGACCATATGAGTGGAGTTTTTAATTTCTTTTTCAGGAATGAGTAACTGTGCTTTTCTAATTTCATGGGTCTGCTCATGATAGGCTGAACGTCAGTTTCTCAACACTGAAAGATGTGGAATTAAAAAGATGAAAAACCAAAATGATAATACTTAAATGGACAGTTGCATACTTACTTTGAGAGCATCATGAAAAACAGGCACACCTGGATGGTATGTGCATGAACCTAGAAGACAATCATTATTACTAATATTGAAGCATACCAAGAATCTTTATTCATATGATTACAAACCCAGCAAAAATGCCACATCTGCAATTTATGTATGCCATGAGCTACCCCACTTCCCTGAATGCACATCATTACTCAGAAAAATCCAGATTTCACAAAAAATGCTCTCTGAGTGCATATATTAAACATAAATAATCAGGTCTTCTTTCTTCTTATGTATAACACAACACAAACTAGAAAGCAGGTGTCTAAGACAAACTACTGCTTCTACAAGGAGCAAGTAAACATCCCTGGCCTTCATCAGTAACCGGGCCTGACTGGTAATTTTGCAGAAGAAGGTGACTCTATGGCTATGTGACCAACAGAAAATACTGATTTATCTCTTCAAATACATCTATTTGAACCTGATCAGAGTTTTCTATTGAGAAGCATTCTGTTAAAAAAGTCTCTTGATGCACATCATGAGTTTATGATTTGAACTGTAATTACCTTGTTCTTTTTTCAATGTTTGTAGTATCCTAAGCCACCTAAGGATTTGAACCCAAAGGTTAGTCTTACACACACAATTTTGATGTGTCAATACTATTTATTACTAATACATTCTGTACAAACACTACACTGGACCACAGCCTCCATTAATTAAAGTGTTTGCATTTATAGGTGTTTATCAACATTACATAGCTGTTCTCTTTTACTTGTATTCCTTTCACATGTAATAAAACTGCTCTGATTATATAACTTCTCACTGCCATTTACTGCATGGATAGTATTTTACTGACTTGACTCTAACCACTACATTTTAGCCTTTAAAGCAAAATTAGAAACACTTAAAATTTAAAGTGACAAACAGTAACAATGCATATAATAGGAAGCAAAAAAAAGAGTGATAAATAACTTTATTAGCAATCTGCCTACAGATATTTAATAGGCAAAAACCCAAACCAAACTTAGTTGTTTTTATCTTTTTTATAAATATGTAGATTTTAAAAGAAACATAATTTTGTATAATTTTATTTGATTTTATATTCAGTGCCTAGTCTAAAGCACTAATACAGTCTGAGAGACATCAGTTCCCACCTTAACTCAAAATGCACATATTTTGGGACATTAGTCCTTCAGCAAGGCTTACAAATATATCCATAAACCTTTATAAATTCCTTCAGTTTCAGGATGAAAAGCTAATGCTGGTAAACCTCGCAGGAAAATTAAAAAGGAAAAAGGTGGTTATTTTGCATAGAGACCAGGACTTCACTCTTAAATCAAATAAAAATAAAATGGAGGTTATTCTTTTCCAAAAGTATGAAAGTATGTCACTAGAAGCATCATGAGAATAAACTCTGTTTTGTAGCAAAATTTTTTTCTGAGTCAGAAGACTTAAATGACTATTTCTAATTCTTCACTAGAGAGATGCTGTTAATAACAGCAACTGTTTTAGAGACCAGAACCATCACAAAATCAACTATCTCAGGGGTGGCTATGCTCCAGCTCAAGGTAGACGCAGACAAGTGCCTGGTCGTCCATCTGGCCAAGTGCAATCCTTTTTCCTCACTCCCTGGAGCCTGCTCTGCAGTAGGTACCAGATGAAGCAAGTGACAGCCCACTTGGCTGCTGCCTCCTGACGGCCCTGCATGCTCCAGGAGAGAAGATGCCAGGACAAGGAGCTCTGCAGTGCCTCAGCAGAGCCAGCGGGATCTGAGCAGTCTGACCATTGTGCCTGCTAGAGAACAGTAAAACACCAGCTCGTCTGTGCTCTCGCTGAGTCCAACAGCTCTTATCTGACACAAAGGACCCCTTCTCACACTAGGCAGAGAAAACTGGTCAGGATACAAGCAGATAAAAGCATATTCTAGTTCGGATTTGTATGAGATAAGATTGCTGCAGCCTTTGGTTCCTATTCTACATTTTAATTTAAAAAAACAAAAAACAACAACAAAAAAAAAAAACTAGTTACCTCCCCACTGCTGTTAATATATTTATTTTACCAGAAAGACCAAAGTATTTCAAAGCCATTTTCTCTAACCCTCAGGCAATTTTTGGAGACACAAGTACCACAATTTTTCAGGTTTTTGTTTCTTTGGAGCTTTTTGGATGTCAATTTCATAGCCAAACTGATCCTACTGTGCACACACTACTATCACCTTACTGCTGCATCCTTAAAGCACTTTAACAGTCCTTTCATTAGATGTTAAAGTAGAAATTTGTAGGGGTCACCCATATGCAAACCCTGGTTCTTTGTAGCGATCTGTGTATAATTACATTTACCTTCAGAAATGCTTAGTCTAGGACACAGTGATTCCACTACATGTTCCAGCCACTTACTGAAACAAATTTCATGTCATGAAGTTTTTTTTCCCCAACCCAAGCACCACAGAGATAGCATATGGCCATGCCAACCTGACCTAGTTTACTACAGCTCGATCACAAACCATAAAGAACTGTTGCTTTTATAAGGAGTACAGGTCAAAAACTCCTAATAGAATTTTTTTTTAAACAATAAATATCCTTATCTGCTTTGCCTTTTGGGGCAAAGAGGTGCTGGGGGTAGTGGTGGAAGAGATCACTAAATGTAAGCATTCCACAGCTATGCCCACTTCTGCTGTTACAAACATTAGCAAGTCCTACTCAATATGTTGCCCCTCTCTATGCAAAAACACGTAACTGAGAAAAATAAACACTCCTTATTGCCACGGCTCTAAACCACAGAAAATGCACAAGTTAGAACATGTTAGCCTACTTCTAGCCCTAGGGGTCACTAAAAATTAAATTAAGAGAGAGCATTCTAGAAATTCAACCAACAGAGTTACTTTATGAACCAGGTGAGGGCAAGCCTTCTGAAAACTCAACTCGCCCTTCTGCACCTCTGCGGAATTATGAAACTCCAAATGACAAAGCTTTTAACACGCTTCACCAGCATTCCCAGCTAACACAGAAGTACTGCAAAGGCTCAAGGCAGTTGGAAGAGAAGGCACACGTGTGCAATTCAGACACATTTAATTACCCGCTGCAAGTCCACACACTTGAATTAAAAAAAAAAATAACAAAAACTAAACCAACCAACTAACCAAACGAAAAAAAAACCAAAAAGCCGCTGGTAACTGCGATGAATGCAACACCCACAGAGGCCCTCAGCAGAGAGCCTTGAGAACCTCTGGCACACATGACAGCGCCGTACGGCGCCGGGCCTGCCCCGGCCCCACACGCGTGCTCCCGGGGCAGGAGCACCCCGCGGGTCGGGTGCCAGCCCCGCAGCGCCCGGCCCCGCGCGGGACGAGCTCACACCGCCCCGCAGAGCCGCGGAGGCCGCCCCCGCTCGCCGCGCTGTCAGCCGGGAGGCACCGCGCCCCGGCCCCTCCGCCGCTCTCACCCTCCGTGTTGTTCTCGGGGTCGAAGCGCTGCCCACAGCCCCGGTTGTAGCAGAGCAGCGACATGACCGCAGCACCGGGAGAGCCGAGCCCGGTGAAACACGGCGGAAGGAAGAGGGAAGGGAGGAAGGAAGCCGGGCAGCAGCATCGGGGGCGGGGCAGCTCCCGCGGCGGAAAGAGCCGGCCGGAGCCTTCCGGAATCTTCACGAAGCTTCGGGGGCCGGCGAGCGCGGGCGGGCGGCCGCGCAGGCGCTGCTGCGGGGCCGCGGAACCGCCGGGCGGCTGGGGCCGGTAGTGGTGCCGCGGCTGTGCGTGCATGCTCGGCCTCCGGAGAATTTCTCGCGGTTTTTTTTTTTTTTTTTTTTTTTTTTTTTCCCTTTCCTTGCATATGAGTTTGATTTCGAATAAATGCTTGTGTATATGTGTTAAACGGCCGTCTCATCTGCACTGAAGCAGAGATGCCAGCGTCAGAAGCCTACTATGAAAACCACTAATTTATATTCTCTTAGTTGCCTGCAAGTTTGCCTGGCTGCTCCTGACAGCTGGCCAATTTATATATGCTCTATAGTGTGCATTATAGAGGTTCTCTTTAAAATCATAGAATAGTTTGGAGTTGGAAGGGACCCTTAAGATCATCTGGTTCCAACCCCACCACCATAGGCGAGGACATTTCGTGGTGCTCCAAGCCCTATCTAACCTGGCCTGGAACACCAGGGATGGGGCATCCTCTGTCCCAGTGCCTCACCATCCTCAAAATAAATAATGTTACGAATAATACTTAGTCTAAAAATTTGAAGCCATTCCTTCTCTTGTCACTACATGGTGTTCTAAATACATAACTATAGACAGCTACGTTTCTGCACGCAATTATAAACTGATTCCTTCTAGTTAAACATCTACAGCACAGCTTTTAAGATAGAATTGCCCAGGTGTTTGTGCAGCCTATGAGAAATCCTGAAGCACACATGCACAGAATGAACAAAAAAAGTGCTTCTTAAAGGGGGTTTCATGATGCAAAAGGATCATCAGGAGACTGCTTCTGATGTAGCCCTGATCTTCTGCAAACTTGTGAGTTGATGCCTGATGTCTGCTGGCATTTTTTTAATGTGTGGCTCACATAAAGATACACATTTGTTTGAGCCATCTAATACTGAGTGCTTTCCTATGATGTTAGTAATGGAGTTTGGTTCAACACTTATGAAAAGAAAAATATAATCCACGTGCTCCCAAAAAGTACCTTGTGCATATTCCCTACCTTAATTGCTATCTCACTGATATGGAGACATGCCTTTATATCTTCCAGTCAGAAATCAAAAAAAGAATGTATTTGTTTAATAATTCAAAACTCTACAGCATATGGCATTAAAGAAAATTCACCTGAAAACTGAGTTTGTTGTTAATTTTAACACACAGAGTCAGATCTCTGAAAGTTAGCGAGCTGTATCTGTCATCTTTGTATGTGACGCTAAATAGAATTAGGTGTTTTGTTTCACACAACACTGTAGAAGCAAATAATGGTTTGTAATCAGCTCTTGAGATTGTGTGTATTTGGCACAAAACACTGCAAATTGACAGTATGTAATCCTCATCTCACAGAATTCTGCACAGCTTCAAAAAGGCTTTTTTTGTGCTTGATAAGAAGGCATGAGAGGCTTTCAAACCAGTTTTGGAAAGGTAGAAAGGTAGAAAGTAACTTATTCAAATAAGATCTAGATAATCATCTTGTGGGCATGACAGACTTAATTTATTCCTATATATTTTGTGTAGAAATTTTTCATTTGAGATTTAGAGTGATAAGGAATAATGGTCTGATGGATGATCACTGGATTTTGGTTCCCTAGAATTTAAAATATGAAAAGTACGTATATAATTTTTTTGTGATGTGTCCTTTATTTTCAGTTTCAAAATCTTTCAAAGTGTTGGATTCCAGAGTGTTAGACAGCTTTTATGATGCCTTTAGCGATTGGATGTTGTATTAGGTGTTATAAGACATCTTATCTGAGAAATAGTGAAAGATTTGTAAGTGTATGATTTTTATTTTAAATACATCTGCTCTATTTTTCTCATGTCAGAAATGTTACAGTTAAAAAATTTTGGAAGCAGTGTTCTACCTTGAACAGACATAACACAGGACAATATACACTCTGGATTTTATGTATGTATGATAGCAGAGGGATTTATATCTGCCCCACCCCCCTTTTCTTTTTCCTTTCTTTCTTTTTTTTTTTTTTTTTTTTTCACAGAGCTAGTTTCTGTGCAAAAATCTCCCTGAAAAAAAGCCACCTTGAATTTCTACCAGTTAAAATTCATTGCATCTCATCCACAGTTAATGGGACTTAGGTGTATTTCCAAGCATTGGAAATGGCATAGCTTCCCTGTAAAACTAGAATCTGTAAAGAAACAGAATGTTTCAGTTCACTTCTCAAAATGTGGAATCTTTGCAAAATTGATTTCCTTCCCAGTTTGTTGAGTGAGGAGTCTTTCATCCTGGAGTCTTCAAATCAGGACATGGTTTGTACAGAACTGCTGAATATAGGATTGCAAAAAATCCCCAAACTAAACCAGTTTTCAATAAATCTAAAGGAGGGAAAGGAGAAAGTTTTCAGTACTCAAGCTTCAGGCGAGAGCTGTTGCATCACACCAGAATATTTTTGCTTCTAATCAGAGGCAGAGGGCATTTTGGGCTCCTTCAACTTCCTTGGAACAGAGAGGGAGCCCTTGAAATTTAAATGGATTCTGAGGACTCATATAAAATCAAGGCAGGTAGCTCTGTTTCAGATGTGAAAATATCAAAATGTGAAATAATTAAGCAAATTCTTTCTTTAGGAAGCTTGGCAGATGTATAAAAATACACATGTAAATCCTTGTAAAGCTAAAAGCCAAAAGCCTTTAGAGTTTGCAAGAAACTGTCCTGCTCATCTGAATATTTTCAGATTTGATGGGCAGAACATCTTAAAATGTCACATCTCATGGAGAAGCAGAACAACTGACTTTTTGGGAGAGAACACTTTTCTCCTTCTGTGAGAAAATCCCTTCTGTGATTTTTTTAAATGCCAGGTTTTCCCAGGAGGTAAGAGAGATTAAACAGCATCTGCTTCTAATAATCTGCCAGAGTGTTTGCTGCTAAAGCACGACCTGAATTTAAGTAGATGCTTCATTAAGGCTCACCACCTCCTTTGATATCAGACTTTAGCACAGGCTTGCTGTGCGATTGTTGGAATTCATTTAAGGCAGAATTTTCAAAGGTAATTTTCTAAGTAACCTAGGTGCCTGCAATATCTTGAGAACACTGTAATATTTTAGGCAGTTTTCAGAAGTCTGCTTTCACGTGCTGCTAAAGAGACTGAAAAGTTTGTTACTGAATTCAGTAGGATATGGGATAATATGTTGATGCTTCCCCATTTAAATTTTTCCATGCCTTTGACCTCACTGCAGAAAGTAAAACTTGTTTGATGCAATATGTACAGCCATTCTCCAGAGTCCTGCTTTGTCATAACTTGTAGCATTGCATGTATTATAATGACCTTTTTCATCCTTCCTGCAACTGAAACAATATTGAAATGCTACACAATCTGTGAATTATTGAACATAAATGCTATGTTGAAATGTAAAGAATTCAACTCCCTAGATGACAGAAAATAGTAAGATAATTCATGTAGCTACATACAATGCTGTGACCCAAAACAATTCAAACACAAAGTTGATTGATGGATTACAGGAATACTGGTGGGAGAAGAACTGAAACTAAGTATGCGATCCAGGGGGACTTTAGCAGACTTGAGAGGTGGGCCTGCATAAACCTTATGAAGTTCAACAAGGCCAAGTGCAAGGTCCTGCATGTGGATCAGCAAAATCCCAAGCACAGGTCCAGGCTGGGCAGAGAATGGAATAACAGCAGCCCTGAGGACTGGGGCATGTTGAGCTAAGAAGCTCAACACAACCTGGCAATGTGCACTCACAGCCCCCAGAGAGCCAGCCATGTCCTGGGCTGCATCAAAAGCAGCATGGCCAGCAGGGCAAGGGAGGAGATTCTGTCCCTCTGTTCTGTTCTGATGAGATCTCACCTGCTGTGTTCAGCTCTGGTGCTCCCAGCACAAGAAAGATGTTGGCCTTCTGGAGCAACTCCAGAGGAGAGCCATGATGATGCCAGAGGGTGGGAATGCCTCTTTTTTGAAGAAAGGCTGAAAGAGCTGGGGTTGTTCAGCCTGAAGAAGAGAAGGCTGCAGGGAGACCTTAAAGCATACTTCCAGTACACAAGCAGGGCAGCAAGAGAGCTGAAGAGGGACTTTCTACACAGACATATAGTGATGGGACACAGGACAATGGCTTTAAAGGGAAAGAGGTCAGGTTTAGTTTAGGTATTAGGGAGTTCTTTTCTGTGAGGGTGGTGAGGCACTGGAACAGGTTGCTCAGAGAATGGAAGTGTTCGAGGCCAGGTTGGATGGGGCTTTGAGCAGCTTCAGCTAGTGGGTAACATCACTTCCCATGGCAGGGGACTTGGAACTAGGTGATGTTTAGGGTCACTCATCCAACTTAATGGTTCTATGAGTCTCTAGATCAGATATTTAAAAGTTACAGCATAGTAACATGTTCACTTTAACTTGGTGGATATTTTCATAGCATGTTTGAGCTTCCATCTCCAGCTTTTAGTCCTTTTTTCTTCTTTTCCCTTGGAGGTGACTAACACAACTAAATCTGGTTGAAGTTCAGAGCACCAGTTTTAGCAACAGAAAGGGCTTATGTTAGAAGTGACCTGGCCTTAGTTCTGGTAAATAATGATGACCTTTGCTTCTCCTCTACACTTTCCTCATGATTACTTTCACCTTGGTCAGTATTACCAAACTCATTCAAGGTGCTCTCTTGGACAGTTCCCCACATCTGATGTTATTTTCAAAATAAGGGTATTTCAAATGCCTAAATACACAGTGTAAAATTTGTTTGTCATAAGGATTCTGAAACTTGAATCTAACAGCTTCAGGCTTTTCTGGAGCTATTGTCTGGCTACTTACTGAAAAACAGAAGAGAAAAAGTGCTGATTTTGTTTGGCATCTACAGAAGTTTTAAGAATAAATTGTGGCAATGGTAGAAAAGGTTATAACAGCTAAGGAGGCTATGTTCTTTTTTTCATTCAATTTACTGCAAGCAAGTATATTCAAGTAAAAACAGCTATCTGGCATACTAATTACATTTGTTTCTGATGCTGTTAGTGGGACTAATTGCACATGCAGTGGGAGAAGTGTGCAAAAGAATTTACAAGACCACTTTGTGTAAAGTATTTTTTCATAGTGTTGTTAACAATGGACTTCTCTGTTCATTGATAATGAAATAAATTGGATTGAATCACACTTTTTTGAGAGGGATAAGATGTGGAAAAAGCCCACTTAGTTTTATGCCAAGAAGTTTAATTTTTGTTATGAAAAATACAAAACAGAAGCATTTGCAAAATGACAGTTTGAGTTTTTGAGTTTTTGTGTATAACTCCTATTTATGTATTAAAGAAGATGGGCCAGTAACGTGTGAAGAGTGCAGACTGAAAAATAGCAAATGCATTATGAACTCAGTGTGTGCTGGTTAAGTAAGTGCTAAGAATTTCTGTCAGCCAGAAGGTGGTAGCAGAATTCTTCTGTAACAGCTCTGGATTGTGTTCCAGAAGCCATTCTCAATACAAAGAGATTTTGAAATGCAGTTAAGAAAACATATTTTTTTTTTGGTAGCAGGAACAAATAACACTGACATTTTTTTCGTTTGTCAGCATCTTTGAATAGAAAAGTGTCTGCACTTATGCCTGAGATGTCATGCATTGGGAATGTATGTGTAGGATCTGTTACTTGGGTTTTGTCTCTGGTTTGTTTTGGTTTTTTTTGGGGTTTTTTTTTGTTTTGTTTTTGTTTTTGTTTTTTTTTGTTTGTTTTTGTTTTTTTTTGTTTCGTTTTGTTTTTTTTTGTTTGTTTGGGTTTTTTTTTGGTTTTTTTTTTTTTTTTTGCAATTGTAATTATGGTTTTTACAGACTTTTTAATGCCAAAGGGAGCCACTTATGGACTGAAATGACAAGAGATTTATTTTCCTTATAGTATCACAAGACTGGAAAATGTCAGTACCATAAGAAGCCCAGATAACAAATTATTTCCATCCAGAAAAACTCCATCATTCTTTCACAAATGTAAACACAAATGCAAAGAGTGATATCCATTGGCTGGGACTGATGCAACACCCCAGTCATACTCTTATCAAGTGTAACAACTTGAAGATGCAAAGGGATAGGTTTTATTACTGTTTTATTGTTTTGTGATGGACTTGTGTCCATTACAATAGTTCTGTGCACATAGCCGTTCCTATTTCAATAGAGACACTCTTCATCACTGCAAGAAACTTGTGAGAAATTTAGACTCTGGAGCACAGCTTGTCCCTCATTTTTTCTTAACCATTGTGTCACAGCTCTGATGATACACAGTACTCCTCTGCAGACTTCTTTAAGAAATTGTTCTGTACCTAAGAGATAGTTTCTATGGTAACTATGATTTTTGTGGCTTCTTGGGGTTTTTCGTTTTTTTTGTTTTGTTTTTTTAAACTTACTGGATAGTTTGGAAATACAGGGAGCAAGGCTTTAGTGTGACATTGGGAAGAGTCAGAACAATAAAATAAGCTAGAAAAATAAAGCATTCTGTGCTTGATCTAGCTACCAGTAAACTGAAACATCAGTTCAAAAGAACTGGAGCTATGCAGAAAGAAAAAAAAAGAAGAAAAAAAAAAAAAGGAGGAGGCCCAGAGCAAGCTCTGTCACTTGTCACTCGTACAATTTTGCACCTGATGGCCTTTTCAAAATTGGCTTTTTACAGTGACTGCTGCTTTCATAGTCTCCTCTTACTGAAGTTCTGACTGAGAAAAGCATTATACCAAAAGATTATAACAGACTATTTTATCATATGTGCTTCTCTCCCCTTTCACTGTTGTTTACAGTATAAATATGAAGTTGTTGTGTAGAATTTCTAGTGGAGCCACAAAAATGACAGTGATGAAGATATGAAATGAGCTGGTTTAGAACACAGCAAAAGATAGAAGGAAATACAGATTATAAGTAGCTATAGATATAAATAGATATATAAATCTTAGAATACAGATATAGAAAACAGGGTAAAAACCAGGGGGTATATGCTGTGTAAAAAACATGCCAAGATATTGAGATAATCACAAAATTCAAACATCCATTTCGGACATATGCTGGGAAAGCATATTCGTAGGAAAGATCTTTTTTAGGCAAACATATAGGTAAGATTGTAGAATACATTGCAACAGCTGGGCATTTGAAAAACCCAAGTTTTGCCAACAGCCCTGTTTTCTCTTTAGGCAGAAGCTAGGAGAGGGTTAACCCAAAATGGACTTATTCAATGAAAATTCAAATGATTATGTAATAAATTTCCTAAAATTTTATTTAGAGATCATTACTGTAATGCTTACCAGTTCTTTGTCTGTATTTAACTGTTTCATTTCAAAAAAATGTGACAAAATGTTTATCTTGTGGAATCAAAACAATGACATGAAATCAAAGGGAGCTGATGAATGAAAAGATGTGCTTAGTAGAGAGCTTTGATATTTTGTCAGTACTGTTAAAAAAATACATTATCCTTCTGTTTTGTTGCAAAATGGGGGGAAAAGGACCACATTATTCAGAAATTATTTGCAGATATGGAGTCTAGTTTAGCACAGTTCTGAAGTGCACAGTGACTGCAATTTCACATGTGCAGGGTAAAAAAGTGTAGTTTCTAGATAGACAGAAGTGAATCTTTTAGAAATAATATATGATTTTTCAATCTCAAAGTCTGAGAAGTGTTAATGAAACCCAAAGATGTTCCCATTTTACTTTAAATTGGTATTTGGCATCTCCTTTGAGATTATTGAAAGTTATTTTATCTTCATATAATTCTGAATGACTATTTGCTGAAAAATTGAGGTTCTTTTAAGGTGCCTTAGGTTGGACACTAAATTAATTGGGTTATCTGAACTCTGTTAGTCCTCTGAAACAATCTGGTCTCCATTTTCTGCTCTTAGTGACTTATTAATGTGGCTGTGACAGGAGAGGAAAAGAGCAAAGGAGAAAATGTCAGTGCAGTTACTTGCGGGTAATGCTTCCATCTGGAGAGCAATCACCTCCACAGTTCTTGCAAAAAGCCTGGATTCTACAAACCTTCTGGACAGTTGCTTTCCTAGAACTGAAATGAAAACCCTATAGCAGTAAAAAGTGGAAAAGATCACATGATGTAGAGTGTCCTATGTTGATGCCTTTGAAATTTTCCATTGAGAACAAGTGAGGAATGAGGACACCCAACTACCACTTGTCCTTAACACAACTTGTATTTCCCTTTATCCTATTGCAATGATGTAAGTGAAGTCTGCAGCCTGCAGCGTCTATTAAGCTGTAAATAAATGGATCTGTCAATCAGTTAGAAATTTTAAAAGGAGGAAAACTGTGCATTTGGTCATATGTAACCACTAGGAGAAACTTAAGCACTGAAACTGCTGACATTGATCATGTTCTCAGGAATGAGTCATTAGAAGTAAGACCAGCAAAACCAGGGTATACATATTTGTAATTTCAGCTCCTGGGCTGGTCTCAAAATTCTCCAAAGTAGCATATAAATAGTCATGTGACCAGATGTTTTAGCCTAAATCCATGATAAAACTCATGAGTTACTTCATAATATATGTGAGCAGGCAATTAGTTACCAGGGGTCTTAAAAAAAAAAAAAAAAATCCATATTTGTTGTGTAAGGGAAGCTGGAGTCCTTGTATCCAGATTTCTGTGGTTGTAGATTAGATCCCAGTGGATGCAAGTGCTTTGTGCATTAAACTTGTGCTGGCAGTAAAAGAGCACAGAGGCTTTGGAACAGCTCTTCTGACAGGATGTTCAGCTGCAGAACAAGTGATGTTATGGCCAGGTCTGCCTTAGATGGTCTCAGTACCACAGATCAAAGCCTCCACAAGGAACAGTGCCTTGCAGTAATACCTAGTGGCAGATAAGCCTGGGGGCAATGGGGATGTGTAAACTACACGGTGTGGTTTGAGCACAACAGCACCTGCCAAAAGATGGGTTCTTGGTCTAGAAAGGCTGACATACTCAATGTAAAAAGTGTAACATTATGTGATACTAGACTGACCATAGATTTTTCTTATTTCAAGCTTATTTGGTGAAATTGTCTGTTTTGGATTTTTTGCTTGTTTTTTTTCCCCCATCTTGTTGCTCAGATCTCTACAGTTGATGGCAGTTTCCTTTCTGTGTCATTTTGCCTTTGTTACAGTGTGCCATAATCCTTGCTTAACATCTCCATAGAAAACTGTATTAGCAAGCAAAATATTTATCTGCATGCTAGAGCCTGTTTCAGAGCTTAAGGTGATAAGATGGGTATTTTCCTTATGATCTTCTAGGTGTTTGCGTAGCTATTCCAGATTGGAAAAAAACAATCTCATCAGTAAGAACTGTGAGATTTCCCTGTTTTCACAGTTATGTGAATGCCACCCTTCCTGAAGTAATAATCACTCGCTAACCTTGCATTTGTTGCTCTTTCAGATTTCGCAGCCAGAGCTGACATTGCCGACAGCTTGATAAACTGTCACTTACGATGGCTTTGCCTCTTCCAGGAACATTCTTTCCTGTGTATACTCACTTTAAGAACCACCCTGATTTTTATCTGAAGCCTCTGCACAAATTAGGCAGCCTTTGCTCCGGCAAAATTATCCAGGGTAAAAAATGTGAAATTGTGGCTCAAGGAAACAGTGCTTATAATAAAAGAACAAGCTCACGTGGAAGAAGAGTTCTGTGGCACTAATAATGTGGGTACCCCTTGATGTGGGTCCTAGTTTCACATGGATCTTGGCAGTAGGATGATAGAGTTGAAGATAAAGTCTGCACGTTATATTTTGCAATTCATTTCATGGTCTGCTTTGGTGATTTTCTGTTTGCTTTTTCGGTAATTTGGTGACAAATTTACCGGTAGGTGGTGCTGCTGCTCTAAATCTTCTCTGTTCAATCTTGTCTTGATAAAGGAATGCTGGCACTTGTATTTCAGCATTCCAGTGATTTCTCAGGCTCTAAAGAAAAATATTAGGAAATATTAGTCATGTGTAATATTTTCTTTGTATTCTTGGGAAGATAATTACAATAATGAATCAGGCTCTTTTATTGTAACCATGTTATTATGCTTGTATATAACATCTCTCAATACAATTAGACTCATCCCACATGTGAAAGATCTTGGACCATCTGACTCTGCTTGCCATAGTGTCAAGCAATATGGAATGAACATTTTCTTAATACACACTGAAGTAATTATTTTCATACATAATGCTTGGGAACAGAGGGAGAAATATTAAGAACAACTTGTCTGAGTCATGTGGGAAGTCTTTATCAAGACAAGGAATAAAATCCAGGTAACTTGTGTTATACCTAATTTACTTGCTGTTGGTCAGCCACTCCTTCCTTAAGAAATAATTTGAGAAAGGATGTCTGTCTTGTCTGGCTCTGAAATAAAAACCACTGTAACATCAGAACAAGCAGGAATGTGGTTATGCTACTTCTCTTTTCTAGAAGCAATGAGGCATAGCTATTTTATTACATTTGTTGTTGTTAGTCAGGGCTACTGCTTGTTTGTCCGAGGCTACCAATAAACACAGTGTGATTCATGTAGAACTGCTTGAGGGATGGCTTGACTCCAAAAGCACAGTTTAGCCTTTATTTGGCAGTTGTTTGCCTAATGCAGAAAAATGTGTATGAAAGCTATGAAAAATGAATCTCTGCTTTAACACCCAGCTTGTAAAATCCACTTGATTTATCCTGCAGAAGATATTACTATATAAAGGAATAATGAAGACAATGCCTGCCTTCATTTTCCTTTATTTTTTGGTTATGCTGTCATCTTCAATATTATTGCAATGGATTCAGGCCTATATGGAGTCATCATGACTAATAAAATGTCTTTAAAATCAAAGATGATCTGTGACGCTGAGCTTTGAAAGGGCATTTTTTAAAATCTAATTGTAACGTATGTGGAATTTCCTTTCCCTTGTATAATTACTCTGATATAATCATGAAGCGTAAGGGAGATGCAGTGGAACAGAGCAGTAGAGCATTTGAAGAGGTGTTGTTGCCTCTCCAGAAGTGGGTCATCCTCCATAAGTTCTGTGTTACTGTTGTAGGCTGATTACTGCCTCTGTCCTTTCCTCTGTAAAACAGTGGTTTCCCTCTTGTGGCCTTTGAATCTCTGGAAATCTTTGGGCTACTTCCTTTGGGTCCTTGGTCATAGAGAAGGTGTCAGAAAAACACATATTTCTTAAATGTGATCTACAGGTACTGCCATTTCCAATGAAAAAAAAACAATATCAGGGACAAAGTAGAAAAAAGACAAAGTAGGAAGCTTTGAAGTCATCGATATAAATTATGGTCCCTGCAGAAACTGGGAACATGAGGGTGAGGAATGCAGAAGTAAAAATGCAGAAACAAAAGAGATTTGTGCTGGGAATAAAGCCCAGATTTTTCTACACCCTGGTGAAGAGGGCTGAGAAGGCAATTGCCTGGAAACTCAGAGTAATTGGATTAATCTCTATTAGCAATTAAATTTGGATCAAGAGTGGACTTTTGAATTGAACTCCCATCATCCACATTTTCTCTGCTTTAGTTCAGAGTGGTCTCAGAGCACCTAAACTAGAAAGATCCCAGGTGAAATCAGGACTCCAGAGGGGACCCCAGGAGCACACCTGTTCCATTTTAGTTGTTGCAATGAGCATGCAGGAGACAGGAATAGATGAGATGTAATCTAGTCCAGTAATCTGAAAGAAACCTCCTGAAATTGTGTAGTGCAGACATCATATGATAATGATGATATAAAAGCCCTTGATGACAGGGCTTTAGGTCTGCTGATGTAGGTCACTGCTAAGGGCTGAGGACATTGCATCTTGGTGGGTGGTGTGCAATGGGGCTCCACCAGTGACCACAGTGAGGCTATGGGCCAGTGTTCACATAGAGATGCTTCACAGTCTTCACGCTTTCAAAGCAGCCTTCTCAGAAACAGGATGGCTCTCACGCATGTGTCTGCACCGGTGAGAGCTGGGTGGGCAGTAGTTGGCCCTGTCCTTGTGAGTGAAGATGAACATGGAGCTCCAGCTGGCCAAGATGATTAATGTGGGTGGAGGGTGGGCACCCCATTGAGAAGGGACAGCTGCAGCACCAGGGCCTACCTGGCTGACCAGCAAGGGAGCAAAGGTTTTAAGAAACTTGAAGAATGTGGCAGTCTCCCTGCTGGAGTCCTAGTTCTGTTCCCCTAAAATGTTAATATTGTTTTGCCAAAATAGAGGTGTTTTATTTTTTGTTTTTTTTTTTAATTTGCAGGTCCTGTTAAATACAAATTGGTTTAGCTCTACTACACAGTGTGAATAAGTCTCTTCATGCCTTGATATTGCTTCCTTCAGGGTATTGAAACCATGTTATCATCTCCCTTCAGGCTCCTTTTATCTGACAGTATATATTAGACTCCTGTTTTCTCTATTTTTTATGTCACAGTCTCAAATCTTGTCTTCATTTATTTGCCTGTTTCTGTCCTTAAATATATGAGATAAGCTAGCATACTGAGTAGAAAATTTCCTATAATTCTAGGTAGATCATTACTGCATTATATAAAGCTTCTCAGGATTTGAGTTAGACTTTTAAATATATCTACTGTATATAGATATACAGTAGATGTATTTAATATCCAGGTTCTCTACTCAACTTCGTTAAATTAGGGATGTTAAATTATATCTAATTAAAGGTATTTTAGGGGGTTGTTTTTACTTTCTTCTTGTTCTTGTTGGGTTTTTTTTGTGGTGTTTGTTTGTTTGTTTGTTTTGTTGTTGATTTTGGTGTTTCGGTTTAGTTTTTGCTTAGCAAATGAGATCTACAGAAAATGTGTTTGTTTAAAAGGCAAGTTGCAGTTCTATGAAATATTTTTTTTAATATGATTATTTGTTTCCTTTGCTTGCATAGAAGGTCTGCAGATCTGCACTCCTGCCCCAGGAATGGATGCCTTTGCATTTGGGCATAATCTCATTAGTATCACCAGGACTTTCTACAGGCAGTAAGGTACACCAATATAAATCCAGTTTAGGGATTAAAACATAGCTATGACAACATACAAACCAAAAGAAGAGCCTTAGCTAAGGAAGTGATGCATGGTAGGAGGATGAGGGACAGTTGGGAATACATGAAAAGAGCAGATTCACAACCTGCACAGAGGCTTTGTGTAGCTTCTGTGTCTGGAGCTTTCCGAGAGCAGACTGGATAAAGCCAGACACAATGGGGTGTGACCTCAGATGTGTTCTGTCTTTGGGCAAAAGACTGGACTAGAGACCTCCCAAAGTTCCTTCCAGCCTGAATTTCCCTATGATCCTAGGAAAAATGAAGACAATGTATGGGAAAATATTAACAACCCACAGGAGTAAATCAGTGTTTACTGATCTTCCTTCCGTAGTTTTTACTATATTAGATTTGAAAAACCTCAAGAAAGAATATATTTTCATTTCTTTAACAGCTGGGATCAACCAGTTGCTCCGAAAATGCATACTATAGAATATTTTCTGGTCATATCTTCAAGATGGCAGAATCAAGTTTACAAATATCTGTAGATATTTATGTTTGACAATAGAGCCTGAATTTTGGAACCACAGTATATTTTAGAAGCAGTTTGCCGAAGCAAATACCTGTTTATGTGACCATTTTAATCAATCATGATTTGTCACTGTGAAAGGGTCAGGACCTTAAAATATAACAGTACATAGACTCCCTATCAAAGAATCTTCCAATCTGCTTTAAAGTCTTATAACCTTTTATAATCCTATAACAAATTCTATAGCATCTTTCTGTAAGGGTTGCCTGCTCACAGAACCTTGTGTTCTGAACTACCAAAATGGTTTATTATTATTTTTGTAGATATATTCTTCAGAAGATCTTTCATCTAAGTATAAATTTAGTCCAAGGTTGCTTGGCATATGAAGTCAAAGGAGATCATGACACTAGACAGCACAGGGCAGGTTTGTGACATAATTCTAAATGTCCTTTAAATTAGGGAGAGATCAAGTATTTACCCACACTGGGTATTATGCCATGGTTGAATGAGATGAAGAATATTGGTGTATTCAGTATAAAGCCACTGGGGAAAAAAAAACCAAAAAAACAAACATGTTAAATAAACACAAATAAGGCAGATTTATCAAAGAAAAAAGATTAGATGTAAACATGCTTGTTATGCAAAAGTGCTTCCACAGAGATCTGACTGAAGAAAACGCCTCATGACTTGTGCTTTAACCTCAAGAATTCACTCAGCATTTCCCAATGCAATCAGATGTGTTGATTCCTGTAGCCATGGGGTAGCTGCCCATTTTCCTGCCTTCCTGCCTCCTTTGCCTGCTTCTGCCTCTCAATTTTCTTTTACTCCACTCCTGCTTTTTTCTCTCCATTCTCCTTCCTTTCCCCATGTCTCACACATCTGGAGTCTAACAGCCTATAGACATGATTTTCCTAAACATCCAGTATGTTACTACTGTAATAATACAGAAGGAAAGGGAATGAACCATAAAATCATTGGCAGATCAAGGGAAAACCTGGTCTATATCACATGGGAGCACAGGATTCAAAATAATGTGGGGGTTTTTATTTCTAAGGAAGAATTGTAATGATATGTAAATTAAAGGCAGAAGAATGGAGGCCCAGACTGCTGCATGAATAATACCTCTGTAGCTCTGAACAATGAGGATAAGAGTTTTTCAAATGGCTCATAAAGGTACCTCTACACTGATTACATAGAAAACCACATCCAGTTTTGTCCAGACATTTAAAGTGTCCATTTGGGGATTTCTTTTCAGGAAGTGTTCCTGATGACCTAACTCTGGTGGAAGGAAAAACTGAAAATTGAACAACAGACAACATTGTTGAGTCCACCTGAATGAGTGTAGGAGATGTAGCTGCTCACTTTTCAAGACAAGTCAACTGTGAACATCAAGTCTAATGTTCTTCAAATTATGAAAATAATTATTAATTGTCTCATGGCTAAAGAATATTTATTGGTATATTCAATGGCAGGGTTTTTTTTTTTTTCTTTTTATGTATAGTGGTAAAATAATTAAGAAGTGAAAAATTATTTTTAGGACTGTAACAATTAATCAAGATTGAGCATGTTATAAAATATGGCTTGGATGTTCATCTGATGCAAATAAGCTCTTGTTTGAAATCAATAGAGCTGTGGCAGTTTATGCCAGCAAAGGGCTTGGCTCTTTTTCTTTTGCATGAATAATATACCCAAGCAATAATTTTTCTTTCTTATAGTTAAGTGCCAGATTTCAACCTGTTCATTCACAAGCTGTGGAACATAATCAGTTTTAAACTACCCTGTCTCCCATAATTCAGTGCTTTCTAGGATAGGGTTTGTCACTGTCCATTTTTCTCTTTGGTGTCAGTGAGGTGAAACAATGTAATTGTGAGTTTAGTCATGCTGCTAGTCTGAAATTAACAGTTGAACAGGAATTTCTCCGTAACTGTAACTCCAAAAATCTGGTGTAATACTCATGAAGGCTTCAGTGTTACAGTAGTGTAGAATATTTCCTGCCTTTGGATATTTACTGGCATGAAAGGAAACAGTGAGTCTAGGCTGATGAGGAGCTGGTTTTTGACAGAGAGGGAGAGGTACTTTGCCAGAAACAATGTTGCAGAATTGTAGCAACAGCATAGGAGATCTCAGCACGAGATTTTAGAGAGGAGAGAGCAATTAAATTTTGAAACAGAGCTGATTTCATTCTTTAATTCACCCATTTCCACAAGCACATGCAAAACCAAATCATGTATGTTCACATATTCTGTCTCCCCTTGCAGCACCATGTGCAGGCAGGCAGACTGAGATTCCCAGTGGTGCCACAGGGACAGAGTTGTATGTCACTTCCTCAGGTAACAAACTAAAGGACAAACAGAAATGGACTCAAGTTGTGCCAGGGGAGGTTTAGATTCAACATTAGGAAAAATTCCTTCACTGAAAGGGTGGTCAAGCATTGCAACAGGCTGCCCAGAGAAGTGCTGGAGTCACAGTCTCTAAAAGTGTTCAAAAAAGATGTAGATATGGTGCTTACAGACATGGTTTACTGGGGGACTTGTTAGTGCTGGGTTAATGGTTAGACTCATTGATATTAGAGGTCTTGTCCAACCTTAATGATTATACAATTCTATGACACAGGGGACGAGAGAAACAGGCCAGGTTCTCTTCACGTCTTTTGGATTTGGCTTAGGTTGGTGATTTTGGATATGGCTTTTTTGTTCCCCATATAAACTGGGGATTAGTCTCTGCATCCTGTTCCACCTGTGACCCCTCACGATTTACACAGTCTTTTCTTTCCCAGTTTGGGTATCCTAAGAAGGAACATGGAGATATGCTAGGCTCTTGATGATCTCCTGCTCTAAGTCCCATCAGTGCATCGTTCTTCTAGCCCTCCTGCCATGTGATTCTTCGTGCTGCTTCCACACCTGTACATTTTTTTTTATTCCAGTATAAACACCTCTGGTCCAATTCTCTACGCAAGACAGATGCTGTTCTCCTAATATTTAATGTAGACATTCATGATGAATTGTGATGCTGAAAAATACATTAATAGGGGCATTACAGAACTGATATTGAACTCTTGTCATATTAAATAGCAGTATATCATCACTGGTGTATTACTTCCGACTAGAAGGAATGTTGCAGTAGCAGGACTATTATGGGCTTGAAAGCAAAGGAATATTAAGCTTTTCATTAATCCACAGCTGAGTATACCTCATAATACAGGTAATTGCTGTTAAGAGTTGTTAACATAATCTGCATATCTTCCTATCCTTGAGACCGAATTAATCTCATCTAACTATAGACATCTGCAGTGCTGACATTTACTTCTGAGATACTCAAAGTTCTGGGTTACTGGTGAAGTAAAATGTACACTTCTAACTAAGGTGCAGTTTTTTTGGCCTATTTTAGATACCAACTTTATAATAAGAAAAATAACAGCAAAATATATTTATTTTCCCCTCTCTCTCGATTTTGAAGGAAGCCTATAGAGAACAGTTCAAATATAGAAATCTACATTTAGTTAGTAGTACCACCCCAGGTGTCTACTTTCTGTAATAATGGCCCCGTAACTATTATTGTGACCACATGTGGACAAAAAAAAATTTGCCTGCTGCCCCCCAAAGGATCAAATCAGTGATGGAAATACTTCTGGAATATGAAGAATTTGAATTAAAATATCTTTTCCATGTGTATAGAATGAAGGGATTGACTTCTTTTGTGATGTAATTGAATGTATTTTCATTTAGTCAGTGGGGACAAAATCCATTTTTATTCAAGGGGAGAATCTGATCCAAATCATAATTTTTCACCTGGCACATGATAAAAGTCAATTGAATGTTTCCTGCACATGACAGCATTTTGTATTCCATTTTCTTCTTACTGAGAATAGAGTTGATAACCTATTTAGCTCCTCTGGCAGGTAAAGATCAGCACCCAACACAACTATCCAAGGCAACTGCCTTCAAGCTGCTGTGTCTTTAATATTTTGGTTTTCACTGGTTTTGACCTACTGCTGCTCTTGCTAGTTTAAAGGCTCAGATTTCAACTTTTTCACATGACCAATGACTCTCTGTTATCACTTCTGGTAAGTTACAATGTCTGTGCAACTCCTGTTCTACCATTATGGCCAAGGGTTACAAATGTGACTACTAATTTTCAGTGCTCCCTCTGGAATACTTGAATCCAGACAGAGTGGCATGGGTCTTTCTGATGACATGGCTGACAGCTCCATACTGACGTTTGAGTATCCCAGTGGATCCAAAAATAGTTCTATATGCTTATGTTTAGGCATTTGAACCCTGCTCCATCTGGTTTTGAAATTCTTGGACTAAAATGCTGGACAGGGTTTTTTTGAGCTGCATTTCAGTAAGGTAAAGGAAAACATAAATAATTTTCCTGAATAGGATTCCCTTTGAATGACTCAAGGCTTGTTCGTCTACTGAAAGCCACCTTTCCTGCCCTCTCAGAGCCCCAAACCCCAAGTTCTTTTCAACATGTGTAATTGCTATTAAATCTGAGCCAGATGTTAAGAAATAACAAAATAGTATTAAAAGCTGGTGGAAATGTTTCCATAATGGAAGATGGTCACAAATGTGAAGTGTCCGACACTGCAGTGCAAGTGCTGAAGCATTTTTCAGTTTCTGACTGCAGCCCACATTAGCAAACCCAGCCTGGTTCTTTCTTTTTTAAATTTCTTATATTTTTAATGTTAATTTCTTTGTACAAAAGACCTTAGCAAGTCATGCACTTGTGATGTTCAAAGAGCTTTCCTACAGGGAGGACTTGAGTTCTTTGAAAAAGTGTGTAGTATCAGGAACATTGGTTAATATTTACTGGCTTACAACTGTAGATAATAGTAAAATAATAACAATCTAAGTTAAATAACAATCAGTTGCACAGCAACATGAAAATCAGAGTATTTCACAGAACTACAATAAGTCCTTGAGCTTTCCTCTGTTCTAACAGGTCCTGTCAAAGCAGATAAAGAGACGGGTTCAGAAACAACTGCTCCTTCAAAATAAGAGTTGACAGCAAATGGGAGTGATTGTACTGTGGAAATGAATTTTGCCATTTGAAATGGAGAGAAAACATGTAAGAAGAGTTAAGCTTATCCCTAAGACAAAACTGCTGGAAGCAGGCTCAGTCACAGAACTCGGCTGCAGAATCCACCCCTATGAAGTGACAATGGACAACATAACAGATGTTCAAGTGCAATGCCCTTAGTTGGTGGCAGTGTGAACAGCATATTTGAGAGGGAAGCTCAGCAAGGACTACTCACTGGGGGAAGCTGCTTGTAGGAAGAGCTACTAATGTCACTGCATGACAGAAGTTTGATGATGGCTTATGGCCTTTCTGTAAAAGGATGAGAATATGCTACGGCTCTGCTCCTCTTATGACCCAGCATTCCAAATGAGTAACACATCTCTGTGTGTAGATGAAAAAACATGTTTTAACTTTCTTGTCAGGAAGGCCTACTGGCATTTTTCACTCATCTCACTTTACAAAAATATTTGCTGTATCTGCTGAGTGGAAGCCTTGACAAAAAATGAGAAACAAAAATTGGGAAGAATGTTGCAGCGCGCCGTCGGGGCGTGCTGGGCAGCAAAAGCAGGGGTGCAACCGTCCCCCTGTGAGCCCTGCAATTCCCAGTAATCGCTGGTCCGGTGCAGGGACAGATAACGATGACACGGGTCTTTGGGGTAAAGGCTGGATGAGTTAATTAGGTGGACAAAATTAAAACCAAAGACCAAAGACAAAGCTGGGGGGTGAATAGAAGTTTTTATACAGTAACTGGGGGGGGGGGGGGTAGGAACATTATCCAATGAGGGTAAGGCTGGGGAGGGGTCAAAGGTGGGAATAACATTTTATAAACCTATCAGGGAGAACAGGGGAGGGGAATAATGCAAAGTAACAAATAGGGTGTCGAGTATTACAAAACAGACAAGGAACACTCTGGAAGAAGGGGTTGGGACAAGGAGGATTGACAAGGAATGTTCTGGAGAAAGGGGTAGGGATAGGGAGGTTCTACAACTTGGAAGGGAGGAGGTTAGGGAAAGGCTTGGGAAGATTGGCAACTGGGGAGGGGAGGAGATTAGGGGGCAAACCTGTACTTTGAAACAAAACAGACCACAACAGAAGAAGGAAGTCCTTGGACTAACACTCTCAATAATGCTTCCCATCATCTTGACTTTCTTGTTCTAATTCACACTAAAATTAATGGACATTTTTTCTGTGCTGATTTAGGCCCCTGTTCAGCGTGATTACAAAATTGAAAACTATGGCTTTAACTGCCATAGTTAAAATATGGACACTGGAGAGTGCTGATTGCAGGCTCTGTTACATTATGTCAATACTATCATGTCATTAGTGTTGTGCTTTCATATTGCTTATTGTAATGATCCCCCACCTGTAGTCCATGCTGAAACTTTGCACACAGATGATCAGGCCTTGCTCTCCTTATGTACACAGCGCATTAGAGCCAATGGGTCAATAGCAGCTGGCTGCAGGATTAAGCCCTGAATTTTGAAATAACCTTTGCAAATCTGTAGTCTATGAAATAAACATTATTAATCTTAAAATACCTTCCATCTATAACCAAAACTCTGAAGTGCACATTTGGGATAGTGCAATACCTAAGGAAATATTAGTTTTAAATGTGATGGATGCTGTCCCAGAATGAATAAGGAAGAACTTCTCTAGTATTCTCAAGCAGAACATGTAATTGATACCAAAGACAAACCTTCCTTGACTTCAAGACATCTCTTGTAGAAATTGTATGACAATCTCCCTTCCAAAAACCTATCATTCTTGATTAGATTACAGTGAATACTGATAGAGAATGGAAAAAATATCCACATTGGCAGTTCTTTATTAGGACCTTTCTGGATCCGTGCCTTCATTATGTTCTTAGATTTGCATGGTGAAATATGTAGAAAGAAAATTCTTAGCTGCTCTTGTGCTGCAGATTTCACGTCAAATGTTGGGAAAATATGCAGGAGTGGAGGAGGGGAAATTCTTCTTTCTGCAAACAGCCAATATAAGCTGCATACATGCTACCACCATGACTTAAATGACTGAAGGTCCTCTCCTGGCTGTATTCATAGAGTAACAAATTTTACCAGCTTCATTAAAGTGAGCGTTTTAAAGTATGAACAGCCATTTAAAAGATGGCAGTGGAGTTCTTACTCTGCAGTGTTTCACAAAACCCTGAATCTGTGGAAGTAATTGAATGGTAGGGGTGGAAATGGGGTAATTCCCTTGTCCTAACTCAAGCTATGAAGACCAAATCTGAATGAATCATCACAGGCTCTTTCTATAGCTGGGTGTTACTCATCTCATGCTAGCACAGAGACTTATAAACTTAGCTCCCAGGACTCCAAAGTTTCAGAATTCACCTGTTTACAATATTCAGCTCTGCCTATTTATAGTAGCCTATTATTACATCCATTAAGAGCTTTTTAAGAATTTCTTTTGAGTGCTTGAAGATAGCTATTCCATAATGTTAATGAGCAGACTTTCCCTGCTGACAGATGTGGTACGATTCAAACTTATTGTCAAGACTTCTGAAAGCTCAAGAAAGTAGACACTTGAAGGAAAAGTATTTATATATATGAATTAACACAAATGAGTGACTTACAGAAATGCATTAGCTGATATAAGAAGGAAGCAGTCTAAGTCCAATGCATGCTCTTTCATTCAAATCAGTGATTTTGCACCTTTTACAACTTGGTGTCAATAGTAAGAGCCAGGGCTTTGTTTACAACACACAAGGATTCACCTTTCACAAGGATTTTCACAGTGGTAATTACAACAATTTTTTATTGCCAAATATCAGCAAAGTGTCTTGGGGCTGTACTTTGCCTCTTTCCCACTTGTCTAAGCAATCTGTTGCAAGATAAGTCTTGCATTGGGTACTTTGCCTCAAAGGCACTTTTCTGTCATCGCTGTGTATGGAGCCAGGATCTGCATGTTGTGGAAAATAGCATAGGTTAACTCCCTGTTAGGGTGCCATCTGATTTTTTTTTTTTTTTTGAGCTTTGACACCTCAGTAGTTATGCTGATGAAGTTCAGCACCTCTGTTAGGTGGGTTGAAAGCAGTCTGCAGTGCTTTTTTGCTTGAAAATCAGTTGACAAAAGTAGAACCCAAGGCGGACTGTTCTTCCTCTAAATATTAAACTCTCTTGCTTTAGAAAACTGGTTTAATGGTTTGGTTAGTAATTATTACTCTTTTTCCTTTTAATGTGGTTTAGCTCAGCATTTTATTTCACAGTACCAAAGTGAGCAAAAGCTGTTGTGCAACAGCCTTCCCATGCAATAACAGTACCACCAACTGCTTTTTTGGGGGAACAAGTGACTGAGAAAGGTTTACAGAATAAATAAAAGAACATCAGAGCTATATATTATTTCCTGGTAAACAGAGACCTAGAACTTCATAAGACTATAAGTTGGTTTCTTAATAGTAAATAAGCCAATTGCTCCCTTTGTCAGAGTGCAGTCTAATATTCTCTGCACTCCAACTCTGATAATTTTGTTCATTATATATCCCAAAGGCTGTTTCCATGCTGATCTTAGAGGCATTAATATCAACCAATCTACTTGGTAAATATCTCTGAGATGCAGCATCATGGTAGTCTAATTTACTTATGCGCTAACATTGGCCACTGTTAACTTTCTCCTGACAGTGAGAATAAGTCATGCAAAGTTGTTTTCTCAAACAGGGGCATGCTGTTTCCATTTAGTTTCTTTTGGAGAGAAATTTGATGCCCAGAAGTGGTGGTGTTGGAAGCAAAGGGGATGCTCTGGTTTGTACCAGCCAGTGTGATGGCCCAGAGCTCAGGGAACAGGGATGTGCTGCTGGGCTGTAGCACTCCAGCCTTCCTCTCAGTTCAACTTAGTGCTGGTGGCAGCAACCCTCAGGAAGAGAAAACAGGTACCTCCCATCTTCTCATTTCATGCTCTCCTTGCTAAGATCATGCACAGAAAAAGAAAAAAAGTTTTTTCAGTCTGCAGTTTGAATAATAGGGTTTGCAGAGTGAATCCTTGTTCCAGAGTACATTTCCCAAGGCATTAGGGAAATGCCCTCCACCTCCCACAGACTGGCCGTGACTGAATGGGAGAATACTCTGTGTCAATGGAAGAAGGGAAGACTATGCCAAGGTGTCATGGGTGTCATGACAGGTTAGGAGGAAGACAGAAACCTAATCTGAAGGCAGATGGAGGCTTATGGATAGAAGAAGGATAGAAGATGTCCGAATAAGACTGGATGACTAAACCAATGCTGACATATTCCTTTTATGAGGGAAGAAAGGAAACAAAGACATGCCTCTTTGAAGTATCATAAAGTGAATTTTTGGAGCAATAGAAAAAGGAAACCTTGTCCTCAGTGAGGCCTGAACTAAAACACCAATCTGTGCTAACCATTTCTGTAGGGACACAGATGGAAAGAGCCTTAATATCCGGGCACATGTCTTTGCTCAGGACCCAGCTGTGATGGGGAAGAGATCAGCATCATTCTGTTTGCTGCTGGCTGTCATTCCTTTAGTTCTGCTTTTGTGAAATAATTGCCTTTAAGCAAAATTATCTGGATCACAATAAATAATGTTATATCCATAATCCAAATTGTGCTACTGTGAATGAAATTGAAAAATGTCATGTAAACCTCTCAAGTGGTGGATGGAGAGAACAACATCCAGCTGGTGTGTGGTGACAGGCACCCGAGGTAGCATCACCCATAAGGCAGCTTGTCTACTCTTGGCTTTGAGAGTCAATGAAATTTAAAGATTAGCCACAAAATACTTACTCCATGGTGGAAAGGCTGGTAGACGGGACAGCTGGCTAAAACCATGAAGGATTTGTGTTGTTTGGTCTCAGTCTCTTCTCCCATGTTATTTTTGTTCTTCCTTCCTGGTCCTTTTCTCTGATATCATCTCTCCTCTTCCTATCTGTCAGGAAATGTCTTTATGGCTTGAAATCTTTAAATTAATTTTCTTTTTCCTCTTCCTTTCTCTGAGCTTTTTTTGTAAAAAAGGTAATCTCTTGTGTCTTCCCAAGATACCTAAAATTCCTCTGCTAAAATGAGCTATTATAAACAAGACCTTTGCTTTTTGATTTTATCTAATTTGTTTTTCAGATCTAGGATATGGCTTGTAAGGCCTCCATAAACAATAGCAGAATACAAAGGCAATCCCTGATTCCTATTGACTGTATTCAAAACTGACCTGACTGGAAATCCAGGTATATCATTTGAGGAAGAAAAAGAGGGAGATCTGGTTTTGTCTAAATAGGTAATTTAATTTGCTGTAGGTATGTGGTAGACAGCATCTAATATGTTTAAGCAAGTGCTATATATAGAAACTGAGTACCTCTAGATTTTTGAAAATCTGGTACTTGAGTTGTATTTGACCAAGGAATTTTTACTCACTGAATTTCTTGGTTGCACCAATAGATGGCAATCCATCTTCACGTTCCTTCACTTCTTCAAAAGTGAACTAAAAGGTGAGGAGGAAAGAGAGAAAACAGTTTTCCTCAAATGCTTTTTTTCCCTTTTATGTGTCAGAGTTTCAAAGCTAAATGTTCAAATGCCCTGGAAATGAGAAATTATCTGAAAACTAGTCCACTGCATGCTACCACAGCACAAATTACCCATGCTGTCCTGTCAGATTTAATCTACTTGAATCATTTTTTGAAGTGATGATATGGGATTTAGTTTCCATGTGAGCTAGTAAACTGAGATCAACACTGTTCTTGATACTACTGCATATTTTAATCTAAGATTCAAATTATTGCCCAAATTCTACATTGTGAAATATTCAATAGATATCAAAAACATAGGAAAAAAAAGAAAAAGAAATCTCAACTCAAATGGATTTTCCTTGATTTTCCAGTCTGATTGTGCTTTGTGCTAGTGTAATTCAGAAATAACTGCAAATGAAATATCTCAGTGTCAGTTTAGCAAATGTGATGGTAAAATTAAAACTGAGTCTCGTTTGCTCTGCTGCCATTGTGGGAGCACTTGTGAACTTTAGAGATAGTTTTTCCAGAAAAACTGGCCTCCGTTTTGATTGGAGAATCTGATTGTTGAATTAATTTAACCTTTTTACTCCCTTTATTTACTCATATACTACCATTACTGCCACAGAGCCCATGGGCATGTGAAATAGTTTTTAGGAGATATTTCCCACAAAAACTAATTTAATGTTACCAATTTGTTTAAAAACTGAAAAACACAGGGAAATGAATGCCTTTGCCCTGGATGTGCAGTTCTCTGTACCCAGGAGTGGTCTGGGACCAGCAAGTTCAGTTCATTTGGCAAATAATACTTATTTCAGCTGCATTGTCTTGTTGATCCAGGGTGTACCTGGGTAAGGCTTTATGTGGAAAGTGGCTAAACAGTTGCTCCCTCCAGCCTGACAGCTGGGACAAAGCTCCCTGGATCCCAGGAGGCACTGGGATAAATAATATCCCACTGGATAAACAGAACAGTATCACGGGGAGCCATGTAGCCCTGCCGCAGCCACACAGGCCTGGGGCTGCAGTGGCAGCGCTCAGTGCTCACTCCACACCTGCACGAGAGGCTGCCCTGAGCTCTGCCTCACCCCAGCCCTTCTCCTGGCCTCCTGTGGCACTGCATGACCTGCTTCCCTCCTGCAGTGCTTGCACCAGGCTTTGGGAAGATGTCTGTGCAAGTCTCTCATTCTGCCTGGCACCATCTGAAAGCCTCACGCTATTTGGGAAGAAACAGTGTGCTTCTACAGTACATACTTCTTCCTGAATTCTTGGCATCCTGTAATTTATTCTGTCCTTTCTTGCACTAGCAAAGAGAAGATGGCAAGTCAGTAAACAGGCCTTAATCTAGAGTTATTGTTACCTAAGAATGCAGGTAGTGCTGAAAATAAATTGCATCGACTAACAGTGCACATTATAAAACCAGGCATTTCTTATAGGATCCTCCCCTTTACCAAAATTAGTGCCTTGTGTACAAAGAATAGCTCTCTTATTTTTGTTGGGGGGTGCTCAGAGCTGATGAATAGAGCTGAGGCTGAAGAGGTTATTGTGGATGCTAAGGACAGTAATAGGGCAGCTAGACCAGCAAGCTAAAAGAAAATGAAGTTTCACTCATTAGTTACCCATTCTTCTGGTTTCTAAGTGTAAACATGCTGTGCTTCCACAAGCCTGCAGGTACAGAAAAGGGCATAAAGTGCATTGCACCATTCTTACCTTTCATAATATTTCTGCCCTGATCATATGCTCACGTTTTATGTAGGCATTTTATGTATTTTATGTGCTTCAGAGGTTAGGCTTTTTTGTAATAGGACATCCATTTATTTCCAGAGGGAGTATTATTCTGCCTCTTTGTATTTTATGAAGCCTTTTCCTTTAAAAAAAAAAAAATGCCCCAGCCACTGTCTAGGATTATGTGAAATGGGGAGAGAATACACAAAACCCAGCCTTCAGCCTCAGGGATGAATCTCCATAATCTGAAGCCAGCACCAGATGAACTGCTGAAGGGTTGCTGTTTAAGCCTTGATACCATTACCTCTCCTCTTTGACCTGAAGGGATTGATTGTCTGCTCCTGGAGTATTAATGAGTTTGCTGAGCTTCTCTGCAACAAACCTGTGGGCATGAACTTTCTCTTGCCTGAAGGAATGAAGGATAAATCTCTGAGCTTGTTTTCATGGCTGCAGTTTAATTGCTGATACAGGGGATTTTGTCATTTCTTCAATGAACAGCATCAGAATCTATGAATTTTATATTTCCTCAAAAAAAAAAAAAAAAAAAGCAGGAGAGTGAGGTAAATGTAAGGAAGGAATGGGGAAAAGGGGAAAACACACAAGCATTATTTTTCTGGTCTCAGAAATGTATTTAATAATGCAGTGAATAAATTTTAACAAGGCGCAAGTCTCTGTGCAGCCCCAGCCAGTTCCCCCAGTAGATCCATAGCACTCTGATCCTAGTGAAAGGGTGTCAACTTCATTAATGGCAGCATTCTCCAGATACACACAAATTAATCAAGCATGTATGAGAAGTTAATGAGTATAAAATTAATGGGGTATTTTTGATGCCTTTGGTAGATATTTCTAAGTAAACAGGCATGTTTATTTCTGGACCTAGAGAGCAAAGTTGGAAAACCACAAAGTCAATAGGTTTTTTATTCATTTTCAATGAGCTTCTGAGCAGGATCTGGTAGTATAAGCACAGCAGAAAGATGGGGTCCTGGGTACAGCACCAGGCTAAAAGTTAAAACACTCAGTTTAAAGTTAGAGTGTTAATCTACTGCAAGTTAATAGGTCACTTTTCCCTCCATGCCTCAGTTTCCCTCCAAAAGCTCTTGTTTTTCTTCAGGGTGGAATTTACTCTTCTTTATGGGGATTTACTGAACTCCAGTTGTGAGAAGGACATGGTCTTTCTGGGAGACCATTGTGGTACTGTAATGTAGAATATCTGACCTGTAATCACAGGATAGGAAATTCCTGGGCATCAATAGAAGCCCCGGGTGCACTGCTGACATCCACATGCTCTGTTCTGTGTCACTGCATGCCTTTGGCATTTCCTCTGTTTGGGTTCTGGATCCTTTCTGAGCATGGATTGTCAATTTTACCAAACAAGGGCAAAAAGACAAGCAATAAATACAATCAATTTTCAACATATCAGTTCACGCAACATTAAGTTCACTATTATGTGGATGTTATTTCAGCCACTCTGTGTGTCCTGTTTATTTCACAGCATGCTTGCACATTTAATGTATGAGTTTGAAAGGAAGAAGGAATTTAACTTCACCTGTCACCTGGGGAAAGTTACCTTGTTAATTTTCTATTGTTTGGCATTCTGAGCTCTTGAAGAAAAGCATCAGGAGGTTTGTCCCTGCCAAAGGATATGACCTTTAGTGAACTGAGAAGCACAGCATGCAGTCTCTGTCTTAAACCAACTGTTGCATTGCTTTTCATATTTATTTAAATGTCCTCCAGCATAGTGCGAGAAACCAGGAGGGATCACCTGAAAACTCACCAGGATTATGTTGGTTCATTCCCTAAAGAAATACATTCACACAAGCACAGCTTTTCTCATAATGAAAAAATAGGAGGAACCCTTGTATGCTATTGGAATGACTGTTAAATGGAAGCTGCATCTTCCACTGACAGGACCAATGGGGCCATGTTTGGCCCCACAAGTAGAAACTGGATTTATTCTGAGCCATCACTCCTTTTGAAACATTTCTGTTTAGCCAAGGACCTGTATATGGGAAGAGGAATGATAGATAGTCATATTAATTCTATCTTTATTCTAAGCTGAGACCACCAACATTAAAATGCCACAGTATTTTTTTTTTTTTTCTGTAGCATTTCCCTAGGCTAAGTTTCTGCACAAGCCCTAAATGTAGATTTCCATAATATAGTATATTGTGATGTCTTTAGCATGTTGCCTTGGCACTGATCACTGAATTTTCTGGGTTTATTGTATTGCTGGGCTTAGGGAAAAAGTCCCCTTAAGAAAGAAAGCTCTGTACAGAAGAAGGAAAATAATGATTCCTTAAGAACCAAAAGGGCAATACAGGCTAAATTACAATCCCTAGAAAGAGATTATGCAAATCAAGGGAAGGAGAAATCATTGCAAGAGAGCTGGCAAAATAACTTATGAGAAAGGAAAATTAATTCTGTCTTGCCAAGACCAAGCACCTTTCCTTCACACTATCCCCTCAATGCTTTATCCAGCTTCCTTCCTGATATCTCTTTTGTCATCAATAGGTCAAAATTTATGGAGGATTTGGATATAGTGAGTGTCCCTTCATTTTCCCTAGTGTTTTCATGGCTCAGTATAGTACATTCTTCCCCTTCAGCCTTTAAATTCTGTTCCCCTTCAGGAAAACCTCTGTTGCTTTCAGAGAATCTCTGGAGGGTTTCTGCAGTCTTCTTTGGCTGTTTTTCTCAAAAAAGACTGTCTTTTGCATTAATATCTATGTCCCCAAGCTCCAGTGAGCAAGCTTAAGGTGGCACTTTATGTCCAAATAATTTTGCTAATAGGTCTTATTTATTTGAACTTCTTCTGCCTAAGCATCAGGATTTTAAAGCATCCAGCAAGGGTGGAAATATTTCAGTAATGGGGATGGGACCCACAATTTGTTGCTGTTGCATGTTTTTATTTTGCCAAGAATATCTTATACATATACTTTCATTAATAAGACTTTGCCTGGCTGTTTGGGGATAGGGTGCACAGAGTACCAAGCATGAAAATAGTGAGTCCCTTCTGAACTCTTTCTAATGGCCTTGTACCTTAGCTGCTCTCAGCAGACCTGGATTGTGATATGGAGAGTGAAGATATGTGAAGTGATACGGGAGCAGAATTACTGAGCCTGGGCAAAGAGACTACAGAGAAGGAGTGAAAAGATGACCTAAATGGTATGGATTTGAATTAGGGCAAGGAGCAGGTATTTGGTGCACTGAAGGTGAGATGGGTGTGTCTTAGACAAGGGTCCAAGTTGTGAGGGAGCTGGAACTGACTGGGAAAGGAGCCTGGTGCAGAAGAAGGAGCAGGGAGTTGAGAACATAATGTCTGATGGCTGGGATTGGGGTGAGAGGCTTGGATGGAAACCAGTGTGGCAAGGATTAGGAGAAGAAATTATGATGAACCATGTGGAGTGGGAGGGAGAGCAAGAGGAGAGCAGGGTAATGTTGGAGTGAATCCAGCTGGGGCGGGTGAAGGGAAGGACAGACGCTTAATTCACTCACTGCCTGCCTTCCCGCGCTGGGCTGGGGTTTCCATACCATGTTTCCTTGCTCTCTGCACATGTGAAAGCTTCCATCTCCCCTATGAGAGAAACATATTCCCCACCCTCCATGCTGATTCACATCAAAGATGACAATCAGCACTTGCTTTCAATTACTTCATTAGTTTGAATTAGTTGAAAGCTATTTTTGCATCCTTCAGGGATCCAGCCTGGCCTGAGTTCTATGACTGACACCACATGACAGAAAAGCTTCTGCCTTTTTCAATTTTGCAGTTTGTCTGCATATTGCAGCAAGAAATGCTTTCCCCAAATTCCACTCTTTCTTTTGCATATTTCAAATTAATCTCCTGGCCATTCTTACAAGCTGAGTCTGGTCTGTTTATTTAACTGGATAAATGTCTGATATAAAATCTCATTAGCCCAACAATTACCTTTGACACCATAGATTAATAAAGTCTCTTTGCCATGTAAATTAGTAAATCATAGTAAGTCCCTTCCAGCTCTGAGAAGGCACACTTTTGAAAGACTTTCAAAAAGCAGAAAATCAGTTAGAGTCATTAATATTTCTGTGGTGGGTACAGTTCATATCAGACATCCCAGATACCACCAGACACAGGATTTTATTATTACTACTGATGATAAAGCTGTCCCTCTGCATGATATGCAGACGAAAAGCCTAGTTGCTACATTAATCATTCCACTGGATGATTCTGTCAGTTCTTCCTGTATGGCATTTCTTTGGAAAATTGCAAAAAGAATGAGACAAGAACTGGTCTACAAATGAAAGGAAAATCAGAAGGTGAGTCCATTCTTTGCAGTACTTCTATTATCAATCCCCTTTAATAACTAGTATTAAGCACTATTAATGCAAAAAAATTATTTACAGTATTAATGCAAAAATTATTTAAAGTGCAGGAAATTTGGATTTCAGTTTGATTTCCTCCTCCATTTCTCAGGTATTCTCTCTGATGTGGTGAAAATACTCTCTTCTTAGTGAATGTGGAAGAAGCTCAATTTTTGGGTAGTGAGGGAGCTGGCAGAAGTGCTCACTGAGCCACTTCCATCATTAGATTCAATATTAGGAAAAAATTCTTCATGGAAAGGATTGTCAAGCATTGGAAAAAGCTACCCAGGGAAGTGGTTGGGTCATCTTCCCTGGAAGGATTTAAAAGAAGTGTAGATGTGGCACAAAGGGGCATGGTTTGGTGGTAACTTGGCAGTACTTGGTTAACTGGTGGACTCAATGATGTTAAAAATCTTTTCCAACCTATATTTGATTCCAAGATTCTATGATTTCAAAGAAGTCCAAATCCCATTCAAAGCCAATGCCATTCAAGTGCCTGTGAGACTTTCAAAAATTTAGTTGAAATCCTTCTCAAGTGACAGGCACTGGAATCTTCAGTGTTTGTCTTCCCAGTCCCTCGGGTCCTTTTACAAATATTATCCAAGCAGAGTGCTGCTTGGAAATGGGAGCTTATAATGGGCTATATTTGTTCAGAGAACCTGTAAAAACGAACATAAATGTGTGCGTGCACAGAACAAAAAAGATCCTTTTATGAAGTTTTCCATTCATGTAGCTGTGTTGTGTCATTCTTTCATAATAAATGGAGCTATGTAGGTTTTCCTACATGGTGGAAAAATAATTGGATTTCAAGTAGACATGCTAGAGCCTTGTTTACTCAGATGTCATTCCTTTATGGTACAGCACCTCTAATTCCGTAGGGCTGTTCTGGCCATGCAGGTCACCAGCAGCCTCATTATTTTGTACAGGTATGGTATGCCCAGAGTCAAAAATGACTGGCAAAAAGAGCACATTGTAATTTACTCTAACATTGTAATTAACCCTAGAATGGTTCTCAACCTAGGATGATGGTTTTTAATATTGAAATTACATTTAACCACTCCAGTAGCGATGAGCAGAAAGCAGGACATGTAGAAATAAGCAAAATAATGAAGTGATTAATATTCACAGCATAAAGAATTCACTCTTCCCATCTGTTAGAGATCACTAGGCATTCCACTTATCTGTCTGTAAATCAGAAGCAGACTGATGATTTACAAAAAAAAATAGTAATTTTTTTCAGAGAACTGCACCTCTCTTGATGTTTTAGCTGGTTGCTTGTTATCTGGATTTTACAAATGTGGTTAATTGTGCATAACTTTACTGAATTTTTTTGCAAATATATTTTCATGTTTGGTCAGAAAGTGTTGTGCAAGATTATCCTAATAATTATAGTAGAGCTTGACTGTTAAGTCCACCTCTGATTTCTGCTGAAGGCAGTGGGATTTACAGCAGTGAGCTTTAAAGATGGTTCTCCTGCTAGGCCTGGATCACTTGCTTAAGCTCTACAAACTATATGGTGTTTACTAGAATAATTTCTTTGATCACTAACCCCTGGCCCAAGCTATTAGTATCTGGGGACTAGCCAGGTTTCCATTAAGAGGAGAAATTGATGACAAAAATCAGAGGGTTTTTTTTTTTTGGTACTATCCTGCTTATTTACAAAGAATATTCACAAAGTTATGCTTCCCTGAACTGGGCAGAAACCCCTAGAGGCAGCTCTTGAACACAGTTTAAAAATCTAATGCCTCAAATGCCTTTAACTTTGTCCCTTTTTCAGGGCTGCCAGCACAAAAGTGTTTTTCTTTGATTCACCACTTTCTTTTGTCTTGCTCTTCTGTGTTTCATGTCCCACCTGAACATGAGGTACTGTGCAGATGACTGAACACTGGAACAGCCTACCCAAAGAGGCTGTGGAGTATCCTTTCCTGGAGATATTCAAAAGCCATTTGGACACAAATCTGAGTAACCTCCTCTAGGGGACCCTGCTTGAGCAGGGAGGTTGGGCTACATGACCTCCAGGGGTCCCTTCCAACCTTACCCATTCTGTGATTCCGTGATTCTGTCCTTGCAAACACTGCCTTGCTGCCTTTGAGGCCAGACTCAGCCAGTTGAGCCAAGGTCCACTCTGGCTCATCTTGACCCTCAGCTACCATGGCCTCCAGGTACCGTCTTCCCTAAAACAATGTAATTTCTTCTCCTGTGGGTGAAAGATCAGTATTTAACCAATGCTGCAGTAAATGGCAGCTGCTGAGACTTTTTTTTTTCCACATAATACAAATTTTCTATCACTCACACAAAGTTATTACATGTATAAACCTGGTGGGAAAGGAAAACCAAGCTGTGAATCAAGACTGATGTTCTTTTAGAATTTTCGGGTAAAGGGGATTGCAATTATTTTTAGATGAAAAATGGTGTTTATATAATGTCAAAATGTTGTGCCTTTTCTATGTTTAAACTCTCTTTCCTTAGCAACAGTCTAGTAGGATTGCTTTAGTTTGGGTTGGTTCAGCACAGGTAAAAGTGTTTTATTCTGTTGAGTGGCCTCAGAAGTTTTAGCTTTCTCTGTTTAGTAAATTTTTATACTGCATTTCCACTTCATGCATGAGATGGAAGTTTGAGATGTTATCACTCCTGATGGTCTGCAGGCCTCCAAAGAATGGTTTCCTCCTTTCACAAGACAAAATGGATTTCTTTCCAAGCGTGGTGTGTGTTTCAAGGTAGAAATCATCTGACTCCAGTGCATGATAACAGCTGCCAAAATAATCCAACTTGTGAAAGGAAGTACAGTCATCACTCTCCTGAGGTAGAAGGCCTGTGCAGTGAGGTGGTATAATGAAAAAGCCCTATGGGGGTATTAAGCTAACTCCAAACAGATAATGTGAGACCATATCAGTAAGTCAACAGTGAAACTGTTCAACTGAACTTTGTCAAAGTATTTTTTTCCAGATAACAATGTCAAAAAAACCCCACCTGATTTTTATGAATATATTCTCAATTTTTTTTTTTGGTTAGGCTGCAGCACAGAAAACCACTGGCATGCCTATTTTTTCCTTCAAGGTGAATTTCAAACTTTATTAACATCTGAGTGTAATCCCTTGTTTGGAGATATAACCCCAGGGACTGTCTATATTTTAGTTTATTTTCATAATAAATGTTGACATGAGGTGCCAGTAAAATATAGATTTCAGATGAATCTCTAAGCTGTTACCTTTTTTTTTCCTTAGCCTTTGAGCTTGCTGTTCCTTGTGGGTCCCTTCCAGCTTAGGATATTCTGTGATTCTGTGATTCTCAGATTGGAAGTCATCTTTCAGAAAGTGTGTATTTACACTAGTTTTTCTCTAAGGCTTTTGGATATTAACAATTTTATAACTTATATTATCAGCCATTCTGTCTCTTTTTCAAATGTCTTTTCACTCCTGTGGCTTTCAACTTCTTTCAGTTTCAAACTCTTACAAATTTTTCTGTGGAAGTGACCTCTGTATACCATATTCTAGCCTACTGACAAATTCCTTTTTTTTCTTAGTTACCCTTTGCACATTCCTTAGAAATTTTCTGTGGGCTGCCAGACTGAAAAACCACAGATCTACTGCCAACCCACATCAGCTGGACTGTCCTTCTCCTTTTCCCTACTGCATATGCATGCTTTTACTTGGAGTGTATATATTCTTGGCAAATGCACAGTTTGTCTCTGGCCAAGGGATTCCAAAAGAAAAGCCTTTACCACGATTACCCTTTTCAGCTTGTATTGATTTTGAGTCTTGAGAGATTTCCTGCTGAAGACTACTGAGGTCCCATGTTAGCTAGAAAAAGAAAGAAAACAAAAATTTTTTTTTTTTTAATCAAAAGAAAAACCAAACTTGAAACAGTCAAACATCAGTATTTTCAAGACAGTCTTGGCACCAGGAAACTTGACATTGGTCAGAACCAGTAGGTTCAGTTTTCAATTCTTCTTTACACTATAGTCTTCAGCCCAAATACTGCTCTGCTACCACAGTTGTTTTCTATATCGTTGCAAGTTCTTGTATGCTTTCATAAATACTAACACGGATTCTCAGATTCTGAAAACCTGTGTCTTACTGTGAGCACCCTGCCTAGACACCTGTCTAAGCCAAGACTGCACTGAAAAAATATTGACATCTCTTTTGTGTCCAGTTCAGGTGTGTCGTCAGTAATATTGACATCTCTTTTGTGTCCACATCAGGTGTGTCATCAGTAGAACTTCAAAGCTCTTGCGAGACCTCTAATGGTGCACATGGAGCTGTATATATTACAGAAACAACCAGAAATAAGACAAGAGAGATTGAAAGTATATTGCTAGGAATGGCACGTTTGTGTATTTGTTGTAAAAAGTTATGAGCTATGACTATGCCCTTGTGTCTCTTTTGCCTTGATTCTTTACTGTGCAAACAGCAAAAGAACACAAATAACCTGCCTTTTGTGCACCTGTTTTATGGAGAATCCTTAAAAATGATGCAGTATATGGTGTGTGGGATGGTTTTGTGGGGTTATAGGGACTTCTGTTCTCTCCTTTGGGTCTCTCCTTACAAAAGAGTACTACTATATTGGCTAACAAGGAAAGTGCTTGAAACAAACTGCATATACCCACCTCTCCTATTTTAGTGTAACAGAGGGAATGCTCTTAGCTGCAATTCCAGGCTCTGCCTGAACCCTCTTTATCCAGCATTAAGTCTTTTGAAGTCTTCCACAGCATAAGCTTATTGGTGATTTAAATGCTCTTTATTTCTGAATTTAAGAAAGTTACTAACTATAAACTGGTTTCTCAAACAATATCAGGAAGCTTCAAAGCAATGTGTGCAATTCACTATAGCTATTGGGAGCGGCCAAACTGGTCCAAAGAGGAATTTGGAAAACTATGCTCTCCCAGTATGCTGAGAGTGTCTCAGAAGGCACTGCAGGAGCTCTGCTGATTATTCACCCTGTCCAAACTTAGAGGGGCAATTTGAGACAAGATGGTATTAGAAGCTTTTTAACGAGCTGGAGGAATTGGGGTTCAGACATACATGATTATGATGACTGTGAATCCTTGACACAGATCTTTGAATAGGGCAAGCTGCATAGAGCACTCATTGGATCTCACGGACAGTGGCTAGGAGGCAAATTCCAGTCAAGGGGAGTACAGACTCAGGGATCTTCAATTTTGCAAAATAGAAATATGAAAAACTGAATGGGAAGAAATCCAGTTTTGAAGCTCTGAGAAGGGAATTTCAAAAGAACTGATCTGTTTTTAAAAACCTTAAATCCCCTGAAGCTTCTGATTAATTTATTGAAAAAGTGTTCATAAAAGATGTAACCAAACCCAAATCTGTTGCTTCAATACAGAACACATTCAGGATGAAAAGCCCAGGGCTTTGCCCTACCAGCACAGAGAGAGCATTTCAGCTGTCATTCAAGTAGGCACCTGTCACTCCCATCACAGCAGGAGCAGCATGATTTCTGGCCTAATTTCTAGAACATCACTAGTGTTGAATGGAGATCTCAGACACTATGCAAAGCAGGACCCAAAACTATAAACGCTGCTTTTTTTTTTTTCTTTTTCTTTTTCTCTTCCCCTATGAAAGCCTCAAGGAATATGAAGTCATTCTTAAGTCTGTTTCTGTTCCCTAGGCTTTTCTTTCCACAGTGGTGGGCTGATCCTCATATATTTGCATGATGCTGTGACCCACTTTGAACAAAGTTATATGTGGATCAGTGAAAAACAGGATATGGTTTCCTGACTTTTGGATTATTATTCAAAGGAAAGGAAACCCAGCTCAACATGCCATGTTCACTGTTGCATTACAACACATCTGAGTAGCTAAGCTTTAGTGAAAGAGACCCATGGAGGAACAGGAGTCTGCCTTAATAGTACAAAAACTTTCTGCAGGCATCCAGCTTAGTACCAACCGGAACAACTCTGGCAAGAGCTGTGGGATGTGAGTTCTATGTAGGAAACTGAGGTTTGTTCTTTGGTTATAACTGTGGTTTAGCTGTGTATCAGGGCTGTGAAATCACAATGTACACATTAATTCCAGGAGTAGTCCAGCAGCTCATCCTGATTTGTTACCTTCGCAGACAGGAAAGTTGACAGTATTGTTCTGCACTGAAAGTCTCTTTCTAATGATCTTGTCCATACCTGCTGCTTGTACTGTCAAGTCATGCTGTCATGTAGTGGTGTTCATGCATACTTGGAATTCTGTCTTGGAATTTACTTATCTATTTTCTCTATCAAATCTGTAAGAATTAAAGGAGGATTTAATTGCAAAGAAGCATTTTGCCCTATCCTAAATTTGATTTAACTGCAAAGCAAATAATTTTTTGAATGTTTTTGGTTTGTTATCTTTTTTCCCCTAAACAGTGATTAATATAGATTTAAAAGCAATATTCATAAATTGCTCAGCTCTTTTATGTTTCATGACAATGATTTTGTGTTATGTTTACATCACTGCTCTTGTGGCTGTATTAATTGCAGGGATTATACAACATCAAGGGCTGAACAAATATACCTGTCATGGATCTGCAGTTCACCAGATCCAGTGGAAAGGATGGAAGCCTTCCATTTGGTTGCTCTTATTTTAAAGCAGAAATAGAGGTGCTGTGAGTAATGTATAAAAAAAGGACACGATCAGCTCCATCTGGAAGGTCCAGTCCTTCAAGAATTTGCCTCCTAAGGACTTTCTGTGTTGAAGGTTCCACATTTCCTAACATTCCTAACAGATCTTTGCAGAAATACATTTAATTGTTGCCATTATGAGGCCTAGTTATAAAAATAATAATAAAATATGGGTTTATGACAATTGTAATGTGACAAACATTTGGCAGATCTCTTGGAAAACTGTCTCTATTTGTGTCTTATATAGACCAGCACTCCTAAGTAATAGCAGAAAACCCCAGCAGAGATGACTGAAAATAAAATCTCAAGAGATTTTCCTAAGCTAGTTTGACTTGCTACAGATATCTGAGTACTTTTGAGGCAATCCTATGTATGTAACAGCTTCTGTGAATGAAAAATATAATGAAGGATTACCAGAACCAGACGAAGTATTTCTTCCAGTTACGCAACATTAATGCATTAGGGTCAATCCCACATGCCCTAATATAGCAAACCCCTTAAACATCTGCATACACTTAAGTCCAAGTATATTTTTGCAACTGTTATTTGGTACAGAGTAGAATAATTGAAAAATTACTCACAGATAAAATGCATTTAGCAAATTACAAATGGGTATACATAACCAAGCTACTGGATTTCTGTTTTGGGTCATGAGGTTCAATATCCCTTAACACATTGTTTTAGTCTGCTGCATACCTCATCCATAATTTAGATAATAAGGAGAGTTAAGAAAGACTTCCTTTTATATTTACATTTATCCTGCATCAGATTTTTGGTGAGAAATGGACTTGTGGCAATTGTGTTACAATCCTAAGTGAACACAAAATATTGGACCCAGACAGTGAAGCAGGCAAGAGGCACAAGAAGCCTCCTTGCACTTTTCTCTACAATGATGAGTACAATCTTAGTACAGCTCTAACTCTTATTGGGTGTGCATTTTGAACCTAAATTTGACAGGTTTTTAAGATGCCACAAGCTCAGTAGTTTGAAATGGCACTTAATCTTCTGGCTGTGTTTTTGAGGTCAAGTATGATGGTTGCCATGCTTCATGATGAAGTCAGGGCTGCCAGCAAATGTGCATGTGATCTCAGCACACCTGCCAGATTAGACCTCTCAGGTAACTTTACACAAAAAGGCACCCAGATTTTGAACCCCAAATAGCCTGAAGCAAGAGATTTTCTTGAACCTGAGCTGGGATGCTGGAGGCCAAGGTGTGCAGCATCACAACTTTAGGCACTTGTCTGTAGGAGGGAAAGGCAAGGCTGTGGGTGCTCAGATGAAGTAACATGTCAATAGCCAGTCCAACTGGTTCTTGGACTCCTGCTCCACATGCCTTCCTGTTCCTGCTCCACAGAAATGAGGAGTTCTTGGTGTTTTTACAAGGTGGCATTTAGCCCTGTGTCTGGCCTCCTCTGGCAATGTTCCCTGGCCAAGCAGCAGTGATAACAGCAGCTTCTTGTCATTGGTATTCAAGTAATATCTTGAGTGTTCAGGATGTCGTCCTGTACATACTGATGTACATCCTGCTGTCATTTTGTTCAGGATGTCATCCTATATATTTTCTACTTAAATGTAGATGTACATCCTGTATATTTTCTACTTAAACATATCAAAACGAACCCCTTCTCCAGGAATGATCACTTAAGAGAATCACTAAGAGTAGAAGTGAAAATAACTAAGCAATGCTTAAGTTAGTCATTAATTCATACAAATGGCATAAATAAATAAATAACATGGCACAAACAAATAGGGTAATAATAACTTGATTCTTGCTGTAGTTTGTACAAAGAGTAAGTACTCATTTGATATGAGCACTATAGCTATGACACAGGCAACTTTTTATAGCCTCATTTATTATGTGCAATATATAATGCAGAGATGATGAGTTCTTTACCAAGGTCAAGGATTAAGTAGGGAAGGAAGCTGCATGCAGTGCCAGACATCTTAACAACTGTAGGTGAGCACCCATGACTTCCCTGTGATTTGGTCAGTGTCTCTGTTAAGTGAATTAAGAGTGAGATTTTTCAAGCCTCCATAAGACGTTAGTTGCAATTAAAACTATGCCTTAGAGTTCCTTTTTTCCTCTTAGGAAATCCCAGGCATTTTATTTTTATTGGCTTTGCAGTATCTCCAGCTATAGACTGAGGGCAACTGGTGAAAAAACAAAATGCAAAACAAACTAGCAAAACCAAAGCAATCAAACAAACAAAAAAAAAAGACAATTCCTGCTTCCAACAGCAGCACAGAGCTAATCCCTGCAGTGGACATTTGTAACAGCCAAAGCAATAAAGGCTTCCACATATTTTAAAAGTATTTCACAACCTTTACTGATTTCTAATGAAGCTGAATTAGCAGCGTCTTTATTTTCTAGGGGCTGCATCTTAGAATCAAGGTTGTTGGAGAGGTGAGTATGAAATCATGTAGCTGTGCACAGAGAAAGAGCAGCCTCTGAAACTGCATGCTTGGCTGGAGTTCACAAAGCATAAGCCAATTTTTGTGCCCACAGAGCAGTTCATTTCTTGGCAGCTGAATCGGAATAAAGCTCCAAGGCTACAGCGGCCCACAGCCTGCTGTGACTCGGTGACCACAGAGCCTAATTTGTGCTGGATAAAGCCCTAAAGAGATTAACTGACTCATAACATATGCTACTTTACCTTCTACAAATGAACCTCAAATGCAGTGCCATGTTTCTGATCCCTCTCTAAATTTCACAAATACCCCACCACTTAGTCACAGATATAGGGCAACCTGAAGAAGAAAAAAAAATTATCATTCATACATTTTTTTACAAACACTTCAAAATGCTATATGCTTTTTCTGCCAGGAGTGTGATATTTGACATTAAGGAATCTATAAAAAATGCATACATTCATTTTAGGAAACCTCTGAGCAGCAGCAGTGCAGGTGTCTTACCTGCGGCACAACCACGTAGGTGAGGCAGCTACATCCAGTGTTGAGTTTAGCAAGGGATGGCCACATACAAGTTTGTAAAAGTCACTGAATCTCTTCAGTCTCCTGAGGCCTGTAAAGTGCTCCTTGGAGATGGTCAGCAGCTTAAAAGACAGACTAGCAGGAGCAGGAGTGCAGTCAGCAGAGTCAGGGTGTTTTTAACCCAGACTGGTGAGTGCTTGCACTGTGAAGCAGATACACTCTGTGGTGCAGCTGTTCCTGACTCCACACTGTGGAGCTGGCTGGGATGAGTTATTTTCCCCTGAGAAGAGAATAACTTACACACAACAATATTACACTGGGGACAAGGATGCTGTTATTCACCCAGATGTCATTCCAACATGGACTTTGAATGTGGGTCTGGGGACAAGCAGTACATATAGCATACAAGACTGTGAGGCTCAATTCATTTCCATGTCATGAAACCCTATCTTCCCAAAGGATTCAGATGAGGGCAGTTGGGATGGTCACATGTACAGGTCATCTTCCACAAAAGCAGTGGTCTGACATCATTGGTCTAACATTTCATAAATTCTTTTGAAAACTCAACCCCACTGCAGAAAAAGGAATTTATTATCAGTGATTTCAAATACAGCTAACTCCATTAAATTCAAGGCATTCCATTCTATTGAAATAACAATAAATATCAGTTCAAACAGACATTTTAAATGAGCTAATAAATACTGAATCAAGTAAATGATGCTGCTGATTAACAGCTCTACATTTTTAGCCTCCTTTATTATCATATTTTAAAGCCTAACATATTTGCAGACTTCAGGAACAGTGTCTAGAGGAGGGTTAAATGGGAATGAATCTGTATTAAATGGCATCCTAGAAAGGTTTTGGCTCTTGTAAGATAGTTCAGACATCCTACGCTAAAAGCCCTGTGTCTCCTCAAAACTGGAAATGTCATGGCTTTGAAGTTAACAGTTAAGATTCTTCCCGGTGTCTTTTTTTCCTGAGATTTTCTGTGTGCCCTTAAAAATCACATCATCCAAATCCAAGTGAGACTGAAAACATAGCACCTTTAGTGCCTTTTTAGAAGCATAGTCTTACACTGCTGTTCTCAGCAGATATATGTCAAGAAATTGAATTATTGTCTTTTACCTCCTAGGCATTTGCTCCAAAGACTGAGCAAAGCATGTCAGCTTCCATGATGCAATTGCACTTGCTTTGGGGTTGTGATCATGGTCAGTGGCTGTGGATGAGCGGATGAGCAGGAACTCATCAAGTAGAGCAGTTGCCAGTTATTGTGTGGAAACAGTCTAAATACAGTGAAGTTCCCACTAGTGAAGTAGTATTGTAGTGAAGTTCCCAGTATCAGTGGATTTTAAGGGAGCAAGTTCAACACCATATCCTACCAGTGTGCCTCCAGGATCATCCAAACCCACAATTCTGTCATAAGTCAAACTTGTTTTCAGCTCAGACAACCAGTCTGCACAGGCTGCACATTTTTACACTAGTAAAACTGTTTGATTTTTATGTCTGGAATCTTCTTGATTTTTGTATTCATTACTCTCCTAAAATGCATAGTGAGCTGGGCTGATCAAGTCCTTACCATAACTGATTAACTGGGGATCTTCTTTCTCTCCCTTTTCTTTCCAAACTTCTCCTGAAAATGAAACTAGATCTTGCAGCCACCAGAAAAACAAAGCTCAGAAGGTGTCAAGTTGGTAAGATGTATAAAACTGAATTATTTATGCAAATGAATGAAGCTCAGAATTTCCCCCTCCAAGCAGAGACCCTGTGCTCCCCAACCTGTTAGATGCATGTATTGAGTACGTAGTGAACAAGTCAGTTCCTCAAAGACCATAAAATTGGCACAGGCCCATTGGACTCAGCAGAACCATGCAGCCAAGGATGCTTATTTAGCTCATGGGGGAATGATATGATTTTAATCTAGGAGGATTTGAGTGTTACAAAACACTCCAGTAAAAAACTAAGGAAAAGAAAAAGGACAGAGGGGAGAAGAAGGAAGGGCGGAAGGAAGGGCGGAAGGGCGGAAGGGCGGAAGGAAGGGAGGAAGGAAGGAAGGAAGGAAGGAAGGAAGGAAGGAAGGAAGGAAGGAAGGAAGGAAGGAAGGAAGGAAGGAAGGAAGGAAGGAAGGAAGGAAGGAAGGAAGGAAGGAAGGAAGGAAGGAAGGAAGGAAGGAAGGAAGGAAGGAAGGAAGGAAGGAAGGAAGGAAGGAAGGAAGGAAGGAAGGAAGGAAGGAAGGAAGGAAGGAAGGAAGGAAGGAAGGAAGGAAGGAAGGAAGGAAGGAAGGAAGGAAGGAAGGAAGGAAGGAAGGAAGGAAGGAAGGAAGGAAGGAAGGAAGGAAGGAAGGAAGGAAGGAAGGAAGGAAGGAAGGAAGGAAGGAAGGAAGGAAGGAAGATTGTAAATATAATTATCAGCAAGAAGAGTAGAAGCAGCTGTCTCTGGCAGACATGTTTCATTCCATCAGAGAGCTGTGGGTATTTGGAAATAACCCACACTTTTTATGTATTTAACTACAAGTTTTCCATTTGGAGGCAATCAGGGATTTCTGCTCAAACAAGAACTTTTCTCAGAGTCTTTGTTCAGAAAGCACCATTTTTCCTGTGGCACCAGCATGTGAATGCCAAGGTGCCACATGGAGCATAGGCAAACCATGTTGCAGGGAGGGTTCCTGATTTCACAGCTTTTGGTCACACAGTCCTGGTGGTAGATGAAGATGTTTTCAGAATATGCCTTTCTCCAAGAACCTAAAGCTTTCATTAACCAGGCGGAAGTGGAGATGACCTTGGTCTTTGGAAGGGATAGTTGTTAAACCATGGCACCTGACAACCGTTCCCACTGATAACTCCTCAGAACTCCTGCACACAGCATTTCCTGAGGGGGACTTCACCATCTGCCATAAACTCACAGGGGATGACAATCAGGCCAGAGACTCAGACTCCTGTGTCCTCCTTAATAAGAACACTGAAAGGCTGTAATTTTTGCCTTACTAGCTCTGTCACATTTCCTCCCTATTTGATTGCTTTATTTTCTTTTCAGCTCTTCCCTCTGTTCCCTATGTAAATGCCTTCTTTTTTTTTTTTTCTTTTCATATAGCACACATGGCCTCTAGCATTTTAATTCCAGTGTTTAAGGCCTTAAATAGTATAGTACTGCTTCTGTCTACTTGCAAGACTTTCCATGGTCTCTTACTGTGTCACGGCTGTAAATATCAATTGCAAGGAGAATGTAACATGATGGAATGTAATCCCATGTCTTAGAAGCTAGCTCAGATTGCCAGCACCTGCATTCTCAAAGGAGAAAAAAAAAAAAAAAACCTAAAAAAAATGAATGGCGTGGACAGTATTTTTGCCAGTCTTCAACCTGCCTCAAAGCTCTCCTTTGCAAGTCTTAGGGCTGCTTCAAGATTGTTCAAGATCAGATTGGACAGGGCTCTGAGCAATCTGATGTAGCTGGAGATGTCCCTGCTCACGGCAGGGGGGTGGCACTAAATGAACTTCAGAGGTCCCTCCCAACCATAACCATCCCATGACCATGGTCCTGTGTGCCTGTTAGTCCCAGCCTTGCTGGAAGGAGGCTGTGTGCACTTTGCAGAACTGCTCTGTGCCATGGATACAGTTGTCTGTGGGGTCTCACAGTGAGACTAGGAGAAAACTGCAAATCTCTATGATTATAAGTGGAGGAAAATGGCCTGCTGATCATCTTGATGTAGATGTTTGCTTTCCAAAATAGATAATTTCACTGATCTGTATTAGGGTGTATCTCCATCAGAATACAAGGAACAGACAACCAGGCAGAGGGAAAGGCAAACATCTTTTATGCTGGTTTTGCCTTATAGGGATAACTCAGCATAAAATTATGCCTTGAGATACCATAATGTGGAACTGCACTGTCAGGCTCCTGAAGATCACCTCAAGATAATATGAGACAGATTTTTCAAAAAGGGCTGAAAACATTCCCTCAGCAAAAACCACTCTTGTTTTTAAATTACTCAACTGAAAGACTGCTTCCTCAAATGATTACACACATCAGAAAACTGTGTTCCTCTTTAAAAAATCACAATTTTGTTTCTCATTCAAAAATATATATGCATATTGGCCAGCTATTTTTGTGTGTGGGCACCATGATAAATCCCCATGATACATCCACGGCTGAAAATAGCAGTTCAGAATTTGCTAAAACACTGTGGTACTGTGAAACACATTCTGCAGTATGGATTTGTTTTCCACCTTTTTACCCAATAATAAATGTTAGACTCAGCAGTAAGGGCTTATAACACAGCCACACCAGTGCTGTAAAATGGAGGATTTATTACCCAGATCTGCAGAACATAAATTTCCTAAGGGCTGTAATTGTATAAAATGCTAAATGAATCCAGCAATGTAAAGAAATCTATTTTTAGGGTAAAAATTTTTCAGTTATCAGGATCTCAACCTTTGGGAATTAAAAACACTACAGGACTGAGGTGCTCAACAGTTCGTTGGAACTGGCATGTGTCTTTTGTTAAGTAAACACAAATCATTCTCAAATGCTGGGAAGACCTCTCCCATTGCCTGAACTGGTCAGTTCTGGGATGTTTCTGGTATCAGCACTTGGGTCAGCAGAAGAGAGTCCACCTTAGGGTAAGTAAAAATATTAGACCTCTTAGAGGGAAGCAGTGGTTCATAGAAAAAAAATTGGCCTACCTGAAATATTTTCATATCCTAATAGTTCTGAAGTGTTATCAAGCCTACCACAAGGTTTCACAGCACCTAAATAGCTGCAGTTGTCTCCCTTAAGCAGAAAGCTGTTTAGCTTAAAACAAAGTCATACTTTTCAGATCAGCTTCAAGAAAATGCCAACAATTCCTACTGAATTCATCTCAGTGGATGAAACTCTTCATGAATTACTGTTCCTCCCTTTCCATGCACTGGCTCTGTGCTGACTTTGCTAGGAACAAGCAGATTTTACTATTCTTCTCTCATCTCAGATCATTAATGCCAGTTGTTGTGATTATTAATATTGTACTGTGAAATCCACTGGAAATAACCTCAGAACTGCAGGTAGTTAGTGGTTTCTCCATGTCAGTGTTGAATCTACCTAGGAAAACCCAATTACAATTTTAACAGTTCACCACTTGTGTTCACAGAGTCATGAACATATTGTGAAATATCTCAAAAAAACATAACCCCCCCACACACACACCAGAATCATCATGGCCATCACCAGTAGTTTGGTGTAGTTGTGTAGTAATCGCTTTTTTTAAGACTGATTCACATATCTGAAAAAAGATGTTTCAGGTCACCACTCTGTGATACCTATTTTGTTGGCTCTTACATGTGCATCTCTAAGTCACACTGGAGACAAATGCATAAAGAAAGCCAAAGATGGTTGTGATCATGTTCAACAATGTATACATAATTAAAAGAAAAGCTAAAATAAATCTTAAGAAAAGGTGGTCATAAGCCATGCATTCAGCTTCTGTTGTGTATTTTCAGCTCTTTCTCTTTGTTTTCTCAAAACAGTGAGTGCAGGATTGTCCCACCTCACAGACTGATCTTGGCAATAAATGGATTAAGATGTAATATGTGGATGAAGTAGCACAACAGAAAACACTTCATGCTTGCATACATGAATTCTTGCATACTTACAGATTGTAGACAAACATAAAATAACAACTCCAAAATACTCTTTAAAGTGACTCATTTTATTATTATTATTATTTTAATACAATTTCATAGTTTTCTGAAGCCTAGTTCATGAGATTTAGAAGTGATTGTTCTGTGGTTTGAAGCAATCTTTAGATATCCCCCACCAGTTCTTTACACCAGACAAACCTCTAGTGGAATCTTACCTCTGAACTTTCAAAGGATATTAAAATCTGCTTTTGTGTTCTTTCTCTTTTTTTTTTTTTTTTTTTTTTTTTTTTTTTTAATAATTTTGTTCTACCATTTGCCATTTGCACATTTGTGATTCTAAAAAGGCCTATTTGGTACTTTCCCCTTAGAAGCTGTGGGTTTTTTTTGCCCTTCATAGATACTATTTGCAAAGCTTCTATTTGTCACTCTAACAAAGCAGAGCTGAAGGAGCGATTTAGCCATATAATAAATGAATTAAGCAAGAGGACCAATTGAATTGGTGCTATTATTTCAACAAAATCCTTTCAGCAATTGTCTTTCTCTTCATAGAGACCTTCATGGCATTATTTCACTAAATGACACCATGAATGTAATTACTTTGATTCAGAGTGTTGGAATCACACAGGTAACAAATTACACTGCCCCCTGATGAGTAATAATTCAATTATTCAGTGGCCTTATAACAGCTTGAAATAGCCTATTCTCATTTCACAAACATCATATTTACTGCTGGAAATAAACCATTTCTCCAAAATGAAATATTAGATCTATATATCTTAGCACATGTAAGCTCCCAAATGGATCACCACATAACTGCATATCTTTGGTGTTTTTAAAATTAAAGGGTCTGCAGAGAAGCTGAGATGCTTGGGTTACTCTGCCTCAGTAGATGTGTACATATATTTTGTCTATTTACTACCTGGTGAATCAAGTTGATTATATAGATATTGAGCAGCAATTGTGCACAGAGTGAGGTTTGAGAGATCTCAGTGACACCAGCACTGCTGGCATTCATCCCAAATTGAAAGCAGAAGCTAAATGTGCATCCAAAGAGGCATTCCTTGGACAAGACTCTTATCTTCTGTGCTCCAGCACAAATGAAGCATACAATACTGCTAAAAACAGTATAAGACAGAAGTGAAGACGGGATGCAACAACCCTGCTTGCTGAAAGGTCAGTTAAAAGTGGGACTTTTGGGGTAAAATGTGTAAAGCCCAGTGAGATTTTCAAATTCATTAAGTGCAAAACTCCTAATTATGCAATCTCCAAATCATATTTAGATATATAGGGACCTGTGAAGATCCCACAGACATGTCTATCTTCACTTTTATGTGCCCAGATATTTTTAAAAACTGTAAGTGTTTTCATCTACTGTAATGTGATTTATACAACTCGTATTCAACTCAGCAGTGCAGCATTCCCTCAGGCTGTCTGCAGGAGGCATCAGTAAGGAATTTCCAAACCCTAATTGCTGGATTTGGTCCTAAAAAAAAAAACCAGCAGCAGATGTGTAGCCCCTTTTTCATCTGATACTTGGCAGCTTGGTTTTTTTCTACAGGATATGGCAGATACGTATTCAATTTCTGAATTTTCTTGGAGATATCCAAACTTTTGCTTCCTTAGGGACTGCCTTGACACCCAGCTTATCAGCAAATTGGTGGGATAGCTTTCAGTCTTTTCCATGGGAGCTGTGCCATTATAGATGAAATATTTAGAGATATGTTAATATTTAAGAGCAAGATGTGGGCTACAAGTTCTCAGCTGAGAGACAGCATACACCACTGAGAGTGGAGGGAGCAGAGGGCTGTCTGCCAGTCACTTCTATTAAATTACTTTTACAAGAAGGAAGTGATTTTCCTCTCAGGTGAGGACTTAGTCCTAGACAATGGAATCATTCTGTCTCTGTCAAAAAATTTTCTCAACCAGAACTAAAGTCTGGTATTGTAGTGTATTTTTTCCACCTTAGTTTCAAAGCAATGGTCATTTAGATAGCTTTGTAAAAGTCAGTGTCACAATGTGGGTGTAAAAACATCAGTTTACAACTTGCAATAACTGAATTATACTAAGGAAATCTACCAAAACTTTGCAATAAATTGCCACAAAGTTATAATAAGATGAGGGATGAATCCCTCAAGCAAAACTGGGAAAATGAAAACAGATGAAGAAGAAAATTAAGCTGATTTTCTACCGAGACTCAGTGCTGCTCACCAGTGCAGAAACACACATCTCTGTAAGTCTTAAAAAAAAATCTTCAAGATTGTGAACATTCATAAGCAATATATCTGACTGTCTACATATAGAAATGCAAATCCATGTGCAAGGAAGGGTCATCAAAGACCTAAAATTTTTAATGTATTTTTCAGATGAAGACAATTTCTGGTGGCCTCATGTTTCCAGTGCTAATGCCAATCATCTCTAAAAGTCCAGTCATGTACTTTAATATTTAAAACTCTGAAAACACTTTCTTATATGATGATTTGCAGGCCAAGATCTCAGTACAAGTTTATCCTGAAATGAAATTTAGTTACCCTGATAACACAGCTGTGAAGTTCACAAATTCTGTTCACACTTTAAAAAGAGCAAACTGAATAATGAAGATTTCAAGACACCACAGTATTGCAATTAGCAACATGGAAGAGAGTGGAAAACTCAGTCCAAAGTGAGCAGTGCCTCTGTAATGCCTCACATTCTTATATTTAAGCATATTATATGTCTTTGTAGGATTAGAAACTAAACTTCAGCTATGATCTACCATGCCAAGAGTTCTGTTTAGCATAGAGATTTTTAAGTAGCACACCTCTTATTAGAGAAGGAGAAACAAAGTCACTCCTCTAAAAGTAAGCCCAAGGTTTAATCACTCCTTTAAAGCCAATAGCAAAACTGAGTTAGTGAAGCTGTGAATTCATAGAATATTCACAGAATATTCTGAGTTGGAAGGGCACCTACAATGTGCATCGAAATCCAACTCCTGGCCCTGCACAGGACCATCCCCAAGAGTCACACCACATGCCTGAGTGCATTATTCAAACACTTCTTGAATTCTGTCAGGCTTGGTGCAGTGAGTACTTCCCTGGGGAGCCTGTTCCAGTGCACAGTGGTTGAAGAAAATTTTCCTGATGTCCAACCTAAGCCATCACAGCTCCAGGCCATTCCCTTGGGTCCTGTCACTGGTCACCAGAGGGAGGAGATCTGTACCTTCCCCTCCTTCTCAGACTGCAATGAGGTGTTCCCTCAGTATCCTCTTCTCCAGGCTGAACAGACAAAGTGCCCTCAACCACTTCTCATGTGGCTTCTCCTCAAGGCCCCTCACCATCCTCATTGTCCTCCTTTGGATGCTCTCTAATAGTTTAATGTCTTTCTTCTGTTGTAGCATCCAAAACTGCCCCCAGCCTTCAAGATGAGGCTGTCCCAGTGCAGAGCAGAGCAGGACAATCCCCTCCCTTGCCTGGCTGGCAGTGTTATGCCTGATGCCCCACAGGACAGGGATGGCTCTCCTAGCCAGGGCACTACTGACTCGTGTTCACCTTGCCATCAGCCAGGACCCCCAGGTCCCTTTCTGCAGCATTGCTTTCCAACCTCTTGCTCCCCAGTTTTTACAGCCATCTACGGTTGCCCTATCCCAGGTGCAGATTTGGGCATTTCCTCTTAGTAAACTTAATATGGTTGGTGATTGTCCAGTCATCTAATTTATCAAAGTCCCTTTGCAGGGCCTCCCTGCCTTCAAGGGAGTCAACAACTCCTTTTGTGTCATCTGCAAACTTGATTAGTATCCCTTCAAATCCTGCATCCAAGTCATTAATGAAGATGTTGAAGAGAACTGGTCCCATCTATGCCCACAACATAGTGTAAACTTTTCCCAAACATGTAACATCTAGAACAGCTATTTCAGCTCTCAAAAGTATAAACTGACTCCTGTAAGATAAAGATTTCAACTTACCAGAAGCCAGAAAAGTCAAGATTATGTGTCTGCTGTTATCTGTCCTGTCATGATTATAGGTCCATTCCTGAAGTAGGTTTGAAATATAATTCAACCCCAAAAACTACTACTGTTGCCACCCAGTTCCTAATGTGAGCAACCCCAGCAGCTATCTCAGTTTTTTAACTTTGATGTACCTCAGACAGTAGCAGGGCAGCTTGACCTCTCTGTCATTCTTAAGCTTGACTGTGATCCCGAGACCAGATACTCCCTCACATGAGGGATTTTCTTAGGAACAGAAGTCTGGCACGCTTCTGTAAGAATAGTTCTCGTTCATGGAGGAATGATGTTTGCTGTTGTCCTCTAAAAGTCAGTTGAAAAGGAGTGTTTGATTGTTTTTAAACAAGAGCAATTTGAAGCAGAAGCTTCCTACTTGCCATCAGTCTTTGCCTGTGCAAGTGTGAGTAGGAGTTGGAGAGAAATCAGGAGGAGGATTCAATCCTTCTCATTGCTTTGCTGAAAAATTCAAGACTCATTGCCTTGGTGAAGCAAACGATACTGAATATGTCTATGTAGTTTATTAAGTAGGGCAGTTTTTCAGGGTAGGAGAAATTTGGAAATTCTCCAATAATTATTCTAACATTTTCCCAAGTTTTTGTGTAGTGTTAAATTCCACTCTAGAGCCAAGCACATAAAATTGAGATGTCTGAACAGTCATTGACTAAGTTTATTTTGAGAGCTAGCACTAAACAAAATGCGTTTGAAACCTTGTTTTAGCTAATTGAAGACATTTATGTACAATAATACATTTGAAAACACAGAGTTTTGTGGGAGGGAATTGTCCCACTGAATACCTTTTCCTGCTAGGTGAGACAGCCTGCCACCAATACTACTAGGCTTGCTGGGATGCATTTGACAGTCTTCCTTATCAGGTTTTCCTCCTGATCAAATAAAATCACCCCCTGACTGAAATGGCACTGGTGACCTAAACCCCAGTTCTAGTGAGAGTTGCTGAAACTGAGGGAAATGGATTCAGGAATGAGATCTAGGTGTTTGCAAAGAGATATGTCCTAGCAGCTCAATATGCATTTTAAATATTTCCCCTATTTCTTTATGGGGAATCATTTGAGGGTTGCTCATCCACATTCCAAGTGTAAAATAAAATGACAATAAACAGGACTCTTATATAACAAAATAAAAAACAGCCTTGCTAGACTTTTTCAAAACAGAAATCTCCTGCTTTTTCTCATGCATTATGCACTTTTAGTATCTTTTAGATCAATATTTTATACGTAGTGTAACAGCCCTCCTTTTTCTTTAAACAGAGTTGATTGGAGAAAGGAAGGCAGAAAGGTTTCACTGCTGTCTAACTGGTATTGGTTTTGTAACTGCTGAATTTAGAGCAAAAGAGGCTCCAGTAAAGAAATGCATTTTTATTTCATGTGACATATATTCCCTGAGGAGAACACAGCAAAAAGAGGGCAAAGAAGGATTTGGGAAGCTAATTAACACAGATCATAAAAATCAAAGAAATCAAAGGGAGAGAATTTAGGAAGGCTGGCATGGCCGCTCCAGAGGAAGGATCAGCCATATCTCTCTTTTCTGGCAGATGACTCTCAGAGCTGCTTTTGAAAATCTCGAGGGACAGAGAGACTAAAATCTCCCTAGGTGATCTGTCCTCATGTTTACATAACCTTATAGTAAAAAAGATTTCAGAATCATAGAATATTCTGAGTTGTGCCTGAGACCATTGTCCAAATGCTTCTTGAACTCTGTCAGGCTGGTGCTGTGACCATTTCCCTAAGGAGCCTGTTCCAGTTCCCAAGCATCCTTTGGGTGAAGAACCTTTTCCTGATATCCAATCTAAACCTCCCCTGACACAGCTTCAGCCCATTCCCTTAGGTCCTGCCACTGGTCACAAGAGAGGAGATCAGTGCCTGCCCCTCCTCTTCCCCTCACGAGGAAGTTGTAGGACGTAATGAGAATTTACATCAGTCTCCTCCAGGCTGAACAGACCAAATGACCTCAGCTACTCCTCATATGGCTTCTCCTGGAGTCCTCTCACCATCCTTGGTGAGCCCTCCTTTGTCTATTCTCTAATGTCTTCTGTTGTGGCACCCAAAACTGCCCCAGCTCTTGAGTTGAGGCTGCCCCAGTGCAGAGCAGAGCAGGACAATCCCCTTCCTTTCCTGGCTGGCGATGCTGAGCCTGATACACCCAGGACACCATCAGCCCTCAGTGACACCTAACTTAAATATCTGTGGCTTCAGTTCTTCAGCTGTAGACTCTGACATATTTTCCACAGTTATGAATTGAGTTTGCTATTTTCTTGAGGTCTATTGTCTCTATTCCTCTTCCTTTAATTCCTGAGACAAGAATGCCATTGTTCAATGGTCAGTGCCACCTTCCCCTTCCTCCAACTTTCACATCATCAATTCCCTGGTTTTGTAGTACACTGTAGAAGACTATTCCCTCAACTTCCCATCTTCAGTTTATTTCAAGAACTAGATAGTCTATGTTGTGCCGTATTAGCTGACATTTCCATTACTCCCAGCTTCTGATAATTGTTCTGTTTTCTCTAAGTAAACCTTTTGTCTTTATCTTTCTGGCTTGGTAGTCTAAAGTATATAGAAAGACTAAGACACTATGGGATACATTCATATAATTAAATTTCTCTTCTCATCATTATTCAGACCCTTTCAGTCAGTTTATTCTCTTTATCTGCCGAACATAGAACAAGTATAAATATCTTCTATAAAGAAAAACTCTTCAGATTTTTGTGGTTTATTCCTTTTGAGAGGTAATTTTCCATATTAATATTTTTAGCTATGTCAGTAATTCCACTGTTTATAGCAGTTAAGTTGTAATTTTTATTATGCTTTATGCTTTTATTCCATGTTGCTTATTCTCAATACATCTTCCATTGCAAGGTAGGTAGGCATAAAAAATATGGTCATCAAATATGTCATTTTGAGCCCTTATTTTGCTATTGACAGTGGACTTCGACCATAGTTCTTGGGTCAAATGTGCACATGTGTCTCCATGTAGGTACTTGGCAGGATAGTGAAAGGTAGAGAGATGCATATCACCTGCTTCAGTTTCTGTGAAAAATCACCTTTTTAAAATGCATACTCAAATATCATAATGGCAATAGCAGCTATAATAATTGCTAATTTAATAAAGTTCATAATTTGTGGTTTAAAACAACCAAGTAGAATGTACTTTTACTTGCTTACAGCTTAGGCTTGCTTAGAGATTTTTCATTTGAAAGTGTGGATATTCAGCTCTGAGCCAATTTCCCATAAAACTGCAAGAAGTCTAAACCCTTACATTAATAAATCTTAAACACCTGAATTAGGAGGCCTACTGATCCACTGGCTGCACTGAATACAAGAGGTATATTTACCTCCCAGATGGAAGAGGTCAGATGGACTGAATGCCTCCCTATAGTGCAGGGAAGTACTTGAAAATACATACTTGGAATCTATAGGCCCTTTTGATTTCAGTGGAATTTAGGCAAGTGAGTTACCTTTGAAAATCCCATTCTTGGTACATAAACAGCACCATTGCCAATTTTCAGTACAAGATGCCTTCTAAAAAGATGATATTGTGGTCACGATGCATGCAAGATTCAGAATGATCTTTGTCTCAGTACGCAGTACCAGAAATAGTTTTTCTTGCTAGGAGACATACATTTTTCTTTAAAAACTTTTGATAAATATTGTTTTATTTTAAAATAGGTAAGAAAACCCGAAACTTTCCTATTCCATAGATTCCTCTGACAGGTTAGAAGTTCACTATGAACAAGCCAAGATAATGAACAGATCTAACAGAGAATTGAATGTCATATGTAAACAAAAATGTTTCACATCTTTTATTCAGAGAGTTTCTTGTTGTTGGTTTTAGTCAGTCCCTGAAAATCACTGCCAATCTATCTTTTCAAATTAATATTGGTTGAGAAAAATTGAAATGTCTTTGGAGGCTGCAGTTACTAACTGGAGAAGGAGTTTCATCTCTATGAAAGAATAATTATTCTTCCAACGAAATAAAGTATCTGGGGAAAGTGGTATACTTTGAGACCAATACTAATATTATTATGAGAACACTTTGATTTACTTTACCTATTCTAACTGTCCAAGATTCAAACATTATTTGACAAACTAATAGAATGCTTAGTATGATCTTGAAAATAAAAATTGTCCCACAGTAATTTATGTGACTTTTATGATTTTATTTCATCTCAAATTAAGAGCTGTTGTTTGTGCTTTTTTTCTCTTAGAGATCACTTCAGAAGATATTTCATTGATACTCATCTACATTGTTTTCATATGTTCTGTAATAAATCTTCAATGTCAGAATAATACCACTCAAAACTTTTTAATTATATCAAAATATGAAAATTAGGAAAATTACTGTATGATCTTTAAATGTTTTTATTGCATGAAGTCAGCATTTTCAGATGGAAAATCATGCCTTTGCAAGGTGTTTTGATCATATTTTATTATTTTGACATGTTATTATGGGGAAACCTTTTCTCTTATGGTGTTATAAAAATAATTTTGTGATCAGAATGCTAATTAGAGAGCCTGGTACACACTCCAATATTCTGAAACTGCCTATTCTCCTTCTGAAGACATATATATCTTTTATATTATTTAAACAATATTCACAGGGAATAGGAATCTGCAAATTAAAAAAAAAATATTACCTGTTTCTGGGGTTTTTTGGTTGCTTGCTTGGTGCTTGCTTGGCTGGTTTTGGTGTTGGGGGTTTTTTTGGGGTTTTTTTTTTGGGTTTTTTTGGTGTTGTTTTTTTTTTTGTTTGTTTGTTTGTTTGTTTTTTGTTTGTTTGGGTTTTTTTTGGGTTTTTTTGTTTTGTTTTGTTTTGTTTTGTTTTGTTTTGTTTTTTTTGAGAGGTAGCTTTTACAGATCACCTTTGGTCCTAACAGTGGACGTTCTTCCAGAGACAAGCCAATCACAAAGGAAAAAATCTATCCATGACCATGTTAAGAATTTTATATTGTTTTTTATCAGTTAATTTCAAAGCATGCTGCAGCACTTCTCCAGGAAGGAAGAATTAAGTCAAGGGATATAATGCCACTGAGCTTTGTGGAACTGTGTGTCCTCATACAGACCAGTAGTCTTTTTATTATGCACTCTGACATAATCACACAATGAAATTTTTCACTGTCACAGGAGGATATTTTGATTTTCTTGTCTTATCAACTGAAATGCCATTCAACCTTTATGGAAAAACACCAGAAAATGCAGGAGTTACTTCTCATTATTCTATAGCATATATATCTGGATCAAGACAGATTTAGCCCAGACAGACCAGACAGATGCAGTGTGTTATTTCTCAAAATGCATCTCATTATAGCATAATCTGTGTACAAATGGGAATGGATGGTGTTTTAGGACTGTATTTCAAACCTGTGGATAACTACATGTGAATACATATGATATTTAAAAGTGTTAGAGGTGAAATGTCAGAAGCCTCCATTACAAGCACCTTGTAGATAAAGAGGTAGATAAAGATATCTTGCCTTGGTATAAAGTCCAAAAAGGACCTTCTACAGCTCTGAACCTGATGTGCTTTCACCTCAGGAGCACAGTCATCCCCTCCCAGGTGTAGCTCTGTATTTCACCATTGCTACTTGGAGACACAGGCTTCCTACAGAGTTTTCAAGTTCTCAAAGGGAGGTTTGTCAGGCTTCCTCTACGTGAACTTTGACCTGCCTGCATCTTTGTTTGACTTCATTTAGTCTTGACATCAATGCCTTTTATTGACCAAGTGTAAATGCCTAAATTGCGTCACTTCCTTATCTTTCTACGATATCCCCTGACTTTTACGTAGAAGTAGAAACAAAATGTAAATAAATATTTCGCATAAAGTGAAATACTTATGGCCTTAACACCAGGATGTTTTGTGGAGAAACACAAGCCTTGAGAAGTGGAGACAATATGTGTGATGCAGAGAAGTATAGGCATTATTAGAGATGGGAACAGGCTGACCCTATAAACAACTCAATAATGGTAGTTAGGGAAACTCAGACCTACAGCTGAAAAAAACAGGCTTTAGGGATAAGAAAAAGTATAAAGAAATAGTACCTAACATGTAAAAGTGCGAAATTATGTAAATTAAAGAATCACAGAAGAACAGAATAATTTAGATTGGAAAAGATCCCTGAGATCAAGTACAACCTTTGACTAATCACCAGCTTATCAAATAGAACCTGGTGCTGAGTGCCATGTCCAGTTGTTTCTTGAAGACCTCCAGGAATGGTGACTCTACCACCTCCCTGAGCAGTCCATTCCACTGCTTGAGAATTCTTTCATGAATAAGTTTTTTCTGATGTCCAACTTGAACCTTCCCTGGTGCAACTTCAGGCTGTGTCCTCGTTTCCTGTTAAGAGCTTCCTGGGAGAAAAGGTATCTTTCTTTCTTCATGAGAAAAAAAATTTAAGAGTGTTCATTACAGTTTAAATAGTGATATTGTCATTACTGAGGTTTCTAATTTAATTACTATGTGTTGTTTATTTTTCTGTGTAAATTATATCTAGAGTAATAATGCTTCTTGAATTAGACTGCAAAGGCTTCATTTATAGAAAGCATAAAATTTTGCCTTTAGGTGTGTTTTCTTTGCCCATGAACAAGGTTTTGAGCATAGCAGAAGGAGATGTCTTTGGGGTCAGCATGTGTATTACAGCATTATTTTTGCCATAGATTTCCAGGCTGTTTTCTTCTGATAATGCATAAATCTCAGTTTACTGACACCCTGCAGCTCTGACTTGGTTTTTAGCTGTGATTTATCCCACTAATATACTGGCAGAAATACTCCTTTATTTTATTTTATTTTTATAGACATTTTTATAACCAATCCCTTTAATAATTCAGATCAATTCAATTCAATTCAAGTAGGTGTTCAATTTCTGATGACGGTTTTGTTCCTTCATATTTACAAGAAGAAATGGTAAGAAGTCTGAATTATAAAGAGGCAGGTTTAGGCTTTTCCATAGTAGAAAAGCGTTCTTAACTCGAAGAGACTGAGTAGTGTCAGTCTTACAGGATATTAATGGAAGGAGACCTGGATGGTCTCTTCCACAGTGGAAAACCAGCAACACTTATGAGCAGAAAAAGTAGCTTCTGATAGGTACCTTGGATTTAAATGGTGTAAACAAAACTTAGCAGCCCGTCATTTCTGTTTTAGTCTGTATAACAAAAATAAGGAATCATGGCAGCATTGATGATAGGGTACTGTGAGAACTAGTGATTGGAGACTTGGGTTGCCTAAAGCTTCATTTCTTGTAATTGATGGCCATGTCTTTTTGATGGATATCATGAAGACATATGCTAACATGGGACTTGTCAAAATGTTAGAGAGCTGTTTGGACTTCAGTAAATATATGGATTGCCAACTGTTAGAAGAAAAGCAGTAAAAGCACTTAGTTTGGCTGTGGAATTCTCTATGCCAGAAGCTCAGTGAGCCAAAGCTTAGAACTGGCTGTGGGAAGCAGAGGAGTGGATTTATGGATGGTTGTAATATTTGTGTCCATGCTAAATACCCAGCAGCAAGTACATAAAAAGGTGGAGTATCAAAAACCAACTTGCCTGAGTCCTAAAAGCTTGCTAAGGGAGGCCATGCAAGGGTAAGTTATGGAGGCTGTTCTTTCACATCATCTTCAGGAGCTATGCCAGCTTCTCCAAGGCAAAGTTCACACTATTTTTAAATGCCATCTAACTTTCATGTGGTCTGTGAAGAGGAAGAAATCCATTTGAAGTGTTAGTTCGTAGAGGGGTTTCTATTAGTATTCTCTCTGGAAAAGGCAACAATGATCTTTAACAATGGGGGAATATAAAACTCAGCAAGACTGAACTGTTAAGTTAGAAACCCTGAAGATAGACAGTGTGAAAGCTCCACATTCCAGCTCCTAGGAAATACATCATTACCTTTTGATTGCCATTTCTATTGACTGCTAGTGTGATATATATATATATATATCTTCTGTAATGTTAACAATAAGAGAGCAGTAGCAGAAACAAAATATATATTTCACAGAGATACATCTCTGGATCCTGGAATCTGTTGTCCCCTGCTGTGTTAGGGCTTTGTCTGAAAACCTTTGGAGCCAATGGACACACTCACGCTGTCTCCAACAGGCTTCAGTCAGTCATTGTGAAATCCAGTGCACCTTAATATCTGTAAAAATAAGTACCTGTTAAAAAGAGAAGCAATAAAGAAGCAGTTCTGTAGGAATCAGAGCTAATGAAGCTTGATTGCCTTTGAATTTGCTGTTTGTGAGTTGTGTCTGAAGCAACTCATAATTGAGGTATTTGGTAGTGTTTTCCCCTGTGTGTATCTTCTTGTGTTTTGCAAAGATGTGAAACTTCCTTTCATCTGAACACTTAAAAGTCAAAAAAATACACCAGTTTAGTTATTTTAAATACTCTCTGCTACATTTAAACAATACATTGGAGTGTGATGAGAGAAGGACACGGCAATCAAAGAAAATAGTACTGTGATCATGAGAGCCTCTTTTCTTAAAGAAACTGAGCTAAACTTTTTTGTCTCCCTTCCTTGCTATGACACATGTAATAGACTGGATAAGGGCTGGGACAGTAGAAACTATCCAAGTCAGCATGGATGTTTTTAATAGCCTGCAAATGTGAGGGAAAAAACATGCTGAGTGAAATCCCTCCAGGTGGGTCTGATTTATACTTTTTTTCTTAGCCAGCCATGCCAGTGTTCTGTTAAACAATTTTTAAAACTAGCTACAGTTTTCAAAACATCTTCTGCTGTTGTTGTTTTGATTACCTTGATAGGTATATCAGTCTTAATATCTCCAAGTCTTTATGTTCTCTATGGTTTTTCTAGATGAAGACTCTTCCCTCATGGTTGCTGCAGACTTGTAATAGTTCAAAGTTTTGAATTCACTAGGGTAGTACAGCTCAAAACCTTTGCAGGTGCCAGCAATGACTGTTTAGATTTAAACAATAAAAGCACCCCAGCAAAAACCTACAAGCTTCAATCAACTTACAATAAGACATTAATGACAATCCCACAGCAATAAATACTCAGTTGCAGGTAATGTGTTAACTCAGCTATCCAGCAACATGCAATAAGAACATAAACATAACACATAAGTTAACCAGGCATTAATTTCAGTCTGTTGTCCATTTGTAGTCTCCCTTCAGACCAGGTCAAATGAGTGGCTGGCCATCCAGCAGAGTGGTCATGAAATGATGTTTTATCCCAAGGAGAAAAACAAGTTTGAGTAATTGGAATTCCTCTGTCCCATAACCGCCCTTCGCAACCTGCCCCCAGCCCTTTCTTTTCCTGAGAAGCATCAACTTAAGCACATCCTAAAAAATCTTCTTGGCTTATAGTTGTATGAATGTAATGAGTGTTAAAAAATACCTTTCTTAAGTAAAAAAGACAAACATAAAGCAGGAAAAAAGCACTTCTATACTGGAGGTGAATATCTAAACATCATTACACTGGCATGATCTAGATGTTACCTAAGATTATAATATTTCAGATATTTCCATGTTAGTTCATCTCCCCAACCCTAAAACATGAATGATCCATCAGGATCAGAAAGGACTGACCAACATCTTCTAGGAAAGAAAAAGCCTTCCTGGGATGATATTTGATCAGGATCTGAAGACTCATGCTTGGGGTGCGTAAGTATTTTCTAAACAGTAAATGTAAAATTTTTGTGGTTCCAAGTCTTCTTCTTCAACCTCCCCCAGAATCAGAAGGGAAAATCCCTTTGCCTGCTCTGAAAAGGGAAAACATCCAGAGAGATTTCACCTCTCAAAAGATATTATGTAAGTTGAAGAAGGTCTTGGTGCTAAATATCACTGCAAATTCAGAGATATGGAAGCTGATCCAATTTCTCTTATGAGTAATTTTGATTTTTTTTTTCTGTTTCCTAGACGTTTACCCTATGTTACCTTGTGTAAATTTGCTTGAGATACATTCAGTTTGGAGCTGAGCTTCAAAGCTAGTAGATGCCTGCCTTTTGTGACAACAAATCAGCTGTGTTCTCCTAATGTCTTCAAGTATTATATAAGGAAAAGTTTGGAATACCTTTGATATCCTGAATAAACTCAAGCAGAAACCCTCTTGTACCATGACTTGCCTCTTCCCTTAAATGTTTTTATACTTTCATCTGCCACTACCAGAAACACCCTCAAGCCCTCTGCTTCTACCTATCTAGTATCTATAGGTAAATTTCACCATCTTTTATGATGTATAGTCATAAAAGAGGTAAAAAAGTATCTCTTACTAGGATTACCTTGTGTGGTGCAAACTTCTATGAAGCAGTTACATCCAGCTGCTGGATAAAATTATACATAGGAAAATAATGCATCATTATTCTTTTCCAGTAATAGTAAAAATTAATGCTTGAAACCAGAAAGAACTTCTTATGGTGTGGTTTTAGAAGATGGTAATGCAGAACCATAAGTCATATATTCTAGTGACAAGGATGCCCTCAAGGTTTACACTGAGTTTATCAAAGAGGCAGCACTTTACACCATGATTAAAATAGTCTGTTTGCCTGAAACATCCATTTAAGCAGGGCAATATCTTTCTGTCTCCGAAAGTGATTTCTAGCATAAGCCTTTTGTAATTTCTATTAATATTACAGAATGGAGAAGATTGATGCTGATTCACTCACTAGCTCAGTTAATTTTTCTTCAAGTATGGATTCCTATTAGGAATGTACCCATGTAATGTAATAAAACTTGCTCGTTCCATTTGCAATCAGGTCTCAGTGCATATATATTTTCCAGTGTCTCCCCTTTAGTAATGATTGTTGGAAAAAATGGAGAGCATAAATGAATAGTGGTTGATTCACTGGCCCCCTAATAATTCTATCCATTGTGAATACAGAAAATACTGAAAGTTCAAGAATAATATTTACTGCACTCATTGATATTTTAGGTAACAGGTTTGCTTTCTAATACGTAGAAAAGTGTAAGTAAGAAAGAAAAACCTAAAAAAGGCTCTTTTGTTGCCTTATAGTTTTACTCCTGTTAGCTCTGTCTACTTCTTTTGCTTGTTAAGCTGAATTCCATCTGTGTCCTCCAGTTGTTTAGATACTTTAATCTGATATTTTCTGTGATAAATAATACATATTATTTAGTATTTACATATAAATATGTGCCACATACATATGTATACGTGATACATACATGTTATTATTTAAGATAATCCCTCCAAAATATGCTGCTTTTCTATTACCATGTCTCCCCTCTTCTGAAAATCATTGTTCCTCTTCTCTTCTCCATTATTTGTGGCAAAGACCAATGTAAAGTCAGTGTCTATAGACAACTCCATGGAGCAAAATGAAAACAGAGGATCATAGCTGCTCCTTTGTTATTGACATGGCAAACACTGAGCTGTTTCCACTGTATCATTTTGCCCCTTTGCATTTGTTTTAATAACCACTTTATCTCTACTGGAAGATTCATTCCAACATGTTTACAGCTACAGAAGCCAAATTTTCTGGTCTATTACTCTCATCTCTTCATACTTTAACATTGGCACCACACTTAGATTTCCTCTGGTCTTTTGGTGACATCTCTGATTTTAATGAGATTTTGATCTATGCCAAGGAATATGTTCACTCCCAGTTTTGCGTCCCATGGTGAATCCCATCAGGCCTGGCAGATGCTGATTTGATGTTTGCTTGTTCCACTAATAAGTCTTGTAGTTTGGATGTGATCCTGGCCTTTTATTCCCAAAGCAGTAGTTGCCTTCTGCTCTGTCTGATCTGTTATGCTAATGTAGCTTGTGAGTAGCACAAACCAAAAGAGTGGTGATTTCCCCTTCAGGGGATGTAATAGATTCATCAAGACATTGCTCTGTGCTCAGCAGTGTTTGATACAGATACATCTGCTCAATAAATCATATATCCAGGACTACCAGTAGGACAGAGACATTTTTTTCCTGGAAGCATGAGATTTAATTACCTTAACATGTGCCATTACAGTTTGTATTACCAGCTTAAAAAATGGATCACCTTAAAAACTGAATCTCAGTGCTTGACTCTCTTGCCACTGACAAAATCAGACTTTTTCCTTGGATGTGTTCTAAAGTGATTTTGTTGAATACAGGAAGAATGCAAGAGCATAATCAAATTAACAAAAGAAGAGTTTGAGAGGACACCCTTCCCCAGCTGAAATGTGATAATCAGTCATGGGTGTGCAGCTGACCTGCCACAACGTGCACCAGAGAGAGATTAACTTAAATCAGTGAATGTGGAAGGCTGATTTGCTGCTGATAGAGGCATCTGTGAGAGCCCCAGGAGGTTTTATCTTCACTGCTGTGCATCCCATGGCCTTTCCAGGTCAATAGAAAGCCCTGGTGGATATTCTGTCTATAAATGAATTAGCTCATAATGGTATCTGCAGAGCCATGATGGCATCCCAGGAACTTTCATATCCCTGTCTAATAGCTTAAACAAGTTTTATTTTCCTGCTGGGAAGAGTAGAGATTCCCCTCCTGTGTCCTTGCAAATAATGCTGTTATCTCCGCTATTTGGCCGCTATGGTCCTCAGGACAGGGATGAAACAGTTGATGGAAAAATCACGTTACTCCAGAAAACTTTCAAATAATAGGAAATGCATGGTGTGTGTTAACCACTGGGAATTGGCCATTCCATCATGTGGTGTAAATGCAGTCCATGAAATGTGGGGACCTGGGAGCAGCTGCCCTTGTGCAACAGTTCCTCTCCCACAGGAACTTGGTGGAATGAAAAGCCATTGGACCCTTCTTCCCAGAGACTGTGTCCCATGGCAACAATTGGCTAAACAGCCCACTGTTTCACTTGTTTGTTCCATGCTGACAAATACAGGCATTTATTCTTGACTCCTCTCTAGCACTTCTTCTCTTGGCTAAATCATTCAAATGATTTAACCTCTCAATTTATGGCCTTCTAGGAGGTATAAAAAAAATCTTGTCTTTCCTTGTGATGTATTATTCTTAAAAAATTTACTAGTAAAAATTACTAGTAAAATAGGATGAAAGACATCTATTTTTCACAGACTGTTCCTCACTGTAGGCTGGATTGTAACAAAAATTGTCCTAAATCATGAGCAGTAATATTCTCCCTTCTGTTCCTGCATGATCTATCTAGTCTTCAGTCAGATTGTGGGGAAATAAAGTACACTAATAACCCAGTTTCTCAACCTCTAGCACATACAGTGACTGTATGCCCCATTCTGCCTTTTGTATTCATTGGTCAGTGTAGTTTAGCTGTGCTCAGTGCAGTGTCAGGCATTTCTGCTCAAATGGGGCAAGTAATCATCTACTGATTGTAATAGTAGCATGGCTGCTCTTTAGTTTGTCAAAATCTCTGCCATGGTAATACACAGGAGTCAGTATAAGGTATCCACTTACACAGTTTTCCACATTTAATGATATAATTTTTTCTTTTAAGCATATTTCTAAGAAAAGATCTTGTTGAAATTGAGCTATCAGAGACTTTCTGCAAAGTGTTGACCTACTTTTAGAATGGCCTATGGAGATGCTGCCTTACAATGATCAAGGAATTAATGCTTCCATAGTCTTCAGATAAATGCTTTAATAACTATAGCAGGAAGCTCGTACGAAGGCTTATATCTTAATCTGGAGTTCTGAAGTGCTCAGTTCTAGAATTTTGTCACTATTGCCTTTATCTTAGTTTGTTTTAGCATATAAATATATAATTGATATATTTATATTATGTTTTCATTTTAAATGTATACAAATATATTATTTTAAGAGAAACAGTGTTCTAAAGTGGTGGTGAGGACAATTGCTGATCAAAGGGAGATATGAGTGTAATCCAAGTGTTTTCACTTCTGAACTGCAACATCATGACCCCGATCAACAACTTTGACATGCTGCTTGGAAAGAATTGCCTGAGTGATGAAGGGTGTGGAATTTCCCTTACAGCTCCAATGGGATTCAGCAGCAATATTTCCAAATACAAAATTTCAAGGGACCACATGTGGATTTCATTCATTAAAAGATAATGTTTGCCATGGAAAGCAAATACAAATATTTTGCTTTGCTAAATATTAAATGTGCCATCAAAAAGAAATAATTTGGGAGGAAAATTTATTACACGGTTTCAGGGCTTCTCTGGTAAACTGAATTGTCCAGCAGCTGTGAGATGTTACTAATAGATGTCATATTAATTAAGTCAATTTGAGTACAGGATTTGAGTATTTGAGTACAAGGGAGGGCTTGTTATGACTCTCCACTGTGAGAACTTGGACTGGTGCTGTAAATGTGAATGGACTCAGTCTAATTTATTTCTGTTGCTTTTAAGACTTTATCAGTTTGGGCTGTGTCTGCCCATTCATTGCAGACTTTGCTAATTAGCTTGCAAGACATGCTAGGTCAGGTTATGCAAAAGACCTATAACTTTTGAACTAGAGCTGAATTATATCTGACTGAGTCAGAAAGTGAACCACAGGATGATGAAGTTCATCTATCATTGCCTGGGCTGGGATGAATCAGGCAGACATTGCGTGAATATCTTGTATAAAATGGAAGAACAAAAAAGAGCTTGCAAAAATTATGAGAATGAGCATGGGCTTATTTAAGTAAATTTAAGAGCAGTTTCTCTGACTTTCTCAAATATTTGAATAAGAGGGCATCTAACAAAATTAAAATGGAGAACAGTCAAAACTGATAAAATACAAAATTATCTACAATTATAATTATCTACAAAATGTACAATTAGTCTGAAGAACTCATTGCCACAGGAAATTACACATATCCACTACAGAAGAAGGGGTGTACTAGGGTTGCAATTACATAGAGAGTTATTCTAATTAACAGTACAGCTAAAATAATTAACATTCCAGGCTACAAGGCTAAAGCCAGTTACTAATACAAGGGGGATATGCTATCTAACATGAAGGGTGCTTTATTCTACCACTGCCTTAAAAGTTTAATTTTTGCTCATGTATCTGCTGCTGATACAGAAGACAAGATATTAGACAAATCTTACAGCTGATTAAAAGGGCAAACCCCATGTTCATGTAATAAAATCTCTGAAAAGCATGAAAAAACCCACCCAAACTAATTTAGTTCTTGATGTCTCATTCTTCATTTGCAGTTAAGCATCAAGAACAAAACCATGCATTTTTTTACAATCAGTTGTCAAAATCGTTTCTCTTTTGAACATTTACTTGGAGACTTTTGGTCTTTTCCTATCCTCTTAAAATATATTTTAAAGCACACAAATACAACTTGCTAAAATCACCTTTCACTCTTGATACTGTCATCAAAGGAGTTACTGAATCACAGGTTTGTTTGCATTTGTTTATTTTTCTTAATAGTATTTGTAAGCTATTTAGTGAATAAAGTGCCAGATCTGCTTATTTCTCTACTTTTCAAAGTAGTTATTGAAACAGAGTTTAAGTATAGATCTTGAATAGTACAGCTTTCATAATTTCTGTTAAACTGCACTCCTCTCTACTTAGTCCTCAAAAGGATTACATGGTATGTGTCACCAGTCCTAATTTTAAGTATGGAATCAGTACCCAGGCAAAGAAGGTAGCTGCTGTAAACTGGAGATTTTTATCAAAGAATCACAGAATATTTTAGGTTGGAAGGGAAGCTCTGGAGGACATCTAGTCCAATCTCTTGTCCAAAGGAGGTGTAATTAGATAAAGGTGTCAGGAGCTGTGTCCCATTGAGCTGGAATGCCTCCAAGGATTCTGGTATTTGACCATTTTTATGAAATCTATTTTTCCTAGTATGCAACTGGAATTCATCATCATTTCCTGAGCTGCCTTCTCTCCAGGCCGAGCAAGCACATCGATCTTAGCTTGTCCCTGTATGTTCTGTTCTCCAGACTCCTCCTCAGCTCAGTGGCTGGGAGTGACAGCTGCTCTTGCTCCAGTATTACCACAGTTTTTATTGTACTAGGAAGTCCAGAACTGAACACACTGCTTCAGATGCCCACATGATGAATAGAGGATCACTCACCTGAATTTTTTATTGGCTATTGGCTTGTTCTGCACAATGGTGCACTGCTGACCCACATTCAGCTTGGTATCCACCAGGACCCCTACATGGAAGTTCCTTCCTAGAAGGCTGGATCCCAGCCTATAATGTGGTTGCACCACTATATTCCTTCCTGGATGCAAGACCCTTCACTTTTGTCTGTTTGAGCAACATAAGGTTCCTTCTATTTCATTTCTCCAGGCTGTCCCGGTCCTTTAGCAGTAGCAGCCTAATCCTGTTGCTCTCCCCAGTGTGGTATCAAACACAAATTTAGTAAGAGTATATATACTCTCTCCCATCATCCAAGTCATTAATGAAGGCATTGCACAGTGATGATTCCAGTACTGATCCCTAAAGAATACTGATAGCTGCTCACCGACAGGTGAATGCAAAATGTAGTTCAAATCACAAAATACTCTAAATACAACTTTGTTAATATTTATCATAAAATGGCCAAATGTAATGCTTTGATTTGAGATGCTCCATTTAAATTTTCTTTGAAAAATAGAGGGAACATTATTTTCTGCTTAAGAAGTCCTCCACAAGAAAATGGTTTTCTTCTAAGTCTTTTGCTGCTGTTAGCCATTTGCAGTGTTTCATTGGAGCATGGGCATTTCAGGTGATCATGGGAAGAGGAAGAGGTTGAGTCACAAGTCGCATCCAGATCCCTGAAAACTTAGAAACTGGTGCAGAAGGATGAATAAGCAGTGTACTTGTTGTGTCATGGCAGGTAGATAAATACCACATAGCTGCTCACTCCCTCCCCCCAGGTGGAGTAGGGGAGAAAAGTGGAAGGAAAAAAAAAAAGAGTAAAAACCATTTGTTGAGATAAAGGCAGTTTATTGGACAGAAAAGGAAAAAAGCCATTAAGTAATAACAACAAAAATAATAATGATAATAATAATAATATTAAAAATATACAAAGCAAGTGATGCACAATGCAGTTGCTCACCACCTGCTGACCAATGATGAACCAGCTCTTGAGCAGCTGCCCCCAGCAAGGTTTACACCTGGTTTGCAAACTAAGCATGACACTATATATTATGGAATATCCCTTTGGCCGGTTGGGGTCAGCTGTTCTGGCTGTGTCCCTTCATAGCTTCTTGTGCCTCTCCACCCACCTCCCCAGTAGGTTGGGGTGAGAAGCTGAAAGGTCCTTGACTTAGAATAAGCACTGCTCAGAAACAAGATTAGTGAGTTGTCAACATTATTCTCATCCTAAATCTGAAACACAGCTGTACCAGCTGCTAGGAAGATAATTAACTGTATCCCAATCCTGAAACCAGGACAGCGTTTTATTCCAAACTGATTTCTATGAGAAAGAACTGTGGTTTAAGCTAATGGAAAATTTTGATGGTAGGTGATGTTGTCTTGTAATATCATGAACTGAAATAATGCAGACTGCAGGTCATAGTTGTGATGTGTTTGTGTAATAGAGTGGGCCTAATATGTGATCAGTTGGGATAAGAGTGAGCCTATTCAACCACTACAGCAGGATTGCTTTTCTGTTAGCATGCTTTAGGAATGTGGGATAGAGATCACTTCTGTACTCTTCAATTTTCTTTGAAGTGATTTGGAGTGCTTGATTACAAAATAAAAACAAAATTCACTTACAGTCCATTTTAAATTAATTTTAAACAATAAAAGAAAAAATATTGTATATAAACCTGGTAATATATTTGAGATGTTTAAGCTGAATTCTGTATTTAATTGTCAAAGGTGAGATGAGTAGCCTGGTAGTATTTTTTTTTTTAATTCTTTCCCACATATGCCCAAATAGCATCCTGAGAGCAATTCGCATGCCATACCAGGAGCCATGGAATGGACAAAATAGACTCGAAAGAACAATAATATTTCCTGGCATAGCTATATATTACCTAAAACAACACAAAATGAGGATTTCAGGAATGGGTGCACAGTACAGCTTATGCCTCAGAGTCCAGCTTAAACCAGCAAATGTCATCACTGAAGAAAAGCTCGTCATACTTCTTGTTCTTCTTTCCCACTCAGAATACATTGAGTATAAATTCCATCCTTTTATATCTTTACAATTCTCCTGAGAGCAGTGATACTGATCATATACATTCAAGTACTAATCCAGCAAAGCACTTTAAATCATGAAGACATGATTTACTTTGTTTAGTGTGATGGTCAAACCATATCCTTTCTTCCTTTCCTGACTCAAAGTCTTCCCCACATGAGAAAAGCAGAGCTCCTCAGTAAATTGCTACAATTCTAATGGGATAACAACTGCATTTACCATAATCTGTGGATTTCTATAACATAGCCTTGCTTGCAAAAGCAAGCAAAAGTAAAGTACTGAAAATTTGAGACTTCTCCAAAGGCTTGGTCCTCCAGTGCTGGTTGTGTTTTAACTAAAGCTGGTGTTGATGTTCAACTGGGTGTCCTCTGAGCTGATGACCTCTGAGTTAAGTGTCTTGGAGAGTCCTATTACAATTTAGTGGAAAACTTGCTAAATTCCAAAGGTTTGCTACAATGAGACTCCTTTCAACTCCTTGTATGTAGATTTTGTATCTGAATACAAGAAATTTTTGGGGAGGCTCACTTTGCTGTGAACTGTAAGTTTTGCCATTTTCAAAATGGTGACTTTTTGAGGGAGCTTACCTCTCCTTGTCTTGCTTTTCTCCTTGCCTACACTGACAAAACAGCTAACCATTGAAATATTCTTGGCTGTGAACTCTGATCTCAGAAAACACATTTGATGCTCATAGATGGTCTCTTGGCTGCCTATACTCGAGCCCATCTGCTAGGGTGGCACAATGCCACACACACAGGGGTGCGCCAGTTTTTTGGGGCAAGGAAGTGCCAACCATGAATGGCTACACACAGGCAAGATGCCAAATGCTTCAGGCACCATTTCTTTTGGAAGAATCCTTTTAATTTTTGTTGTAGGATTTCCACACTGTTGCCATAGGACTCTTTAAATTGCTGATAGCTTTTGCAGATATCAATGTACAATACAAGACTGTCGTGGAGGAGCGAGGCTGATGAATATCAAGTATCTCTTGAAATGTTATCTGATGCATGTGAAACACAGATTATTTGAAATAACATCTATCGATAAATTAAACAGGAGCACTGAGTGGTTCTGGTTCCATTTATCATCTTTTTAAATGATGAAAACAGAAATCCTTGTCTTGTGTGGCACAAGAGAACTTGCCAATATGGGATACATGGTGTGATCAATTAATCACAAAGCTTCAGAGTTTCCACAACAGTCAATAACCAATTAAGTAACTCTGAGAACAAAGTTGTCTCAATAAAAGGGGAGGGCATATCAGGACAGGAATGAGAGGTCAGATCATAAAGAGAAAGGAAATTTAAGACAGGATTTAAATTTGAAAAGGAACCAGTGACCTGGAGAAAAATAGCATGACTTTCCAAGAAGTGCAGCTGGGGACAAAATGAGAGGCTTGCTGCAATGATGATCAGATACTGATGGATTGAGAATGTGATGATGAGGGTGTGAAGAGAAGAAAACAAAAAGAATAATACAGTTTAGGCTTAAATAATTTTATCACTTTAATTGCAAAGAAAAGCTTACTGGGGTTTGAGAAAGGGTCTATTTTATATATATTTTCCATGATTTCTAACTGGAGAAGTAGCGTTTCCCCTCTGCTTCATAAATGTTTTAAAATATCAAAACATAACTTGCTCTGTATTGGATGAGTTCCTCAAACCCTAGGCTAGCTTCTTATCAGGACTGGTAGAGCTGCCTATCTCATTATCAGCAGAAATTTCTTCCATGTTAGTGTATTTATTCCTGAAGAAAATTTCCTGGTGTTTGAACAAGAAGCTCTCCTTCAAAACCTGTACTGACAGAGAAAACTTGAAATTGATAAATTGTCCAACAGCAGTCACAATCATAAGAGTGATGAAGTCCTAGCAATGCAGTAATCTTGTATTCTTCCTCACCAAATATCTCACAGAGTTTAGGAGTTTCTGATACGTTGGAAACTTTCTTCTGCACTTAGGTTCTCAAACCAAATTATTTCCTTCCCTCTGACTCCCAAAAGCTCAGTGACCCAGTGGTTGGTTCACTCTGCTGTGGTGTGGAAGATGTCATGTTCTTCTTCATGTCCTCTGCTCTGCATACATAGACAATTCACAGTACCTTTAGGAAGAAATATCAAGGGACAGCCACTAGAGAACCTGTTATTTCTTGACAAAATCTAATAAGGTTTTGAATTCTTCCTTCAAATGGTCACTTGTTAAACTTACATAAATGTAGAGACCTCAACGATTATGTTGGACTTTTGATCTAAATTTGTATTTAAGTACATCTGACTCAAAATAATTTAGCCATCTAATTCCCAGCAACTACACTGAGAGATGGGTACCACATAGCCTTTGTGGATTTGGGACATAAAATCGTAGCTAGTTCCCCTTGCTCATTCTAAATCTCCTTGCTTACAGGTCCTACCTAGAATACCTAACTGCTACTGGGCACAACAAAAATAGTTAAGATGCAGCTCTAGAGGGAATAATGATGCTTATTATAGCTCAGATTGTGTAATAGTTTCTATTGCAAAACTTTCTGAAGCTGAAATTGCTGAGGCTTTGTTCAAGAGAGGCCTTATTGCTGAAAATATACTCAATAATGGGTCAGCAATTTTACAATATGAGAAGAAAAACTACTTTGCTATTATAAAAAATTAGATCTCATATCTTTTTAACAGTTATGCAGCCAAACTGTCCTGTATTAAAAGTTGAAGGTTGGCATGGAAACCACCCTCTGAGAAGGTCACTTGGATTAGTTTTTGTGGCCTTGGTAACTTCTGCACCAATTTCCACATCTGCAATGCAGAAAAAACCACAGGTATTCAAATAGTTTTAAGACACAACCTGAAGTAAGAGTTAAATATGTTCCCTCATTAGTTTTATCAGTATTGGAATTATACTTATTTAATTAGCAAAACCATAAAATGAGAAGCTGCTTCTTGTGCATCAAGATGCAGCATCAAACAAAATTTTTCCAAATAGAATTATCTTATTCAAGTGAACTGAGAACTTAATGACTTAACATGGTGAGGGGAAAATGAGAAATTAAATCATTAATGCTCTGGCAATAATTACTGTAAAAAATGCATTTTCAATACTGATTGTTGATTTGCTTCATCACAATCATCCCTTTAATGTGCTCAGTTATACTTGCAATCTCCAAGACATATAAAAGATGGTGATGCTTTTGTGCTAAAATGAAACATATTTGCTTTCTACTCTTAGACTAACATAATTCCATCAAACGTGATGGAAGTATATTGAATTAAACTGGGAAAATGGTTCTATCTGTGCAGCTATGCCATCAGCATATGTTCAAACCTATTGCAGAACATTACTGTTTCCCCAAAATCTTACACCTGGCACCCTTCTTGCCTGCATTTACAGTGACATTCATAGGAAAAGTCCCATGCATCAGACTAGGCTCTCTGACAGACTCTCTGAGCTATTTCTGAAATGTGGAATGGCTGTTGAGTGGACAAAACTGTGGGAAGAGATTACAGATAGTGCTGAAGGCAATCTCACCCCTGAGGAGTTGCAGCTATGCTAATTACCAAAGAGTAGGAACAGCCTGCCCTTAATAGGTCACCACTGTGTCCAATAAGGATGGGTGTTATAAAAGAGTGGATTAGCTGGTCAAGAGGAATGTTCAAGTTGGTTGGCTGTGCTGCTGTGAGGAGTAGAGGGTCAGGTGGTTGTGCTAGGGACAGGAAGAAGTCAGCTGGCCATGTGGGAGGGAGAGAAAATGTGTCAGCACTGAGAGGAGCTGTCTGTGAGGACTCACAGAGAAAAGGTACGAAAGTTTTACAGTAGGATGATAAACTGATGGTGACAGTCAGTTCCCGTCCACCGTTGACTGGTGCCAACACAAAATGAGAACAAAGTGTTCACAGTGTGTTGGTACGTATTACAGCTCCTGGAGCAAAATACTAAGTGCAGAGAAACTGCATTGTTGGGAAGATTGAGGATGGTCACAACAAGTTGCCAAAACTTTTCATCAGATAGTCTGAAAACTTTAGCACTAGGCCACTTTAATATGGGAACTCCTGTAATTATAGAAATTATCTCAAAGCTGATTTTTATTGTCTCAGGCCAGCAACTCCTCAGGTAGATGTTGGTAAGCCTGCTGTCCAGTTATTGGTAAGAGGCATTTGCAATGTAACACTAAAAGCTGATGTCCATTTATTTGCAGAAGAGGTCCTGAAGTAGTGACTGACTTCTGCTGAGCACACTGAATGCCACAATCTTGAAAAATAGTGGACATACAGTAATTACACAGGAAAATCTTTGCTTCCTTTTCAAGGCACTGCAGAGATAGGGTTCTGAACATGACTACATGTCATACGGGGAAAGTGGATACTGGTATTTCTCCTACAAAACTGTTTGTATGTCAGTGTTTCAAATGTCTTCATCATTACTGTGGATCAGGGTTCTTTGAACAGCTTCCTGTTTGCCAGGTGTTAGTTCAAATTTAGAGAGGAAAAAAGGAAGTGATAGTTTCTGAAATAAGTACAGTCAGGGGCTATAAGCAGGGTCAAAGCTTCCCCTGCCTCTGACTCTGACATACAGATCAGAGGTGCCCTATTCCTTCAAGAGGCCATTCTATCCGTTGATGAAAGAATGACTTGGACCATAACCCAGGGTGCCTTTGAATGCTTTGTTTATTTAGTAATTCTTGATATTTATTCATTCTTTAACTTCATTCTTCTTTTAAGGATGGATGTATCCACTGTACTATGCTGAGCAATCCTGGAAATGCAGAGGTGTTTTGAGTAGTAAATTTCAATTCAAACCCATTACTTTACATTCCTTCTTTGGCTTGTAAATGCATGAAAAAATTTAAACTCATTTGGTAAAGTACCCTCTGAGTTGGTGTTTCTAACTTGGTAAAAGGTGTGGGGTCCAAGTACTGCACAATGACATGGAGCAAGTCAGAGAAACAAAAGAGAGATGTCAAAACTTTGTGGGAGGAAAAGATAATCTGTAACAGCATTTTTACAATGCAAAAGTAATAGGCTTTTCTAGATATTTAGGTAATAATTACCTAATTATCTTTCAACAATCTAGCCTTTATTCCTGCTCCTTTTGGTACCTGACATTATTTTTTAACTGCAATGCTGTGGAAGTTATGTACACATGTTACTACAGCTTGAAACTCTTTAATTAGTTGCCTGGAAAAGAAAGATAATATCTTATTGTTTATCTGGGGTTAGTCAACTTATTCTCTGTTTGGAGATAATCACCTTCACTCGAGTGAGAAGATATCCTGCAATTAGCACAGAGCTAAAACTAGTCCTTTGATCTAGAGGAGGTGGTGATTCCTGAAGGCAGTAACACATTCTAGGTCTCAGCTATCATTAGAGCCTGTTAGACGCTGCAAGACTCCATTTTATGAGGTTAGTCTTTAGTGTATTTTTAGAACTGCCTTCTCCATTAATTGTTTCATACTGCAGTCCTAAAATTCCTCCTGTCTGCAGGATTCATTAGCAGTGTTATTTTCCTGCACACACTTATGCAGGTTTTGTGTGTGGTCTCCTAGGATGCACAGACCTTCTTCCTATCTAAGGATCTGGCATTCTCAGCCTATTAACTCAACTTCCATACTACCCTGCTAAAATCTTGCACAGCTATCCACTGGGAAATGCTGAGCCCTTTCCTTATCTTCTTATCTTTAAGTATTAGGTGGAAATGTCACCATTCCTCTTCATCATCATCCTCACCATTTCCCACATCTATAGGTAGGACCTGAAGAGCTGGCTCTTGACCGAAGGAAATGCTTCCAACTGTAGGTCTGGACAAGTCACTGAATCTTTTTCTTGGTGTATTTTACTCAAACCCTGTTGAGGTTGCACAGCACTTTCTATATCTTAGTAATCCTATATCTACTGCATCTACTTCTGTAGAAAAGATGCAATTATTCTTAATAAAAATGCATTGGACTAAACATTTCTTTTTTTCTGAGGATGCTTGAGTCTGATTTTTCCATACTTTTTGTGTCTTTGGAAAGATCAACTACTTCAAATGGGCTGCACCATCTTTTTCCGTCCTGTTGCTGGAATACAGCACCAGGTTGCATGGTGGCATTTCACTTTGCAGTATGGTTTAGTGGACATGGTTGTATTTGGTCAATGGTTGGACCTTGGAAGTCTTTTCTATCCTTCAGGATCCCATGCTTCTATAATAAGTGAGGTGCTGTTTACAGTGAACATCTGGGGGCATGTTTTATCTCATGTAATTTCCTGACTCTTTCCAAACAAAGCCCTTTACAATTGACCAGTTTCACCTCTAATACAGGTACCGTGTACAACAGTTCAGTGTTCTTTTGATCCAGGCCCAATTTCTTTGGTAACTGTGGGAAGTTAAAACTAAAGTGCTTGCAGGTAGAGTGGATGAGGTACAACAGACACAAGCAATTGTGAGTGGAGTGCAGTTCTTACATGAAATCCTGAGTTCTACATGTAGAAAGTTTAGGTGCACCTAGGTGGACTAAGGAGGAAGAATGTATCATGTCAGCAGAGCATTTTCTCATCAACACTTACCAGGTATTGACTCTAGCCTGCATTACTAGTCAAAAGAGCTGCAAGATGTGCTTTCAAAGTTTGTGGTTGACCCTGTATGTACTCCTTAGGAAGATATAATTTCTCCATAAATCAAGACAAAGTGTCATTGGAGAGATGGAAAAACCTATGTATGAATCTTTGTAAAACCATCTGCACAACTAAAGAAGTATTTTGAAGCAAAATAAAATGAAATATTGTTCTGACAAGCTCTGTTCCACTCCATGAAAATAGACAGGAAAATTATTTTTCTGTAAGTGGAAAGTATTACTCTTTTACTTTGGTATGTGCATATGCAGTGCTAGATAGATAAATAGATTACAGTTAGGGATATACTGACTCCAATTTCCAAAGTTAATATGCATGTAACTTGGATAGATCTGGCAGTTCACCACATGTCTTTTTTTCCTGTATTTAAAAGCTTTGAAAATGATAAAGGCATACAAAATTCAAAGTATTTGTTGTTTCTGACTAGAGATCTTAATTGCAGTCCAGTTTTACTGCCAGAATATTAGCAGTGAATGACATTCATCTGAGATCCTGACCAGTACTAGGTCATTCCACTGATTTTATTTTATTTAAGCACTTTTCATGTGGAAGAGGTTGAACACATTAACTGGAAAATTAATGATATTTTTGAATTTCAACTATCAATAGATGCCTGAAAATGGTATTGCTACTCTAGTAGGAAAAATGTTTATAGCTTCTGGAAATGGGCCATAGTGGAGTATACTGCTACTTTGCAGTTCAAGATAAGCAACCATATTTTAGTTAATAATCCTGGGAGCCAGCCAGCCTCATCCTTTTTTATTCATAAACTTGATTCTCTGTATGCCATATATGTTGTTATCTCAGGACAGTTGGAGGGATTTTGGTTGTATATATAGCAAAAATTATTCAGTCTTGGGAGCAAAGACTTCTGCATTCTAAGAATATATGTATATAGTGTTTTGGGACTCCGGCCAAAAGGAAAGACGTCTTTGTGTTAAAATCAGCTCAAGGAATTGTGGTATAATTCTTAACTTTAACAATTGAGATAAACTGTGAAGTGAAAAATTTTAACGCCTTAAGAATTCATGAGGGAATGCTGATTGCTGCTGTAAACAGTGATTTTACAGGAAATGTCTTTATGCAGCTCGGTCTTTGTTGAAAAGGCTTCCAGCATGTGCCTACTTGATTTCAAGTATTTATATATGTCAGGATTGCATGTAGCTTACTGTTCTGGCTCTACTGTTGGAATCATCCTGAGTATGTTTGTGCAGTAGTCCTTCTCATCTAATTGCCCTGATGGGATATCTAGAGTGATTAATCATAATGACTGTGTTTTGATATGTGCATCTTGGGTACATTTTAATGTGGCTTTTTAAAACTGTGTAGAGTCAGTGTGTTCCAAATGTCTGCAGGAGGCAAGGGTCTGTTGCATGGCAAATTCCCGAGTATAATGAATCTAACTATTGAGCCAGAGGTTTAGAAAGTAGGGGACAAAGGCATACACTCTCCCAATGACATACAGAAAGCCAGATTACAAAGGATGTTCCTTTTGGATGTGAGATGGGAAGAGTGTTTATGGTAATAGTGGGTTAGCTGGACTTCAAAGAAACCTCTGAAAGGCAGAAAAAGGAAAACCCAGATGACCTTGACCTGAGCCCAAAAGGTGAATTTGATAGCAATTGTAAGTTTGACTGGTTTTGGCTTGTTCATCAGATTTACTCTACTAAATAAAAAGAAAATAGTATTTCAAAAAGCTTTGTTGAGTCATATCATGTTTGTCTTAAGTTATGGACAGAAATGTTATGGCAAATTCTGCTAATACAGTTAAATATATTGCTGTCTCAAGCTATCTATCCTGTCTCTATGCTGCTGCTTTTCATCCTTGTAGTTCCAAAGGTCAGCAGAATCTGATGTATGCCTATATCCTTGCTGGTCCATCTTACCACCCCTTCAGCTGTCCCAGATCTCAAACAAGCAATCAAAAAGAATGTTTCTAGATTTGGAATCTGGCCTCTGTCAAGAAATCATCATCTTCTGGTATACACAGCCTGAAAAGCCACACTCTCAGTGGTGCATGCTTTGAGGAGGAAGAACACTGCTGATGCCAGAGCTGTGTGTACCATAAACTCACCCATTGTCTACACAGCTTTTTCTTATTTGCCTCTTCCTCTAAGCATCCTGCATTGGCTGGTGTCAGAGTTAGGATATTGGATAAGAAGGAAGCAGAAAAGTGAGTCTATATCAGACATGGCCTGACTATGGCTGTACTCAAATGTACTCTCATCAAAACAGTCAGCTGAGTTCAAGGTCTTACTAGTTAAGGTTAATAATAGCCCCTATTTAAACCAATGATTCCTCCATGCAGCTGTTACGTAAAACCAGTGTAAAACTCGGTGGTTTGCCTGAGGAATTTGCCATATAAAAGCTATTCCTGAGTTAGACTTAATTATTTACTTAATATACATTTTTCTTTGTGCTTCCAACTCAACACTGAAGAACTGTGAAACAATTGAGACCAAATCCAAATAATTTTGTGGAGGTCAATCATTCCAGTGGCTACAAAAAAAAAAAAAAGTGTTTTCTTAAGCAGGCACTATTTGGATCCCTGTGTAACATTGTCCTGGCTTAGGGCAAATTTGGGAGAAAGGCTCTGGAAGGAGCCCCCAGAAAGCAAACCCCCAGGGCTCCTCCCCCCACCTGGTTTGGGAAGAATTTCCTTGGAGCGAAGTGGAAAAAAACCTGTCTATTTAACAGGCTAAGCACTCCCCAGCACAAAAAAACAAAAAACAAAAAAACCAAAAAAAAACCAAAAACAAACAAACAAACAAAACCAAAACAAAAAACAAACAAACAAAAAAAAAAACACAAAAAAAAAAAAAAAGCCAAAAAAAACCCCAACTCTAGATGGCAAAACTCTTTCACTCCTCTGAAGAGATGACAAATTCAGAAAGTCTGTCCTGGGAGTGGTTGCCCAGTTATCGGTCCCTCTGGCCCTGGGAATGGCTACTGCAGGCCACAAAGTGCAGGCTCTTGGTGTTTCCCAGGTCTCAGTCCAGAGCAGGTTCGAATGGTTCCAAGAAAAGGGAAAGACAGGCAGTCCAGGGAAAATTTGGACTGCCTAGCTAAATTAACTAACAAGCAAAAAGCAAAAGCAAGCAGGAGCAAGAGCAAAGGCAAAAAGCAAAAGCAGCACTATGTACTGCTGTCTGTGTCCAGCAGACCGTGGGGGTGTGAGGAGGCTGATAACAAAACAAAACTTTGCTTTTCAGAGCCATTCTTGAAGGCACAGAACATAATATCCAGCATAAACAGAACAGTCAAGTGGGGATACAAGCATCATAATGTCACCCTAGGACAAATATTTACTTTGTTCAAGAGTCACAGATTTTTTTCAGGATGAGTATCTGTCTCTTTGTCTGCCTCTTTCCTCTGATCTCTTATGTGGTGCTTATCACTGAGTTATACAGGTTTAAAACATTCCTTGAGTAATTTAATCTAGAGGTAAAGTCTTAACAATTAAAAACACCTACATATTGATCATGTACTTGAAACTGTTTGCCAGAAATATTAGAAGAATATGGGTATTTTTCAAAGATGTTTTATGGTTTGCGCTTAAGTGACAGCAGAGAAAGCAGTGCATATGTTTTGATGGATCCTCTGTAAAGTTACTTCTTCTATGGACCAGACAACAGCACTACCTTTTTTGGAGATGCTTTTAGTCAAGTTCATTACATCCTAAGAAGGCTCAGGCAACAGTTTGAAAATTATTGTCTTGAGGAGTCTATTGTGTCAGGCAAAGAAGGAGCCATATTCCAATTTAATATTCCATTGTATATAAAGGTCATCACAGCTGCACCTAAACTGGGGGAGTTGGGAAAGGGCTTTGATATTATTCAGCAGTTACCCTCTCCTTAAGGAGGAATGAGCAGCTATCTGCCCCCTTTATTAAATTAACTTCTGTAAAAGTAAGCTTTTAAATATGCACAAGGTTTATGGCATGAAGGACAGCACAACTCTATAAGGAAATAGGTATCTCGGGAATCACACAAGTAAGACTGATGTTGTGTCAGCTGTCACTCTGCTGGATCCAGTCATGGTTAACTCGCCAGCCTAATTTCAGGGATAGCTTGGACATTCATCAGTAGCAAATGTTGAATGCACCATTCTGACCAGCACTGATGGTCTCTCTTTTTCCTTCTCAGCCCCACTAGCTCCACATTTGATGAAAGCAGACTATTTAGTATTTCCATATATTGGATTCACTATTTCTATTTTTTTTTTTTTTAATTCTTGGTTTTATTTAAGTGAAAGCAAATTTTGTCAACTTGGAGTGGAAACAAGTTTACTATTGAGGGAACATTGTTATCTGCCCAATGTGATTCAAGGCAAAACTCATTGAAAAAAATAAATTGTGTGCAGATATGTCTGAAAGTGTCCTGAGGTTACACACTCTAATGTGAGGGTCTCACGAAATGTATGAGAGGTCAGTTTTATCAAAAACCCTGAGGGTATAATTGGAGTTCCTCCTCCGGTACCTCAGGCCATCTGCTATGGCATCTAATAACCTCGTGAGAGCAATGAACAGCTCAGACTGTGATTTAGGGCTGTGGTCTGGCTGCCTATTCTGGCTTCTATATGAAATGAAACTCCAATTACAATGTCTAAATTCAGAAGAGAAATAAGCAATTCAAACCTCTGGCTATTAAGGACTGGCATCCCATACTGCCTGTGAAGCAATGTAGGAGCAATATTTAGAACACCAGCAAGTGCTGCATAAGTTAACCATTGTGACTTTCTTTCCTGTGATGCTACAGGGAATTAGGGTCTGACAGTCCCAGCACAGCAAAAAATCTGAATTGCTCATTTTCAACTTATGTACTGTGACCATCCTTAGTCCATCTTAAGTGTTGTAACATGCAGGCTGCATACCGCCCTCCTGCTACTCTGCTGGAATTGTGTGAGGGGGAGGCAGGGAGTGAAAGGAAAAGCCATCTGTGCATCGCATCAAGTGGTGGAACAGGGGAGAAAGATCCTGCTGCTTTCAGCTCTGTTTCCATGAGTGCAGAAGTGCTGACAGAGGTAAGACTGAGAAAGAGTGATGGAGAGTGAAATTGGAAAGGAGAGTGAGATCCACGGACATTTTGCCACCAACCATAATGGTATTATGATTTAGGCCTGTCTGTGGAGATTTTAATGAGTCAAATGAGGACAGCTAAATACTTTACGCAAGCTACATGCAGGCTCCTTTTTCAGTACCCAGCATGCTAAGTAAGCATACAAAAATCACATCCAGTGTCCATTATCCAAATTATATCATTATCCCCCAAGGAACATTTCTCTTCTGGCAGAGCTATGTGACAGGTTGATGCCCAAAACACTGTAGCTCATGGCAGAGTGGAGATTGTCATTAGACTGAAATACAGGAACTCTTGCAATCCACTTGAAAATTTGTATTAATACGTATGCAGATGTATTTGAACATTACAAAAATCAGACTGTACTTTTCCAGCTTTGCTACATGACCCTAGGTTTCCTTTTCCTTCCTCAGTGACTTGGTATTTGAGAGTTGTGCAAGCTGGGAATTCAGGCTCTTCAGTTTATCATTGCACAGTCTTCCCTCTGCTCATTCTTGAGCACATTGAATTGACAATTGGCATAAACCTGTCACCCAAACTGTTAAGTAAGTTTGTTCACATGGGCCAATGTATTTGATGAAACACTGATCTGTGCCTTGAAGCAATATAGTCAAGTGCTGTATCCCAGCACAGATCCTCTGAGGAGGACTGTGTACTTATCTCACCACCTGTCGCACTGTTGGGTGGTATCACCTGTGTTACATGATCAGAAAGTGAAAAGAAACTGCTGTTCAGTGATGTGCCTGAATTCTTCAGTCCTCCTGACATGTTCCAAAGGTCCTGCTACAGCAACCTCTCAGTTCTAGCCACAGGTAGACGTACTTAATTAATTTGGCTCAGTCATTCTTGTCCCTTCCTTATCTGTATTATAAGGCATGCTCTCAAATTCCCAGAGAATGCAGAAAGATCAAGGAAAAATAGCCATTTTTAAGGCAGCCTTATAAAGAGCACAAAGGACTCAGTAATGTGAATAAGCATTACTGATCCCTAAGGTAGGGGACATTATGCAAACGTACTCAAGTAGTTAGACTTGTATGTTGGAGCTTATCACTCTAGCTTTAAATTCAATGAACAGAAGTAGATAATTTCAGAGTATGATTGTTTTCTTCCTAAACTAAGTTTCAAGTTTAATACAGATGAATTTTCCTCTGGAGCTGCATATTTTTCCACCTTGACTATAAAGAGAACCCAGGACACTGATCTTATCAGCAAACATCTGATTTTGAAGTGCCTTAATTAGGTGAGACAAGATGGGCCTGTGATCTTGGCAGTCTCCTTTCAGGAGGGCTGCCCAAACTGGAGGCATCATCTCTCAAAACTGATTGTTTCTGAAAATAGGAGCCACATGGGATTTTGTATGTGAGAAAATATAATAAAGAGGAATAAGAGAACAAAAATGAATGTACTTGCCAATGAAGTTTAACATTCCAGATTCTGTATTTATTCTGCAAAAACAGACATCACAGTCCCAGAATTGACAGTCTATTCTTTACCTTGCTGTAGATAATTAGGAAGTGGAAAGATTGATACATGATGTCAGACAACTCCTACAGGCAAGAGGTTGGGAAGTATTCTACCTTCTCTACCACAGTGGCGTTACACAGTCCTCAACTGTGCCTAGTATCCAGTTCTGTACAACTACTGCAGGACTCTTTTCCTCACTTAAAATCTGTTCAAATCTAGGGAACAGAGACTTGTGTGGGACATAAAGCCTATGCTTACACTCTGCCTTGGTGGAGGTCCTTCTCCCATCACTTTATTCCCTTTTCTTACCTTCATCTTAGCAAGACCAGGGAGATGGTACACAGTATCCCACAATAGGATTCATCCCAGTCATAAATATGTTTTTAACAATATGGTTTGAAATGACAAGAGCAGAACAACATCAGGCTCATGAATACAACTAAAATACCTGACACATCACTTGGACAAGGAGAACACGAGAGCCAGAATTGTTTTCTCCTTGATAGTTTTGAGGAAGAGGAGTTTCTCTTACTGAGTTTTTTTTTGGTGTTGTTTTTTTTTTTTTTTTTTTTTTTGGTTGTTTTTTTTTTTTTTTGTTTGGGTTTTTTTTTTTTTTTGCAAGAGGAAAAAAACTGAAAGGAGCACCTCATATTCACATTCACAGTGTTGACCCTGGGTGTTGTCAATAGTCCTGAATGGGAAGGGAGGCTGTTAACAGGTATGTCCATACTCTGGCTCTTTGAGGAGGTTTTGTCTTTTTAAGTATGTACTTAGGCTTCTAATGACCCTAAAATGAAATCTTTGTCTGTCAGAAACACAAAATTTGAAGAAATGTTTGTTTGGCAGTTGTTGTCCATCTTCTCTCTTGATATATGTTGTGCACATATTTACTAGGTAGCCCTTAAAATTCTTTTTCCTCTTTCAACAGTTACACACATAATAAAAGCAGTAATCACAGTGGGTGGAATTTGAATTCTCTTTCCTTTTAAGAGGAAAGACAGTGTGGTAAAAAATAAATGATGTTAATTAGTTGAATAAAATTGCAACTTCCTTGGAGTTAAAATGTGTTGCATACCAGCAGAAAATGCTATTTACCATATGGTATCAGAACACTTTGGAAGGATGTCTCTTCCTCTACTATTTTCTGCAGACTGAGCATGGACTTGGATTTTTTGTAGCTTCCCAAGTATTTATGTTATGCCAGCCAGTTCACCAAGTGTCCCAAAACAGCAGAGAACCATACTTGTTCAATCCATATGTACTAAAAAAACAAAAAACAAAAAAATCTTGGTTTTGCATAGCTTTTAATGAAAGACTAAAGCTTAATTTTCAGTGGTTTGGATAAACTGTCAGAAACCTTTTTCTTTGAACAGTCAAGATCCTCTAACTCACTACTGAACAGTGTTAAGAGCAGTGAAATAATCTTTTGAGAAGCTATTAAATACGTAGACAGTTAAATATTTATTACCATGGTTTTAAGATTAAAAATATATAAAAATATAGGAGTTTACTGTGTAATTATGCACATTTATTTAGCTAAACTTTATGATCAAAAATTCCAAGTTTGCCAAAGTCCTTAGGAGTGGATTTGATAATATTCCTTACCAGCGGATTTCCACTCTTCATTTTTAATATACACATCAACACTCACCCCGCCTCCCCTAGAAAGACACCAAAACTTGCTAAGAAATAGACATTCTGTTTGCATAGAGGTATACATCTGAGAAATTGCTATCTGAGCTCTTTTATTGTGATAGATACGTGGGGATTCTTAAAAATCCTTAGAAACTCTGATTTAGAAGTGACATGAAAGTTCATTTTCAAGCTGTAAAAGTATATTTGGATGTTACAACAGCAACATTGCGTTAATTACACTTGTACCTCAGTTTTTTAATCTTTTCTTCAGTTTTATGTCCATGTTAGTGCTATCAGGTTGGTAAAGCTGGCAGCTTTAACTGAAAAGTTGGCAGTAAATGTTTTCAAGCCTCATTGCTCAAATCAGATAGTTTTGGGAATGTATATATTTTTCTCTTGAAAGTAAACACTGATATCACATGAAAAAGTAGGCCATTGTTCGAGTTGTTAGACCTGTCAAATGGACAAGTTTTTTTTTCATAGAGTCTATAAACTGAAGATGAATTACATGTGTGAGGAAATCCAGGATTAGGAGTCCTAAATTTCTCAAAATACCCACCCCAAACCAAGACATAGAGGAATTCATGGAAGTACTTCTAGTGTCTTCAAAGAGTCATAGAATTGCAGAGCAGCTTGGTTTGGAAGTGACCTTTAAAGGTCATCTAGTCCATCTGCCCCCTTGCAGTGAGCAGGGACATCTTCACCTACATCAGGTGGCTCTGACCCATTTCCAACCTGACCTTGAATGTTTCCAGGGATGGGCCATCCACCACATCCCTGGGCAACTTGTGCCAGTGTTTCACCATTCTTGCTGTGGTGAAGAAATTTTTTAATTTCTTCTTTGTAGCTATTCTAAATTGACCCTCTTTCAGTTTACAGCCATTGCCCCTTATCCTTTGGCAATATGCCCTTGTTAAAAGTCCCTTTCTTCCTACAGGCCCCCTTTAAGTATTGAAAGGCCATAGTAAGGTTTCCCTTGAGCCTTCTCTTCTGCAGGCTGTTCAGCCACAACTTTCTCAGCCTTTTCTCATAGGAGAGGTGCTCTACCCTTCTGATCATCTTTGTGGCTCTCTTCTGGAACTGCTCTAACAGGTCCATGTCTTTGTGTTAGGGGTCCCAGAGCTGGATGCAGCACTGCAGGTGGGGTCTCACCAGAGCAGAGGGGCAGAATCCTCTCCCTTACCCTGCTGCCCACGCTGCTTCGGATGCAGCCCAGGATGAGGTTGGCTTTCTGGCTGTGAGTGCACATTTCCGGGTCACGTTGAGTTTCTCATCCATTAGAAACCCCTAAGTCCTTCTGGGCAGGCCTGCTCTGATCTATTCATCACCCAGCCTGTGTTGATCCCAGGGGTTGCCCCAGCTCAGGTGCACCTTGCACCTGGGTTTAATTTCCAGTATCAATCAGTTTCAGGGTGTTTGTGCTTCAAACCACCAATAATTTAAAGTATATAGTATGATAAAATATATAATTTACAAATTAGGGCTGGCCATGGAGATTGGCTTATGCTGCTTAAAAATTTAGAAGTTGTAGCACCTTTCTACTGATGTTTCCAATGATGTTCACAAAACCATTAGTTTTCCCCCATAGTTCTAACATGTAGCCCTAACAACTTCAAGGCAAAATTGAACTGTATGAGAATAAAACTAGTTATGAACATTAAAAAAAATTAATATAATTTTCTCGTCCTGTTTCATTTTATGGGACGTATCAGTGGCAAGGTTCCTTTAAATTGAATAATCAATGTAATTAAAGAAGCAAGAAAAAATATTTTCCCCTGGCTTTGTAACTCTGATTTCATGAAAGTAAAAATATTTGCATATATTTAGAATGAAAGTTCTGTCTTACTGAACAAGTGGGATTTTTTTTTAGGAATTCTCTAAAGTCTTAGAGGAGTGAGAAATTATTGGAAGATAGAAGCTGTCAGAGAAGCTTTCCAGGCTTTAAAAATATTATCCTAGTTTTCCATTTTCCATTAAAAAAAATACAGATGATCTCTTTCTGGCTTCCCCTTCAAGTCAGCAACCTAAAGATTAAGCTGTTAGTTCTTGCTAAAGCAGGCTTTTTCAGGAATCCTTAAAAATGTTTGCATTTATTCCAAATAGGATGAAATTAAACCACAGACAACACTCAGTACTGTACACAGGATAGAAATTTCCTGCTGGATTCATAGCCTACATAGAATCTTGCTCTATTCCTTACAAATGATGTAAAAAACCATCTTTTGATGTCTTTGTGCCTTTTGATGTGACACCACAGAAAGGGAAGTGCATTGTACCACAAAAATCTCAGTTTCTAGAAACACTGGCCAGGGACTGGGCTTAATATAATCAGGTCTGCTTCTTAACTTTGCTAACGAGGCAATGTGCAGCCAAAATGTGTTTGCTAGGAGCTGGTGTCTGGGGCAGTTCCTTGGGGATCTTCTCATCTATCCATTTTGCAAAGTGCAGACATGCTCTTTGATTCTTTCCAGTCACACTCTGCTCACAATTCAGCCACACTAGAGATCAACCTGCTGAAATATTTTAATACCATCAGCCTGGTTCTTTGTTGCTTTGCACAGAAATTGTAGTTGCCGTGTCAGATGTTGTTCTGACCTGCACAAAATGGGGGTAATTTACTATAGAACAGAGTGGTTAGTTGTCATTTCCAGCAATTTCTGTGTGAGGACCCAGACTGGATGCAAACGTATATTGAACTTATCTACCATAGCACAGTACTGTGTTAGGTGTATGCCATACTGCTCTTTGAACTATCTCAGCCAAGGATATATATATATTTTTTTTCTTTTAATTCCCAAGTTCAATGAAGCTCTGAGCAACCTGGTCTACTGAAGGGTGTCCTTACCCATGGCATGGAGTTTGGAGCTAGATGATCTTTTAAGGTCTCTTCCAACCTAAACTATTCCATGATTCTATGATTCTGTGACAATGACACTCCAGTTATATCTGCGTGAGAGAATTCTATACCAAACACTTTCAAAAGAAGAAAAAAATTCATTCTATGCCTCCTTAAGAAAATGAAAATCCTGTGCGCTGGTGCACTGGATCTGCTGAAAGACCCTGTTCAAGCACTGCAAATTCAGGAATTCACCAGTGCCACTTATTCCGATGGAATCTGGTTAGTTGCTATTACTATTGTTACTATTACCTGACACTAAGATATTAAAGAATTTCCCATCCCTGCCCACAGGATACACAGGAATTAATTCAATCACCATAATTCGATGATTAATTTACAGTTTCCTGAAGCCCCAATTCAGACTGCTGAACTGTCACTGAACAAAGAGAGAGTAAAATACAAGTTTCTGAAAAACATTAATGTAGTTTAAGGTGAAGGCAGGTAAAGGGAAATGAGCATCAGTTTGCATTATGCAGAATTTACCCACTTGTCTCAGATAACCTTGAATACAAAACAGGAGATTTTACTTGATTATAGCCTTATCAACCCAAAAAGTTGGGAGAAAAGTGTTTATCATAATTTACCAGATGGTGAATAGTGGCACAAAACATTAGGATCAGATTTTAAAAGCCATTTAGAAGCCTAAGGAGGCAGATGAAGATGAAATGTTATTTTTGAGGTTAAATTTAGTGCCTGTGTGTGTCATGAAGTGTCTATACATTTAGAAATTCATACTCAAGAAATTTACCCAAGGTTACTGAAAACATCTGTCTCAGGTTTGTGGTAGGATTAGTTTGCACACATGACCTGTGAGCAAAACAATATCTTTCCTGCCTTGAAAATCAAAATGCCTATTCATTCTTCATAAGTTCAGTAGTGGCTTTCCATGCTCACTGCAGCATTGCAGAAAGGCCTGACTTGATACTGTCTCCTTGTCCTGGGGAGTTTCTTCCATTGTGCGCATACAGTAAGGAGATGGGTTGCCACAGAAAAGATATGCTTTAAAAGACCCCATTATTGTTTAATAAACATTTTAAAAATCAAATACTACTTGATTATGATATCTGTCCACCAGCAGTGGCAATGAAATTTCACCTTAAGTTTTGTTTCAGCAATTAAGAGTGTCATAACAGTGATAAAATACATAAAATCCACAAGTAAGTAGACTGTTAGGGGAAAAAAAAAACAACCCAGTATTGTTTAAGCACTTTCAACACCTACAAATCCTTTTGTAGTGGGATCATGAAAGGAGACAAGCTAGACAATAATTTCACTAATATTGTATTTCTGCTCATAAAAACACCAGAAATATTTTCAAAGAGTCTTAAATATTCCTGAGACTCTAGACCATCATCCATGTGATTGAGATAGGTAACCAGATAACTCAGCCATCACAAGCAAAGGGGGATCATTCACCTTAGGTTTTCTTCATTGAAAACTGAGTCAGATAAAAGAATATGAGAAGACTTTAGGGTTGGGACTAGTGTTCCAGCTTAGATAGCTCTGCACAGGTGAAGCATCTCTTCCAGTTTTACTCTGTCCTTCATTAGCAGATTCCTCTGTTGCTGTGTCAGAGCAGTGAACCAGAACAGGCACATCAGGCCCTGTTGCTCCCACAACAGAATAGTCCTTTCAGCAGTCCCAGGACGCTGTGGTTCAGATCAACAACATAAACCAGCTCTGCAGAGCCCTGTCACACTCCTGACAGCTGGAAAATGGTCTTACTATCGAGGCAGGCAGCCCCCTCTCTGCTGGGCTGACCTTGGTTGGCTCCCATACTTCCACTCAGCCAGTCTTTCACTTCTCCTCCACAATAGAGCAGAAGCAGGAAATAAGATGAAAAAGCTCATGAGCTGATGAGATAAAGACAGGAACATCCCTTGGCAGTCACCATCAAAGGCAAAGCAGACTAGACTTAAAGAAAAATAATTTAATTTATTGCAAACTTAAATAGTCTAGGGTAGTGCAAAGACAAAAATGAAAACATCTTCTCCCACATTGCACCCTATGTTTCCAGCTTAACTTTTCCCAGTTCCTCTATACCACAAAGCTGCCATATGCAACACAGGAGCACTCTTGGAATCAGGTAAGACACTCTAAATTGTGCTGTACAGCTAACTTTAGGCACTTGATTTATTCTGCACTGAGACTTTTCATTTTTTAACAGAAACACAGCCAGTGCCATTTGGGAGCTTGTGCAATGTCCAAGACTTCTAGACAGAGCAAACCAGTACAGGGCAGTATTTATGTAAGTCCTGTCCTACTCTGAGGTGGAAGCTACAAGGCAGGTGAGACTTCTCATAGCACATAAAGTGACACAAATTGTTGTATTCCTATTGCACCATTGAATAATATCACATCCTGAAACCTCTTATTGTCATAAATTGGAAATTCTAGTTTCTTTCCAGTCCTAAATTCTTGAAACATGTATTCTTCTCTCCCAGCTGAAGGGAGAGGGATTATTTGCTTCTTCTTTATCAAGGTGATGATGGTCCTGGGATGCCACTAATACCGTAGGGGAAAATGGCTCATCTGTTGCCATTGATAAATTCCTAAATTAAAGGCTCTGTGTAACATGCAAAGTTCATTAAGTCATGGTTTCAAACCATCCTAAGTCAATCTACAAATACTCTGAAGCTCAACAACACAGTTTGGGTTTTTTTACTTTATAGTCACTTAAAAATTAACAAAATCCAAATCTCCATACTTCAAATAATATGTTCTATATGTCCAGAGTCTTAAATAGTGTCTCAACAAATTTAAACACATTCTAAATGATCAATGTTATTCTGTGATTAATGGCAGAGACTGACATTTACATTTACTTACCAATATTTCAGTTGGCAGCTCAAGGAAATAATGAGGTACCTTAGACTGTATTCTTGAAGCTGTCTCAGAAACTTAGCTAGGTAATGGAGGAAATCCAATTCCTGCATCCAAACCAGGCAGTGCCAGCTTCCTCAGAGATGGCTGAAGAAGGAAAATTTAATTGTCCAAGACAGAGAATGCCACTGCGTTAAGTTCTTCCTACAGCTGGCAATCCTTACTTTGAGTTTAATGCTTGTTAAATGATGAGCTTTTGACTAGAAATTCAATGAATGTTCTCCCCTGAAAGCTTTTAATATTGCACTCACTCACACACTAACCTCCCTGTTCTACCTTTCATGTAGGGTCACAGCAGAAAGTTCTTTGTATATCCCCAACTTTTGCTCAGAGGCAAAACTGAGAGCCTTACAACCTTTTTTCACTCAGGCTAGCAAAGTTAGAAAATCTATGGCAGTAATTACAATCTGGTTCAAAATATTCCAACTCACTTGTAACCTCCTGTCTATTTTTTTTTTTGTTTGTTTTGTTTTGCTTTATTTTGTTTTGTTTTCCCCCTTCCTCTAGTATTAGTTGATACAACATTGTGAAAACGTGGATGATTGCAGGGAGCAAAAAAAAAAGTGATTTATATGTTAAAAGCTGAAGAAACTACCATACGGGGTCAGTCTGTCATCAGCTCTGCTGGGTTTGAATTAAGGTATTGACATATCAGTGAGGGAAGTGAGTGAGGGAAGCCCAGACACTCCTGTGTTTCTGTGTACAGGAAATGCCTTTGATTTAACTTGTTCTTTCCAAGCTTCTAATTTCACAGGCATCAAATCACAGATTTGTTTGGTAACTTCTAAACTTTACTTGATCGTATTGACTTCTGATTTTTAAAGCTCAGTTTCATTTGTGTCCTAGATAATAAGAATTGAGGCATGAAAGTTAAATGCAATTTCCAAAAAAACCCCAATTTGTTGTTTAAATGAGCAACAGAATAAGAAATTCTGCTTGAATTGGAATAAGCTTTAGATCAAGTGGAGATGAGCATCTTTCCAGAGATGCAGTATACCAAGAGGTATTTTGATGGAGTTCAGTAAGAGAAAGACCAAAGTTTTGGTAGGCTTAGTGAGCTCAATCACACATAGACACACCAGATTATAAATAGGGAGAAAGTGGAAGTAATCTTCTATTTAAAAGCTTTATGTTTGAATCCAGACACTGAGATAAAGCAAGTACAATGAGGAAGTCCAAGGCGTTCCTCTTTCCAAGGTTTCTAGAAAAGGTATGTTGAAAAATATATTTTCTGCCAAGAGATTCAAAATGGTGGCTTGGTTATGCATTTTTGTCAGAAATCTAAAATCAAAAATTACATGTACTTGAGTCGCTTGAAAACAGCATACCTGTTTTATATCTGATGGAAATCATTGGAATAATACTGGAAATTATGAATTTGGCTTAAACCCTAGATAAGACACTTTTCAAAATGACTGTGTCACCCACATTTTTATGGTTCTGAATTAAAATTAAAATCATGCTATGATGAACGACATCCCAAGGTATTTAAACTCTGTTGTTCAAGTTAAGCTCAATTTCGGAGTGTAATACCAAAAAAATTCCACTGGGAGTTATTTAATTTTTTTATACAGGTTTAACATGTATGAGAACACTTATACAACCATTTAAAATCAATCAAGTGAATACAGTGCTCATCAGAGGTGAGCAATTTGCATTCCACATCTGAGGTTTCACTTAGCTGCATGGCTTTTACACAACTGACTCTGTGGTTATGTTTCGGGTGTACACTGGGATACATCAACTACTGTAGTTGAGTGAGTAGTTCATCACTTCCATCAGGGGCATTCAAAGCTATTGTGAAAAGTTAAATATTCCATTTGAGAGTTTAACATAACCCCTGGTAGTGGAAATTCTATATCTTAGTGATCCTCAGTCCTTTTTCATGTGAGACCCAAACATCACATTTGTTTCTGCATCTTGTCTGTTTAATTTTCATGAGGCAGGATGTGGGATAGAGGCTGCAGCTGGAAATCTGGTATGATAAAAAAACTGGCAAGAGAGATTCATATCTTTACAGGTCAGATACTGAGTGAAGTGCATACTTGCTAGAGAGGTGGGAAAGTGAGAATTAGGCCTTGTTTCAGCATTACTCATAAGTAAATGGGCTTTGGAGTTGCTAAGCAAGTGGTGTTTGTCATTCAGTGTGCTTCAAGTACCATCAGCTCAACTCTGCTGTCAGTTCCAACAGCAGACTCTGGGGATGTTATGGTAATGGTGAGGCAGTGCAATTATATTTCCCAGTCACAGATGGATTTCAGCTCCCCCCCAAACTAAAATATTTGCTTTATTCCTTTCCAGATTATGAAGATATAGAACAATTCAAAATGGGAAAATTGAGCTTCTAAAACTCTGTTCCCAGTATTTGGGTTATGACTTTGAAATTAAAGAATAAATGACAGCTGTCTTCACTCTGCACATGTGTTTACTCATTTATTAGTTTGCACATTTGAATAATTACAGTAGTTAAGGGGATTATATGCATATTGTTAAATCTGTTAGTTCTTGCATGAGAGGGTTGTCATGCTAGATACCATGCATTTGTATCACCAGTAAAAGAGGATAAGCTTTCTTAGGTTAAAACGTCCAGTACATATTCAGAGTGTCTGATATACCCACAAGGGTCAAAACCAAATGATGTTTTGAGTTCTGCAGAAAATCTCTCACTTCAACTTTTACATTACTGTGGAAGCTGCATATATGGGAATGAGAAGAAATTATTCCTAATGCAGGATGCAATAATTGAAAAACAATTACTTATTCAGTCAAACAGCTGAAAATATTTTCTGACCAGAAAGTTAATTGCTGAGTAGCTCTCATTACTTCTTTACTTGCAAATTATGTTTATTTATATGGCTAGTTCCTTGGACTATTTTTAGGTTACTGCTAATGGAGTGTAGGTGCCTTTGAGATTTTATTGCTTTTTATCTTATGGAGAATGCTCAAGAAATTTTAACATCAAACTATAAACTCACAACTCACCCCTGGTGAGTTTTTGCCTTTTGTCTTCATATATATGCTGTCCACTTGCACTAAATTTTGATTTTTTTTTTCCCCTGTAATATTGTAGTTCCCAAGGTGAGGTCATAACTGATGTAGTTTGCACATACTGGTTTTACACTTGACTTCCACTTGAATCTAAGGGCTTGTCCTCCCTGTCTTTTGAGGTCTGTCATTGCTTCTATGGCAGCTTTGGCCATGGTGTAAAGTAAAAGGTAGGAAAAAGCAAGAAAATTGAGACAGAAATCAGTTTCCATGTGAAATGATCTCTGCCTTTCACTGCAGGTCACAAAGACAGAACAAAAATTGTATAGGTAGCTCAAGTCTGATTTGCAAGCCATTGGAACACTGTGTCTTGTGCTTTTCCTCCCTACTCTAAAAGGGAATAGGAGAGCTGAGAAAATAGATAACAAGGGTTAAAAGATATTGAAGCCTTTTCTACAGGAAGCAACTGAGTAGATGAAGATTTTTTTTTTTTGTCGCCAAAGCAAAAGATTTCAGAGGAGATATGATAAGCTTCTACACAATTATTAGTGCCATGGAAGGCATAGGTAGGACTCAATTATTCATCATTCTTTTTAAGACAAGAACTATTGACTGCCAAATAATGAGAGTAGAAGTCATTTTCATATAAACAACAAAAACAGTGTTTTTTACACAGAACATGTGCTACAATTCTGGGCTTTCCTGTAAAAGAATGCTGTGTATAGCCAAATTTGACATTGGCTGAAGATCTCACTAGACAATCACATGACACTGAAATTCTCAAAAGATTCTAAAATATGCAGGATAACAGCCAGTTCAGAAACTCCCTTTAGCTGAAAATAGTTGGAAGATGTAATAGTGTTAGAGAAGCAATCAGCTACACACTGTTTTCTTGCAGATCTCTATGCACAATTTAGGGTCATAGCTCCATCTGGTTAATTTCTTCTGGAAAGGCAACAGCTCCTGCCTGAAAAAAAAAAAACAAATGAAAGAGTTTACATAAAAGAATCTGGGAAAAATAAAATAATTTTGAGGATCAGTGAGCAATGGTGGTGAAGATCATAGGCTCAAAAGTGTAAAAAAATCCCCGTAGTTTGTGAAGACAAAATTACCAGGTGTCAGACAACCTGACATCATCTCTGTGTTTTCAAAGGCGTCCAAGAAGCTGGTAGAAGGTCCCTGGTCATGTTCTGCCTGGCAATATGTCAAGACACAAGAACAGAAATGTACCACACGCCTGTCTTCTTTTTCCTGGTGCAATAGGTGTCTGGCTTGAGTAAAGTCAAGAAGGGTGGGCTGAGAAGTGCCAGAGGTTAAACACAGTTTTGTATGAAGGTGAAGGGTAAAGTACAGTGAGAGCATCAAGATGTATTGGAGAAGCATTAAAATGAACAGTCGCCTAAAAAACTCACTGTGTATGTGTGTAAAACAGAAGTAAGTCAATCCCATTGCAATCCCATGGCTCATTCCACTATCACTACACACTGATCTATGGAGATAGTTATCCTTTATGGGCACTGTTGATGAACTCTTAATATCAGCCAGTACAGCTGCCTTTACAGTGTAAATGGGAAAATATTCAATAAGTGAGATAATGATCAGAAATGCACAGGCAGGAATTTAAAAATTAGTAAGTGATTTTTTAAGTTATCTTTGCATGTCTTTATTTTGAATTTTTAGCCCCTTGCAGAACTGAATTTTCTATAATGATGCGACATGATTGAACCTTGAATATATGAAGCCTTACCATGGCAGGTGACTGGATATACAAAATTTCTTCTGTCAGAGATCTCAATATAAATTCTGGATATACACTCAGGCTGCAGCAGAGTACATCAACATTTCAGTTAGTCAATGGAAATGAGCTTGAGACATGCCACCTTCAGTTCTTCCACAAGAGGTTTTTCTTTGAATCCAGCTGAAATAAAGTGGTGTGAGATGTGATAAATGTTAGAATTTTTTTAACAACCAATACATGACAATGTCAGATTACTTTTACTTTCTGAACATATCAGTTTCTTCTTTTCTCCTTGTTTCCACTGTGATTAGTGGTGCTGGTATGCTTTCTGTTTTTTCTTTGCAACATATTTCAGCTTGGAGATATAGAAAATGGATGGGGGAATTAAAGTATCCCTGGAAGTAAAACAAATTCCTGCTGTGGTTTAAAAAATAGAACAAGCGGCTACTGCAATGTAAACAATGTACTGATAATTTTGCATGGCCTGATATATCTAAACTTGACGATACACTGAGCACGATCTAGGTTTCAGACAGGGAAGAACCACCCTGATTTCAGATGATTTCTTCAAAAAATATGCAAAGACTATTGCAGCCAATTCTGCTCAGCCGTAAGTCTCATTGTGGGGGACGTTTTAACATTCAGGTGTCCCAGATTGAAAGGCAAGATGTATTCCATTCCATCTGTATAGCAGTTGTCTTCTATTTTGTAGGCAGTTTTCCTTATCTCTTTCACAACCAATTTTCCCTCCAGGGAGACATCTGCTGATAATGGGCTATTGAATGTCATTGATAAGAACTATAACATCCCATTGTGGGATGCTCTGCCCAGCGGGAGGAGCCAAGCATTCCTAGCTAGATATAATCTGGGTTTCTGGGACACCAGACTCAGGCTGGACTTCCAGGAGGACTGCAGCCACTCCAATTTGGACGGCTACCAACACCCTGACCAAAAAGGGTGTTAGGTTGTATTCTGACTCCATCAGTGTTTTTTCTTTTGTATTATTGCATGTATTATGTTTTCTTTTTTCACTTTTCCTAATAAATTGTATTTCTGACTTAGAGTCTCTCACTAGTTTCGTTTTCAAACCAGAACATCAGGACACTGCAGTTAGCTCAAAATATGAACAGATTCCCTGTGGCAATTCAAAATACAACTTTCAAACAAATGAATGTTTGCCTTTTGTGGATAAAGCTTTACCACCATGTCAATTTCCCCATTCACCTTATAGCTGTAGCTTAAAACTTCAGTAAAGCAATGCTCCTAGCATTAGACTGTTTCAGAATCTGTTGGACCTCAGCATATTAGATTTCTGATCTATCAGATAATGTCAAAACCTGTGAAATCAGTTTCACCTATGCAAATACACTCATCTTCAATCTTTGTTCCCAAATCCTAAGAAAAAAGCTCTTATTCCAGGTTTATTTTTTGCTTGGGTATGGGTATTTTTAACCTAGATTCTAAATGCAATAGAGTCAACCCTTCATTATTTCTTCTTTAAAGTCTTAGTCAAACACTGACCTTTACAAGTTCTAACTACAGCTACTTTTGCAAGGCCTGCACTTTCATGAAACAAAGCTTACTCTGTTCTCTGCTGGAAATATCAGATTCAGGTCTAAATTGGCAACCCAGTTCCTTTTCTTATAAGATTTAACTCTACTATTAACCACAGTCAGGTGTCCAATACCTATTAAAAAAGCTTATATAAATTATGTACCTCAGCAGAAATCAATCTGCAGTTTCGTCTGGTGGGCTGCACAGTAGCCAAGAAAAACAACAAAACCAGAACATGTTGGCAAGTAAATTCTTCTTTATGTTTAATACCACTTACAGGTGACTATAAAATCAATACCAAAAATTTTGAGTTGTTATGAGCTGGACGTATGATGGCACTTCAGAAGTGACCAGAAAATGGTACTGATTTTCCTATCTCTAATTCTAAACCTCAAAGTTGTTGATTGTCAAAGGAATATTATGCAGACACAGATTGTGGACTCTTGGAAAACACAGCCCCCATCCTTGCCTTCTGAGCTATACAAAAGACAGCTATACATTGAGTTTCTTATTTCTTAATAAACAAACTTTCCCACCCTTGGCTAGTAATTTTTCAAGAACTGACAGCTTCTCCTCTCCTACCTGTCCCACTGCCCACGTATGTTCAGAGAAATTTTGTCTGTGATGGTCCTGTACTTCAGTTCTGACATGTAAAGCTATAACCCTTAGCTGTTATTCAAACCATTCCATCAGATGTGGAGTTAGGTGAAATCGCATTACTTCACAGGAATACGTCACTACAACAGGGCAGAAGGAAAAAAAATCCCTGAAGTCTTGCAAGGGTAGTATGGATATCAAGGTTTCTGCCACTCCCACCTTGTACTCAGAAAAACACATCGGATTTTCATCTGATCTCTGGCCTGTGCTAAACTTGTAACAGGTTGGCTTTGCCAATCCCTCCGAACTATGCACAAACTTAGCCATGGTTAACCATTATCCTTGAGACAGTAACACCATTAATTATCCAGTTGGGTTGTGTCTGCACCATAATATCTGTAAGCAACTGCCTGCAATCTAGATAATCCTAGAAAGAGATAACTGGCAATTAATTGTATGTTGTGTCTTTCACCATCTACTATTTCTCTGGCTGTGAAGGAATCACAGAGGCGTTCCAGGATCGGAATGGGTATGTTTACAAAAATATGTGGTCTTCATTCCATAATTATCCTCTAAATATGTGGTCTTCATTTCATAATTATCCTCTAAATGACATAGGTTTTTCCCAATGCTTATTCCTCTCACAGTATCCAAACATTATGCTCCAGACTGCTAAGTATATGTAAAGGCATTCATTTTTTAAGTAGAGTTATGTTTGGCTTCTATTTGCTTTTATGGAAGTCCTAAGAGTTATTATGTCACTGTATAAAAAAAAAAAAAAAAAAAAAAAAAAAAAAAAAAAAAAAAAAAAAAGGAGGATTTAGAATAGTTTATGTCAGTGAGAAGCTGAAATCAATATTGTTTATATGGGCATGAATGTTATTGACTGTGTATTTACAGTAACCTCCAGAAAGTAACTCTTCAACTATTAAACCTCCTTGCAAAGTATACAATTTCATAAATCTGACTAAACATTTTGCAGTAATAATTAAATTAATTACTAGGAGAAAGCAACATATTTGATGGTTTTTATCCTTAGGAAAAAATTAGACATTCCACCACTGACTTGATTCAAAGAGCCTGTTTTCTCCAGTCTGGTATTTGCAACTAGAGAAATACATTTTTATTTCTGGAAGAAAATACTCCACAATGAAACATAACCACAACAGGATTAATCTGAAGACAATTGGTTTAACTTGCACAGAATATTGTTTACAACATCGTTGATAGAGGCCAGCTTGGAAAAATGCACCCAGATGTCATTGTTTGGATATCGAACATTTATATGTGACTAAGTAATTAATTACTCTATCCCCCTTAATCCAAGATTCACAGGAAAATCTGGACTGAAAATGAATGTTCAAGAGCTCCCAGAAGCAACATATCTGAGGAATACTTTCCATTATTTCATTATGCTACACAGAGGTGCCCACTAGAGAACATTGTATACATGCATTAGGCATTTTCAGTAGGTCACTGTTACAAACAGCCTTCACGCAGTATATAGAGAAGACAAACTAATAAAAATGAAAAAGAGGTTCAGAGATACGAGGTGATGAAGATTCATGGTTTAATAGTGGCAGAATTGGGGACTAGAACTCAGGTCTGCTGAGTTGTTCCATGTCTTAAAGAGGAGAATATGTGATTTAGCATTACATTTTGTGTAAAAGATATTTCAGGAGAAAATTGTCATTGGGAAAGATCTAAATCTGTGAGAAGTGTCTATTGAGTTCTTTTGAGTTTGGGTTATTCATGAAATATTAAAGACTTCAGTGATTTCATGGCTATCTAAGAATTGAGAAGATTCATTAGGTGCTACTTTGCAACTGAAGTCCGTTTTCATTCAACCACATGATTCCCATAATTTTCCTGGATGTGACCCTGGCCAGGCCCATCTGCTGTCATTCAAAGAACCTATGGATTTCCATGAGCCAAGATCTCTGAAAACTAAAGGACATCATGGAGTATCTCTTGGGAAACCAACTTTGTTGATGAATAGCTTTCTTCCTCTTTCCATTTCTATTTCCCCCAACCATTTCTACAACCAACAAAGTATAAAAAAAAATTATCTGTAATATTTTGGACCTAATAGCAGTAAACCTGAGGTTTAAACCTAAGGCACAAGTGGAATTTTGGTATGAACAGTAGAGAAAATAATCAAGCTTTTGGGAAATATAAAATAGATTATTGTAGACAGATTTATCTTGGGTTAGCAGGGCACGAGAGAGACAAATTAAAGAGTATCCCAAAAGTAAGATTGTGGCTGAACCCTGATCTCATTCAGTACTTAATCCATAGAAATTTTCTTTCATTGTATCTTACCAGTCTTTCTCATTTTTTTCTTTCTAGGTAGGTTATTCTTATTTCTCAGCAGACCCATCACCTGCAGCTGTAGCTTTACCCTTCCTCTTTCATCTTTTTAACTTTTTTTACTTGGCCTAAAAATGGGAAAAGGCTATAATTCAGATTCACAAATGAAAACTTTAAGGAAGAGCAGAGCATAACTTAAGGCAGTACAAAGTTCCTGGCATTCATACTCTCTAAAGACACTTCTTGTCTGCTGTTCCAGGAGAGGGAACAAAAGTAGTCGATGGTGTTAAGCATTAAGAAGGAGTGACTCAGTTGCAGGATTCCTGGAATTAAGACTGGATGAATATCAACCAAGCAAAATACAACCATGACCAAGAAGAACTATCTTGAAAAAATATCATTTGACAAGTGGCAAACAGAAAATTATTCCATTTCCGAGTAATGTCAGAGACCAGGTTTTTCATTAGCAAGACTATGAATAGATGAGAAATAAATAATTTATCCATAGGTTAATCTGATGCAGAGTTTTGATCCCAAGAGTTTTTGTTGCTTAAAGTCCTACTCTTGCACTGTCAAAGAGCTGTGCATCCTCTACACTTGCTATTAACAATTTTATTGTCCTGCTGAATCCCAATGTCCACCTTCATATTCTTGGCAGGTTTTTATGTGTTTGCTTACATTATAATTAAATGTTCTGTATCCATTACTTTCCAGTTCTGACTTACAGTTACTCTCTTCAGTGTAATTACTCCACCACATACATTATTCTGTGCATGTCCAAATTTTATTAAACAAGGGTAAATGTGTCATCAATTACACTTTTACACATACAATTGCATCTGTACTTAAAAGAAGCTCTTGAGCCTCTAGTGGGCTTTCAGTGGCATGAATTACAGACATATAAATCTCCTTTCATGCTCTTTTCTATCAGTTCTTGTAGTCTGCCTGTTATTAGTAGCAAATTAATTGAATATAGGGAAAACAACCAAGTGTACAAACAAACAAGCTTTGGGTTAAGTCAATTATTTCAGATGGTGATAATAGAGAATTCCTAGTCTTCCCGAAGCTCCTAGATGCCAGTGTTAATTATCCAACAGAACCTCACTTTCTTATTATTCTTTTTTTTCAGTATTCCAGCAAAACAAAAGAAAAGAGAAAGTTTGGGTGAATCCTCCAGTGCCTAGCTATTGGAAGCTGTTATACTGTACATTACCCATTTGAATCCTATTGAAAATCTTCTCTTGAAAATCAAGCTCTAGAGAGCAAAACCAAATTAACTGTAACACTAACTTAGACATCTTGAGAGTCTTTTAAAATACCCTTTAATTTGATTTCTAGTGTCTGATCTTTGCAATCACATGCATGTCACTTTAAGTAGAGTTCATTTTGTTTTTTCTTTCATATGAATTTTATGTTTCTGATGTAATCTCCAACTTCTGTATAGTGGAAGTTCAGGAAAAAAAATACTAGCAGTCATATTAATCTCACTTGAGTTTAGTTCTCTCGAAGTCAGCTATATAGGCAAACAGTAGAAATAGACACTTCTACAAGGCAATACAACCCCTGCTAAAAAACCCAACACATTTATGGCAAGATTACTCAGCACCTCTAGGAACACCTGTCCCTCTCTCTCTGCTAAAGGAAGGGAGTCTAAACCTTAGCTGTGTAGAAGTTACAGTCCTGGGCTAAAGCTGGATACAATGTATACAACATGCAAACAAGCTTATTCATAGATTTAATACAAGATATTATGCTGAATAGATTGCAATAATTTTGCATTTAACACCATATTCACAGAGAATGGATGATCATTTATTCCACTTTTTGCTTTTTCTTAAATTTTGCAGAGAATCCTTTGCCAAAGTGCGACAGTGTACAGACATGACCTCAGTTTTTAGAGTAGCTGTTCATATTAAAGGGAAATTTTCTAAAATAAGCAATAAAACACAAAGGGATAAAACCTAATTTATTTATAGTCCATATCAGGTTGAAATAACATGTAATGAATTTCATCCTGAAGTAAATTCATATCATCAGGTTTAACAGCCTTTCATAAACTGGATTTATGCTCAGTGGGCTAAATTCTCATTTCAATTAATTTTCATGAATGGTGTTTGCTGCAATGTAAATGAGAAGAGAATCTGTCTCCAAATGCCTAGAGGCCTTTATTGGGAGTTTGCTGATGATGCATACAAGGATACTAAAACAATGTTATCTTCATCTAAGCATAACCTTAAAATTAGATAGCAGTTAAGATATGTCCTCTTTTATTCTGCTGATTTAGAAAGTGGAATACATTTATTGGAAGAAAGGATGCAGATTAAAAGTCAATGAGATTGTATTGCATCATGGATAATTATTTTCCATTGTTTTACCATTACTTTTTCATTTAAGAAAAGACAATTATTCAAATAATTTGATCAGCTCAGTGGCTTTATGTTCCATATATAAGGCAAGAAATTTGAGTAAATACAAAATTTTCAATTATGAACCTTTTACTTCCAAGTTAATTTTCTTTAAACAATGATGCTATGTACATACACAGTATAGTATGTACTTTTATCTATAGGATTAGTGCATATATGTATTTCAACATAAATATGTCATTAGTAGACATAATTGTTGATATCCTGGCAGTAGATAAAAGCTGTTTGAAAGCTATGTAGCTTGAAAGTTCTTGAACACTTTGAAAACGTCTCCCATTTTTTTTAGCATCCAAGAAGGAGTACATGTTATATAGAATATAAGGGAAATAAAGTAATAGCCAAGAAAAGATTAGTTAAAAAAATCTAATGAAATCTAATAAGTCATGTAAATCCATAAGGTTTCTCTGGTAATTGTGAAATAAATGTGTAAAGTGATATGATTTTAAAATTATAGCTCCCAGTAATTACTTTGGGGTTAGGAAGAAACTTCCCATGTATGGGTCTAATTTATCTTCATATTCAAGGTACATGAACTAGACATTGGCTCAAGATAAAATATGGCAAATAAGTGTTAATGTTAATCACAATGTCATTTCCTATGTGGTAGGAAGACCCCAAATTTCATTCCACCCAGAGGCTTTTAGTCATCTAGAAGTGATTATGAAAAGCTTTAATGATATTAATAAATATTTCCTTATACCATCCCAAGCTCCCTTAAGCTTCTGACTAGAAAAAAAATCCAATCTATATTTCTCTAATTAAGCTACATCCATTGTGACTCATATTATAATTGTTCTTCTCCAGAGGTGCAAGCAATATTTTATAATATACAAATCAGTGCACATCAATCTGAAAGAAAATCCATGACTTGTGACTGCCACAGTTTTCCACACTCATTTATTTCAAAAGATTTTTCTCATCATAATCTTTCTTGCCCTCTCCAGCTTCATATTCGTGTCTGTAGCAAGTGACCATCCATGCCTATATAAATTTCTTTTTGTGGTGCCAGAAGGAAGCGTTTAAATAAAATGAAACTGCTAAAGAAGCTCTATTTTGCAATATTTATATCTTCTGTAGAATAAAAAAGTCTTCCAAGAATTTAGTAAGTCAGTTAAGCATTATCCATTTTGAAAAAAAGAATGTAGAAAATATTATAATTAGCTTTCATTTTCACAGTGTTATTTAACTTGTAATGTTCTTCAGTTCAAAATAATACTTTTGGAGTAGGAGAACATAATACCACAGCTACAATTATAATGAAAATTATATATGAATTCAAGAGGAAAGTATCGTCTTTTTTTTTTTTTTTTCAGGGCTTCTGTTAAATGCATTAGTTTTAAGAGTTTTGTTGAAGCTTCAACATGGAGCATGACTTACAAAAATGCTTACAGGCATTTTTTCCAAATAGCCTTGCAAATGAAACTACTTTTCTTAAGCAACAATTTCCAGTTAAAAGATCAAAATGTGCACAGTCCATTTCATCTTAGCAACACAGCCCCAATAACATGGCATTTCATACCATTTGATTTCCTTGCTTCACAACTCGAGTATTTCCTTCCTGAAAATAACTTTTCAGTATTACAATTTTGGGCACAAAATACTCAAGATACAGGAAAATTATTTCTGTAGTGACAACATATGCAGGGTCAGGAACTGTATCTACCAGATCCTGTTCTAGAATGTCTGATTAAAGTTTCCTCTCAGCTTTTTGTTTCCCAACATAATGTGCATGTGAAAAACTGATAAGAACACAGTGAAATGCAAAAAAAAAAAAAAAAAAAAAACCACACAACAAAAAAGACCCCATGATTCTTTTGCTTTGGAACAAGATCCACACGACTACTACTGTGTGCTAGTGAAATACTGGGGGATTTGGCTAACCTTGATGCAGCTTGCTTTGTGTTAACAATGACTCAGGGTAAGTTGGATTCAGAGCCTGTGGAGAGTGGCAAATCCTTCCAGTGGATAATTCATCCTGGCTAAGATAAGTACTTAAAGACATTGGCTTCACAGGGAATTGAACCTGTCTTAACAGCTAATCTTATTTCCTCCCCAACCAAAACATCTCAGTAGCAGTTCCAATACTTGCCATTCATTTGCAATTTGGTGAAAAAATAAAAATCCTTTTAAGTACAAAAACACTTCAAGGAAAAAGGCACAAATACATTCCTGGAATGGGAATGAAAAGCAATGGAAACATTGCCTCCCATGAAGAAAGGCTGAGAGAGTTGTGGCTGTTCACCCTGGAGAAGAGAAGGCTCCAGGAGACCTTGGAACACCTTTAGTTGTTGCAAGAGGATTATGAGAGAGTTGGGGAGGACTTGTCAGAAGGAAATGTGGTGATCAGAGAAGAGGGAATGGCTTTAAACTGAAAGAGGGCAGGTTTAGATTGGATATTAGGAAGAAATTCTTCACTGTGAGGGTGGTGAGGCACTGGAATTGGTTGCCAAGAAAAGTTGTGGATGCACTATCCATGGAAGTGTTCAAAGCCAGGCTGAATGGGGTTTTGAGCAACCTGGTCTAGTGGAAGGTGTCCCTGCCCATGTCAGGGGTTTGAAGCTAGCTGTTCTTCTAAGTCCCTTCCAACCCAAACTGTTCTATGATTATTCTGTGATGTTCTGTACTTTCTGCAGAAATGGACTGCTCATTGCATCTCATACAATCATGCCCTTAAATGTAAAGCCCTAAAATATCAAAATGTATCTCTCACCTCCCAGTTAATGAAGCTTAAGTGTGTAGTTCAGGATACCACACCTGGAGGATTGGAATTAGCAGAAATTATTCCTATCTCAGATTTTTACTTCACAGTACAGCACACATCAGGTGTACTGCTGAATGGGGCTTGATGCTAACATCATGCCAGACAAGTTAAATAAATGTCCATTCATCAGAGCAATAAGAGGAGCTTCTCAGAAGTGCACTCCAGTAAGTTCACAGACAACACTGAGCTGGGCAGGAATGTTGATCTGCTGGAGGGCTGGAAGGCTCTGCAGGGGGATCTGCACAGGCTGGATTGATGGGCTGAGGCCAATTTTAAAAAGTTCAACAAGGTCAGATGCTGGGTCCTGCACTTGTGTCACAATACCCCATGTATCACTACAGGCTTTGGGCAGTGTGGCTGGAAAGCTGGCTGGTAGAAAAGGACCTGGGGCTGCTGGTCAACAGCAGCTAAACATGAGCCAGTGTGTGCCCAGGTGGCCAAGAAGACCTATGGCATCCTGGCCTGTATCAGCAACAGTGTGGCCACCAGGACCAGGGCAGTGCCCTGTATTCAGCACTGGTAAGGTCACACTTCAAGTGCTGTGTCCAGCTCTGGGCCCCTCGCTACAAGAACGACATTGAGGGGCTGGAGAGTGTCCAGAGAAGGACAACGGAGCTGGGGAAGGCTCTGGAGCACAAGTCTGATGAGGGCTAGCTGAGGGAGCTGGGGGTGTTTAGTCTGGAGAAAAGGAGGCTCAGAGGAGACCTTATTGCTCTCTACAACTGTCTGAAAGGAGGTTGTAGCCAGATGGGGGTCGATCTCTTTTCCAAGTAACAAGTGATAGAATAAGCAGAAATAGCTTCAGGTTGTGCCAGAGGAGGTTTAGATTGTATAGAAGGAAAAAGAAAATATTCACATACATAATGTCAATAATGTCCACTGTCAGGCATTGGAACAGGCTCCCTAGAAAAGTGGTTGGTTTACCATCCATGTAGGTATTTAAAGGATGTAGATGTAATGCTCAGAGATGGTTCAGTGATGGCCTTGGCAGGCCCAGTATAACACTTGGACATGGTGATCTCAAAGGCTTTTATAAACCTATATGATTCTACATGTGGGTCTTAGTAGGTTCTGAAGTCTGCCTTTGAAAACCATCAATGCTATTTCAAAGAAAGACATAATCGGGATGAGCCTTTGAGCTGTGAAAGTCTTGTCAGGGAAGAGCTTTAACATGCTGGACAAGTTCTTGTTCATACAATTATGGCATATCTTGAATGGGGAGGCCTGAATACTCTACAGCTTTGCTCACAAACATGAAATCAAAATTTAGCCTTCCTTAAAAGAATTACTTGAACTATAAAACACATCAGGAGCTGGGTAAGCCAAATCTACAACAGGATATCATCACTTATCTCAAGTACTGCTAATGCTACAAATTCTAGACCTTGCAGGAAAGAAAAGGATTCCGTCAATGCAGTCAGCTTTAACATTCTCTTAAAAATATGTTTTGATGTGCAGGTGTTCTAGGGTGACGTTATGATGCTTGTATCCCCACTCATCTGTTTTGTTTATGCTGGATATTATGTTCTGTGCCTTCAAGACTGGCTCTGAAAAGCGAAGTTTTGTTATCAGCCTGCTCACTCCCCCATGGTCTGCTGGACACAGATGACAGTACATAGTGCTGCTTTTGCTTTTTGCCTTTGCTCTTGCTCTTTGCTCTTGCTCCTGCTTCTGCTTGCTTTTGCTTTTTGCTTGTTAGTTAATTTAGCTAGGCAGTCCAGATTTTCCCTGGACTGTCTTTCTTTCCCTTTTCTTGGAACCATTCGAACCTGCTCTGGACTGGGACCTGGGAAACACCAAGAGCCTGCACTTCGTGACCTGCAGCAGCCATCCCCAGCACCAGAGGGACCGATAACAGAGCGACCACTCCCAGGACAGACTTTCTGAATTTGTTATCTCTTCAGAGCAGTGAAAGAATTTTGCCATCTGGTGTTGTTCATTGTTTTTGGTACTGGGGAGTGCTTTGCCTGTTAAATAAACAGGCTTTTTTCCACTTCTCTCCAAGGAAATTCTTCCCGAACCAGGTGGGGGGAGGGGCAGTGGCTTTCTGGGGGCTCCTTCTGGAGGTTTTTTCTCCCAGATTTACCCTAAACCCGGACAGCAGGGTACTGCAGGATAGCCTTAAATTATACTACTATGCAACATAGAAGTTGTGTTTTGAAAGATGGCCTGGAGCCACTAGAGCTTTCTCAGCTGTGACATTTGTGCTATACCTCTTAGACATATCAATTGTGATATGTAAGAACATGCTAACAGAAAAGGAAAAGGTTCTTTTCATGGTGTGTTGTGCCTAACTGTGATTTCATTCCGATAATTTGAACCAGAAGTTAAGCATTGGGAAGGCCATGGTATTTAAAGCTACATTTAACAAAGAGTAGGTTACAAACCAAGGTACAATTCTGTTGAGTCAGGTTTGTAAGATGACCTCAAGTGGACAGTTCTGTGTAAAATTATGTCCTCTTTAGGCCTTACATATTATGTCTTACCTGCTCAACTACACACTTAATTTTCTTCTCTCCTTCTTTTGGAGCTTTTTGCACTGTGGAGGTCTTATAATGCAAAGGGACTGAATGCAATTGCTCCGTCCATACTACTACTACTAGTACTGCTACTACCAAAAAAAGGTGGAAGTGAGATGAAAGTCCACGGGGGTAAGAGGGCAAATGGATTTATGCATACAAACACAATAGTCCTGTTTCTGACACCATGCATACTAGGTCAGAACTGAGGCAACTTCATTGTTTTAGAGGAGTTATTCTAGATTTGCATTTGAATGAGTATGTAGATCAGTGGGTGTGGTAAATCAGTGTGACTCATTCTAATCCAGGAGATACTGGCTTTTAATCAAGTCTTGAAGCCCACCAGTATATACCAGCTCACCGTCCAGCTTTTTTAAAAAAAAACCCAAATCATCAAAAGAAACAGCATTAAGATTTTGAAAAGTCTGATATCCAAATATAGATACTGCTATTTATTTTTAGAATATAAAGAAATACTAGTTCACACTTCTGTACAAAAAAAGGTCCTAACAGTTAAGCTGCTTTTAAATAAACTATATGAATAATTGACACATAATTATCAGCAGATATTTGCACTACAGTGTCTCAGAGCATAGCTTCAGATGGTTTAATAGTTCAGCTGTATTTATCAACTACTACTTTGTTGTGCAAGTCTGCATTTTAAGCCCCAGTGATCAGGGGAATCATCACAAGAAAACAGTTTATGTCTGTCTCTACTTACCATCATAAGATGAACTGTGGATGGCTAATAGAGATTGCACAGTATGTTTTGCCATCAGCATTTATGCTTTCCAGGGTCATCCTTATCATTCTAAAGAGATATCACAATGGAAAATGCAGCACTATATCAACAGGAAAGAATGCAAATCTCAGTTGATCAATGGATTACTGTAGTTGTTTGGAGATTGATGTCAGCTCCAGCAATTCAGAAGCTTCACAAGTATATCCATAAGGTCAAAATACAATTTAGGACTTGTTTTCTTGCAGTGGTGCTAGTGGAAAATGCCTTTTCTACCACTCTGATTTACTTCTTTAGTGAGTATGTCTTAATACAAAAAAATTGTTGCTGCTGTTGCTGAAGCTTCTGCTAAAGCTTCCCTATAAAAATGCACTTAATCTGAAAGCTGCAGTATTTCATCTGCTTTCAGCCTTTAATAGAGTAGAGGAATTCATTAAGTCATCTGAAAGCAATTTTCAATTATGAAAATACAATTTAAATAAGGGGAAGAGGAGTCTTTGAAGATGACAAAAATGGGTAGTGATTGACACACTCTGTTGTCAGCTGGAATCAATTTCATACTTGGGGAAAAATACCTTCTCTAGGGTCACTAGGGAAAGATCCTCCATCAGCAGGGGGGGAACTGCAGGAAAGGAGAGAGAAAGTAAATCACTTCTTAAGCAAAATATTCAGCAGGATGAACATCCTTCACCTTGACAAAATGAATCATCTTTAATATAAGTACTGAACCTCATAGCATGGGCCACTCAAGGCAAAAATGAAGGAATCACGGGAATATAAGTATCTGTCCAAATTTGGGTCTTATTCAGACACAATGCCATTTGGCTTCACAAGCAGCTTTGTCTCAGCAAGCACAGCAAGGTTTCTCCAAAGGTTGTTACAGCTGCTGAATAACACAACAATAACATAAGTAGTGTTAAAGCTCAAACATGCAGAATCTCAAGCTAAGCTTTGCAGTCTAGTGTGGGTCTGAAAGCCAGCTGTTCTTCCCCCGCAGAGTCAGGGGTTCCTACTGTGTCAGTTCTTGCTATGTCCTAGTCAAGGTAAAAACATAATTAAAAATACTCTCACTCCCTGGTATGCCTTGCATCCTTTGCAGAGTTGCCAAACTGCTATTGGGCCACTATGAGGCAGGAAATATCTCTTATGAAAATACTTAGGAGAAGCTGTGATGATAAGTTTGTACTACATCAAATGAGGCGCTAGTTTCTAGGAGAAAACATAAGTCTGAAATCTCAATAAAAAAAAAAGTTTGCAGTGGAGCAGTGACTGAACATAACAGGTTCAAAAAGCAGGAATTCATTCCAAGTAAATACTGTGGAGTGGTGCATAGGAAAAATGACTGATAGCTCAAGCAAGCAGATTACACACACAGGTAGAGGGGGAACATTCCCCTGATAGCGCTGCTAACAAATCATTCCCTCCTCTGTGTTGCCTCTTTCAAGCAGAGGCTGTTGTAAGTGGCAAACCTGCTCACATGTATGTTCATGCACCAAGGCAGGATAATAATTTTGAAGAATCCTTTCAATGATTTTTACTACCTTAATGTAGTGTAACCAGAACTGTTAAAACCACAATTGTACCGATTATAGCCGCTATTTAAGAGCACTGAGACATGCATGAATACTTGGGAGACTCAGATACTAGGAAGAATTAATACATTAAAAGCCATGTACCTTTGAAAGTATATAAATGCAATAGAGGGAACTTAACAGTGGAGTTAATAATGGGAAATCTAAATAGTTGGAACAATCCTTCTCTTCTCTCTGCTATCTCTTCTCACAACAACCCAGGCTGCATCTCTGGTGCCTGGTGCTTGTCTTTATATATGTTGTGTGACTGTGCTTGTTTTCATTGTAGGCTAGGAGTGTGGGTTAGTTCTTACTTATCTTAATCTTCCTATTTATTTATCTCAGTCAGCATGAATGAAAGCTGTACTTAAACCCTGTGATATGAAGTTGCCCTGCCAGTGAAGGATTTAGCCTGAGGGAAACCATTACAAGAACTGGGTTTTCCTCTGGTCCCCACAGGTCATCTTTGGGCCACATGCAATTCTGAAATTCAGGTTTCTTTTGAAGGCTTGTGTTTTTGTATTTGCCCAGATGCTGAGAATACTACCTAAAAAAACACTTCCTTGAGTTTCTTCCTGTGATGGCATTGTGGATACATGCCACATGCAGAATGGCCCGTAAATAAGTGACTTACAGACTGTCCTGCTTCTTCTGTTGCCCACTGCTGTGGTCTCCAACCAACCAAAAAACTCCTGGTTTTGCTGGGAAGATTTCTCATTTTCCCAGCACAGAAAGAAAAGACCATGGTCTCCAATAGGAAACTCTTGGCTCTTATGAAATCAGGGACATTTAGGTCCTCAAATAAGCTTTAAAAAATCTCACCTAAATTGCCCTTAAAAAAAAGAATTTGGATGTTTTTAAAGAACTGTCATCAGGAGCTTAAAATCCCATTTCAGTTTCTGTAGCAGTTAGGGAGTGATTTATATGAGAAATGTCACTGCTGTAGGGAGTATTTTTAAGTAAAGAGGCTGCCTACTATAATAGACTTTTGCAAAGATGAACTTCAAATATAAATCCTTATAATAGAGGGGATAAGTATTTATATAAATTCTTTCTCAGATGCCTAGGTGGTTAATAAATCTAACTCTGTGGTATTAACATCAGAGGGTATTGATCCTTCTACTTTCGAGGCTGTACATTTGCATTGATTTTCCTTTTTGCCCTTTTTGTTTGTGCACTTGTGACTCTTGCTAGGTGGGTCTGTTTGACTGTCATTTAACAGTTTTCAAATAAAAATTTGAATCCAGGGTCTGCTCAAGACATGTAGAATGTTCGTTTTAGAGTATTAATTATATCCTATGAATTTTTTTTCTTGCAGTCAAGGGGATTACCTGGCATAAATTTATTAGTAAATTGTATTTATTTTTTACTTCTCTGTAGTACATAACTGTGAAAAATTTTAGTACAGCATCTGATCTACTAAAAGGTAGGAAAATGATAACCTAATCAGTATACCATGCCTTTCAGTTCTTCTTAAAATTTAGATAAACATGTTCTGCATAATGATAAGACATTTTGGGAAATAATTGATCAATTAGACCTTCTCCCCCCACCCCCACCCCCCCAATTGAAACATGTTTATATGTATGATATAGGCTCTGGGAATGATTATCACAGCAGTGAAAGTTATGGCACTTATGCAGATGATGTACTGCTGCAATCCTAAGCATTGCCATTGTGTCATGTAGCTCCGGGCTCTTATAAATGACTTTGAAATGATAAAATCACTGTTCTGGTGTATTACAGGAACTAAAATGAGACCCCAGTGGTTTCCATGCAAATCAGCTCTTGTGAGAAATTTGTCAGTGTCAAAGATAAATCTGTTGAATTCAATGTCCTCCGAATGAAAGTTTCATTAAATGTTTTTTATTACACATAATGGTCTATTTTACAAGTGTCTAATCTAAAGATATAAGGAGCACTAAGGTATAAGAAAATATTTCTGGTCATAAACAGCCTGCTGATAACCGCATTTTCTAATATATTCATTTATAAAGAAATCTAGAATAAAAGTTCTGTTCCCTTGCCACAGAATGGATTGCATTTCTAATAGTCTGTCATTTTTACAAGCAGACACCTGCCATTGCCTCAAGAGGAATTCTTTTCACCCTGTACAAGCAAGGAGCATTTAGAAGATTCTACAGACAGACAGGGACAAACATTTACATTGATGCAGATCTTTTGTTAAGAAGTGTGGTTAAGAGTGCTCCAGGTTAGGAAAATGAGATTTATGGACTGAGATTACAGATGTTTCCCTCCATCTCCACTGGCAATCAGATGTACCCTGTTCTGAAGCATATTTAACATCAACCTGTAGGAACTGGCTAATTTATGTTTGGTTCATGCAGGCGGATTACAGTTAGCTACAGGTAACATGAATTGTGATTGACATTTATGGTATATAATTAAGGAACACAGTGAAGAATTACCTTGTGTTGTTAAGAGGTTGTGTGTTGTCTCACTCAACCTTCCCTCTCACATTAAACAAAGAATTGTTTCCCTTTGGAATGTGATTAACTTCCACAGGATATTATTCAAAATCTTCTGACTATATGTCACCTTCAGACATTTTAGCTTAAAGGCATTACATGTCCACATAAATTTTCATCTAGTCTCAAAGATTTCCCAGGCTTTTTAGGGCTCCTCCACCCTATTAGCTGTCACCCAGATTCAGTATACCTTAATTGTCACCCTGTATGAAGGTTCTTATCTTTTTTTCCTTTCCCTACCTTTCAGTTCAGGGAAGGCCTCAGCATACGCCTTTTCTTCTTGTTTCCTAGAGTCTGCTCTGAGTGGATGATCCAAAGAAGGTCCATTGCAAATGACTTTCAGGATGATTTTTGGTTGTTCTGATCCCCAGGATTACTTTCCCATCTGGTATTGTTTAATTTGTTTGCTTTAGAAGAAGTTATCCTTCACATCTATTAGATGATCCCCCAGCTGTCTTACAGGACCAATTGACTCCGCAGGAGAAAATTACTGATCTTTTGACAGAGAGAGGGAATGTAGAAGAGAAGATCAATAAAAATACATCAACACAAATTTTAAGACTACTGCTAAGAGTTTCAAATGCTATTGATATTGGCTGGATATCTTTTGGACTGATACACAAAATTAACTTATTGGATCCAGTAAAGGAGAACAGATTGAAATGATGGTATCCTGAAGTGATGATATCTTTGATATCCTGAAGGCCAAACAGATGATCTAACAATTCAGTAAGGTCTTAAAATATATATAAGGAGATATTTGACTTGATAAAAGTCTGTAGTCTCCATATGATGCTATATATATATATATATATATACATGCACATATATTTATATATATAATCATATATCTATACCACCATGAATTTTATTTGCATTTTATATATTATATACACCAAGTTTCACCTCAAAGCACAAGCTGAAAGTAATACGTCTACCCACTTGTTCTCCTGGTTGCTGTAGCTTATATTGCAGCTCTTCACTCGTGTCCACATCAGTAAGTGAGATGATAAAAGATATCTCAGTTCCATGAGACACAGAGGGCTCATTAGCCAAGGCACCATTTATATGTCTGGTGACATCCATTTATTTTAACAACTTTACCTATTGCTCACTGGAATGAAGTAAAACACTTTAAAAAACCCAAAATGACAAATCAGTGACAATTCCTGCCTCAGCTGTATTTTTTAAAGAACATGAACATGATAGAACATGAACATGATAGGAACATGATAGGAATCAACTGTGTAATTCAGTCTCTGGTCCCAACACAGTTAAAAACCAAGCACCTCTGTCTGATTTCCAACCGTGTACAGTGCAGCTATTCCCTTGTTCCATAAATTCTAGAGGAGTACTAATGTAAAACTTTACTGTGACCATAATTAATTGCCATTCATATTTCACCATCTCATTCAATCAATTATTTTATTATAGTAATGTGAGCATTGTCTTTTATGAGTGGTATTTATTAAATGCAAATTAAAGTGGCAGAGTAAATCTTATTTGCTCACCTTCCCTATGCTTACTTTTACAGTGATGTGTGAAAATGCTGAAAGCTGTTTTTTATCAGCATTTTGTCTTTTGAAACTCTAATTAGAAAATAACTTTTTTGAAGCCATATTTTAAGAGGGAACACATGCACAAAAACAGATTGTTGTAGAGAAATCAGACACTACAGACAAACCCACCTGGCAGGCAGAAAAAGCTGGCTGAACAAACATATTGGATCATATGAGTTTGCAGAGCAGTTAACATGCACCAAGTGCTTTCTGGAATCTGTACATATACACAGTGTCATCCTGCCACTGGCTGCTACACAGCTGAGCCTTAAGCCCATTGTCTTTTCTAAGTTCCGTCTTCTAATTCACCCTTTTGTGTCCCTATACCTACTAATGAGATAACACCAGGTCTGCCTGACTCATGGTCTGGGGGGAGTGTGTACCACCCACACTCCTTTCCTTAAGTCAACACATGAGGACAACAATATTTAAAATAGAACATTTTTATTCAGCTTGGCATTACATGCTGCTCAGCTTTTAAAATGTAACTGCAAAAATGGTGCTATGGGATTCCACATTTATCATCTCTTAATGGCTTCTGTGTCTAATGAGATCAGATGGTCGTCATAAATGTCAGTTCTGCAAACTTCACCTGAGAACCAAAAGTCAAGCACCTTTTTTTTCAGGCCCATGCATTTTGAGCTAAGATACGGATTAGGACAGAGTTTTCGTAGCAATTCTCTTGAAGGTAAGAACAAAGAACTTGAAGGGGTGCTCACAACTGCTGAGCCTGTTCTCTGGTGTTGATTGGATGGGGTATCATGCAATGCTTTCCAAAAATGGATTTTCCAGAATCCCACTGCTATGATCAGGAGAAGTATTTCAGAAAAAATTCCGGCCAAAATGTATTTATGACCAGGTTAAAGCAATTTGTTCTTGTGTTAACCTTGTCCTCTGTTTCATATACGCATTTCATTTTCCAGGTGCTGAGCAGAGCATGACTTCCCCGTATCACAGGCCAAGATCCAAACCAAGGCTTTGGCTCTTTGACCCTTCTTACCAATGCTTTTTGGGTCCAATTAGCACACAGTCAAGCACAGGCCCAGTTGGGAGGCAACAGCTAACAGATGAGAAACAATAAGGAACAGATTTTTAAATTACCACATGGAAATCATTTACCTCCTCCCCGCTGAGATCAGCATCTGAGTCAATGAGCAGTTCACTCTTACTGTTATGGTCTAAATTAACTCTAGTGACTTTGTCCTGAAACAAAAATAAAATGTCCGTGTTATCAGTTAGTATTAGCCAGAAGGAAGCAAAGCACAGCTCCACCCGTCATACAGAATCCCACTGTAACAGCATTCATAGTAAACAAATGAGAAATAAGGACATAGCCATGTATGTAGTGAAACAAAGAAAGAAAAAAATCATCCCAGAAGAAAGGCTCTGCAGTGCTTATATGGTCATCTGCAGCCTTCTGTCCTTACCTTTCTTGTCCCTGTGAATGTGGCTGAGCATAGGGAGCTACCATCCAGACTCACCTCAGTCCCTGGCAAGGTGATGGATCACCATCTCTATCCACATCTAGAGTGATGTGTCCCATTCTGGGCTCCTTAGCACAAGAGAGACAGGGAGTTCCTGGAGCACCTCCAGCAGAGAGCAACAAAGATGATTGAGGGACTGGAGCATCTCCTTTACAAGGACAAGCTGAGGGAGCTGGGCCTGTCAGCTTCAAGGAAAGATGACTGAGGGAGGACCTCATCAATGCCCATCAGTATCTGAAGGGAGGGTGCCAAGAAGATGGAGCCAGGCTCTGCTCAGTGGTGCTAAGCAATAGGACAAGAGACAATGAGGAGCAACTGACTCCCAGGGAGTTCCACTTGAATATCAGGAAGAACTTTGCTGTGCAGTGGCCAAGCACTGGAATAGGTTGCCCAGAGAGACTGTTGAGTCTCTCTCCTGGAGATAATAAAAAACCATCTGGATGCAATCCTGTGCCATATGCTCTAGAATGGCCCTGCTTGTGCAGGGAGGTTGGACCAGATGACCCACTGTGGTCCCTTCCACTTAACTCATCATGTGATTATGCTATATAAATATAAAAAGTAGTCCTACTACAGCATTCCACAATAACATAGCTGTGTTTGAAATTAGGAGGGTGTTTTCCTCAGTGTATTACATTTGTGGATCCCTTTCATCCTGGAATTAGACAATGTACGTAGCTTTTCCTATTTCATATTTCTTCCTGATAACAATGAACTTCTGGCAAAATGTTATTTTTCTAGACCTCAGGTTCCTTGTGCCCTGCCTTGTTTACTCTTATTTACAGGTCTTCTTCCTCTTTATGTCCTGCATCTTGCTTATTCTTTTGGGGTATGAAAGCATAACCGTTTGTGGACTTGATCTAACCAAAATGGGAGCTAGATCCTTTGCAAATGCCTTGGGGTTCTGCTTATGTGTGAGTGTCTCTCATTTCCTCATTTAGTATATCAAGCCTAAAGGTGTTTGGTTATATAGTTTTGGATCAGATATGGTTTATATCCCATTACCCTGGACTGAGGATAGGACAAACTGTCCTTTTGTTGCAAAAAGCTGATTCTGACAGACTCTGTGATTATTAGGTTGGTAAGATCAGCAAATTTCACCTGTGCAATTGATTCCAAAAGCAATGTCTCTGGGCATCCACAGGTAGCCCTTCTGCAGACTGGTAATTCCCTCTTGAAACAACCAATTAGCTTGTCTTCTTTATTCTAGCTATTCCCCACCTGCTCGTTCTTGTACTGATTTCCATTTTACCTAGCCTAACTAATGATGTCCCATGTGGAAGTATATTAAATGATTTACTGAACTCCAGGTAGATTAGATCTTTTGCTTATAAGATCGGTTAACTTATCAGGAAGAGCTATCATACTAGTCATGAACAGACAATGTTTGCTAAACTGTCCCATTTTCCTTATTTATCACTTTTCTTCATTTAACTGCTTTTTGTTTGCTGGTATTTAAGAGCATTGCAGCCTTTAGCTCAACAGTTCAGCATTTGTCCACATGCTGTATGAGCTATACCTGTTTCGTTCCAGTCATAAAAATGTTCCTTAGATTTCACAAGTCTAGTTAAAACTCCCTGCTGCTAGACTTGTAATGCTGGGCCAGATGTGTTCTATCTGGTCCTTCAACATTGTGATAGCATTGCAATTTTTAAGTGTTTCTTCTACATAGTTATTTATTATTTCCATAGCATCACTGGTTATCCTGCTTTTGTTCTCTGCATTCTAGGCAATTATTGTTCCATTATCTTTATTGAAAATTGAAGCAATTCAGTTTCGGTGCCATCACAAAATTGTCTGAATCTCTACCAATACAGATTGCAGACGGCTGCAACCTTTTAGGACTGCTGTCGCATGTGGCAGTAGAAAAATTTTCCCCATTTGTTCCAGTTTCATTACAGATAAGTGAATCCAGATCTGCAAAGCAAGCAGGAGTTCACAGGGCTGAGGATGATATTCTTGTGAGTTAAAAAAAATCTGAAACCTTGATAACTGCAGGGCAAAGACTCCTCACAAAAATTGTGCTGCTTTTGCTGTCACATCTCATTATTATGTTTAAGCTGATGTCTTTGAGCTGCAAACAGATACAGAGTCAGCTGTATATCAGAGACAGATACAGAATCAGCAGCAGAGTGATGTTGATTAGAACATGATAAAACATCAGGGAAAAGGAATTAGAGAGAAAAGCAGCAAGCAAAAATTGGTTAAGAAACCATTGATTTAATTCTATATATGACATAAAGCTGGTCCATGGCAGAACCATCCACAGAGGTTGGACTGCCAATACAATTTCATGTTCACCACTTCACAGTACTGCTTCTTTTGAGTCTGGTACATCAGTCTTGGTTAGAACTTATAATGGACAGAGGCAGGAGAGCAGGGTATGTATAAAGGTGGGGCTATTAGAGCAGCTGTCCTGATTTGTACACCTTCCAATGACATGTCCTGAGGGCTTTGCACAAGTCTGTGTCAGTGGTCACAGTGGCAAGAGGGGGTGATACTTTCCTGGACAGAGCAGAACAGCATAAAAAGCTTTCCCTCATTAGTCATTGACACTCACCCTACTGCCCTCATGCTCTTCTCTTCTGGTGCCCTGACCACAAAGCCATGATTTTTTGGTTTATGCATAGCTTATGTTCAGACCTTCCTAGTTTCTCTGCACCCTTATCAAAGCTAACTGAAAGCAACTCCCTAAGCTTCAGGCTTTTGTTGTGGCCTTCGGATATAATTTGAAGATGTGAGGGGTTTTGTTTGTTTGTTCCCTATAAAGCTAATTCTGCCTGTGCTGTTGCTGCTGACCCGACCCCCTCTGTACTGCAGGAATCCCTAAGTGGCACAGCACTCTCTGATCTTTCTCACAGGACTTGTATTTCTCCCATGGAATGATGCTCTTACTAATAAATATGAGACTTAATTTGAACTTCAAATACTAGGAAAAGAAACCATTCCCAGACAGTAAAAGCAAGAGAGGATTAAACAGGACAGTATCCTAATGGAGCAGAGGCAGGCCTCAGTAATTAGAGAGATGCAAGGCCTCGGGTGTCACAGCACAACAGAACAGCGTCTCCAGAGGTTGTTTCCCCATACAAAACAGGATGAAATGTTAATAAAAAATGTGAGGCTTAATTAGGATCACAAACACTGGGAGAAGAAATTAACTCCCAGGCTGTATAATTATAAAAAACATTAGAAGCTCAAATACTTAAAAAGTAACAGAAATTGTGGGGTGTTTTTTTCTGGACTTGCATGGACACAACATAATGTCCATAAGCACAGGAGTCCAAATGATTTTTGGCTTATTTGACATGGTCTTGGCTGGGGCTAAATTAAGAGCTTTCAATTATGGTCATGTTTCTCTTCAGCTCAAAGGACAGATCCAGGCTCCTGTAGCCCACTCACCAGCATGTGTGTGTCACTGGGGAGCACTAACCTTTACAGCAAAGTCAGTCTTTCTGAAAAGTGGAAAATAAGTGTCTAAAAACCAAACCCTGCCTAAATCTCAGGTTTCTATTGTAAAATATCTTCTCAAGTTTTCACCAATTTCTGGCAGTCTGGGAGAAAATCAAAACAAATTTCTAGAGATTTTTGTTAGCCTGAAAAACTTCAAAGAGAAGAGTACATAGGAATTCTAGAAGAGAAGAGCCTATGAGGTCAAATTCAAGGCAGTTACATGCAGTAAGGAAATGAACATTATAAATAATGCAGGCATTGATCTACATGTCACTAACAGTTAAGCTTGTTTCTCAAAAAGGACTTGTGTTTCTACCTCACAAGTGTATTCAAAGCAGTTTTAAAGCTATTTTCTTGCTTTTCTCCATCTGTGTCTGAGAAGCCATGGGATGTTAAGGAAGACTTTTGTAAGAAGTAGCAAAAGCTTCATGTGCCATAAAAATACAAAGGAGTCATATTGGGTCAGAACAAAGACTTTTCTGGATTATATATATATTTTTTTTTCTGATAAGAGGTCCATTAAGATTGCCTGAATGTGGATACAATAAGGAAAAATACAAAAACATAGCAGGTAGGGGATGATCCTGCTCCAGTAAATTCTACCAGGTCTGATAAGGATTTATTATTTATCTTTTAAAAACACCATGCTTGAAATTCTTTTATGAGAAGTTGTCAATTCATTTTGTTTTGGCTTTCACAATATCCATGGCAGTGATATTGACATTTTAATTACATTTCATGAAGAAAAAAAAATCACATTTTGTTTAAACATTTTCTTTCACCACTTCTTTGGATGGTTCTCTTCTTGTACTCAAGGAAATAAACAATAACCACTCCCTAGTTACCTTCACAATTCTATTCTAATTAAAGACTATGATTTAATAATTTAAGTTGTAGTGTATTTATCCTGTCCTGGCATGAGATAACCAAAACTGCATTGTGTGATACCAACATAGCAAAATCTCTTTGAGGTGACCAGATAAACAGCAAATTCTGCTTGGGCTCTGACAATAACCAAGGTTGGAAACTGAGTACTGGTCAAAAACTGGGATTTTAAAAGGTGCTTAGTATGGCTTGTTCATGATTCCTTCCCCCGTTTTGTGTTAGCAGAGGGGAGATATTGAGCCATAATACTTGAAAATGCAACTCTTCCCCTAAGGTTCTTATGGGAAGCCACTGAGATAAAATGAATCACTGTAAAGGTACTCATAATTTTAATTTCCCATGGTACTTATTGAGCTTGAATACACAGTTCATTGCTCATTCTAGTGCTAACTTCACAGAGTATTTGCAGAATTTCACAAAAGGGTTAAATTTATTGCCTGGAGAGTTAAAAAAAGTTCTTGAATCAAAGCTGTTCAGCAAACAAGAGGAATACGCTGGGAACTTGGGAGAATTATGTGAGAAATCTCTGCAGGATACCTAATGCAATGCTATCACACCAATATTTTTCAGAGCTGCCATCACAATGGCCTATAAATACTTGTTGTTGCCTACTGTAGGGCTTTAGCAAGCTGAGGCACATTAGTGTGCTTCCTGAGGGTTATTTTAGGCCAATCTCAAATTGTGGATATTTCAAAAGCGACCAAAACTTTTGGCCATGACGACACAGATTATTTTGTCTCCCTGATTATTCCACTGAGATGAATGGTGAATTCATCAGCCCCAGGCCATCCAAAACCATAGCAACATTGGCTATGTGTTGCAAGACAGCAGCCCACTGTTTCAAATATGATGAAAGAAATGTTCCTCAGCCTACCACTGTTTTTGTAACTGTAGTTGCAAAGACATCTGAGTTCATGAGACCAAAGTCTCATCATTCCAGTGTTGTCTTAAAGCACTATTGTTATAGGATCTTCACAGAGAAAAGTAAGTCAAAGTAATGGGACCCTGCCATATTTAGAAGTAACAAATATACTTTTTTTTTTTTCTATTTTCTGTAGTGGACATTTTCTCTCAAATTATCCTTAATGGAAGCAAAATTGATGGAAATGAGATCACTAAGAGAATCTATTTGCAGTTAAGTTTGTAAGAGAGATATATCACAAAAGATAAGGTAAGTGCCATATTAGAAGCATTAGCTGAAAATAAACACTGACCGGCATTAGTTTTAAATCACCAATAGAATCAGTGCTTGTATTTCAGATTTTTCTTCAGGTAAAGTTCCAAAAGTGACACATTTCAAAATTGTTAAGGTGGTGTGGACGGGAGCATGCTGGAAGTATACTGGACTTTTTGAAAGGTTAATTATGAAATAAATATGCTTACATTTTTATTTTTATTTTTAGTTTTAGTTTTAGTTTTAGTTTAGTTTTAGTTTTAGTTTGTTTTTGTTTTTATTTTTGTTTTTTTGCTTTTCTTTTTTTAGTATTATCTTAATTAAAATAAATTATTCTGCTTCTTACATACCCTCCATACCCTGCCCTCCCTGTGGAAGCGGGGAGGAGGGGTCATGCCTTGTCTGAGCTCCATATATCGATTTATGCAAAATATGGCCTTAATGAGAACAAGGCATGTGTGAAGTTTGAATGTAGTTCATCAGGTGAGGTAACCCCCATAGGAATTTTCTGACTATTTAATACATGTGAAAACTGTAGTCTGTTTTGTGTTCCCTGAAACATTACCTCAGATTTGTGCTAATTTGTCTATTGATGTAAGTTATCAAAAAATTTTCCCTTAGTGAAAATACACTGAGACTCCCCTATGAAAGACAGAGATCGAAAAAGAATTTGATGCTTGATGACCCTGATAAGCATCTAAAACCTTTGAAAACTCTTTTGAAAGTGCTGAAACCTAGACAATACCAAGAGCGGTGTCTGCCTGCATGGCTTGCCTCCAGGTGCAGTATCTTGTATGTGCCCTCTGCTGAGCCTCCCACTTGTCAAAAGCCCTTACCAACATCTTCGTGACTCAAAGGGTGCTCAAGTCTCTCTTCTGCTTTCAAAGATTTGTAAAGATTCTGCATCAGCAAAGAGTCACCCAAGAAATGTCTGAAGTTCCCTAGTGAGAGAGTGCCTACCTCCTTAGACAAATCAAAACTCTTGAGAGAAGGCAGTTCTTCTATATATTTCTTACTGTCTACACCTTGTCAGGGTTGGTTTAACTCCCTCAGCTGATTTTGCTCAGGGCAGGTGAGTTTTGTCACCTCTAAAGCTAAAAATGCATTTGAAGTACTACCACCAACCTCAGGATGGCTGGTCTCCTTGGAATCAAAAGGCTGTGTTTGTCTGGCATGATTTGAAAGACCTACATTTTAACTTTTGAGAGAAGTGTCCCCTGCATAGCACTCCATATTTGGAAAGGCATTCCAAAGTCATGATTGTCCTTATATTCAAGCTAATCTTTGTATTTAGGTGCATGCTAGATTTTTTTATCAGAAATTTCAAGTCCCTTGACACTAAGTGTGCTGTGCTTCTCTGTCAGGAGAGCATACAGGCTTAGCAATTCAAAGTGGAGCGAAATCCAATTTTTCTTTATTTCTATTAATAGTTCTATTTTAAAACATAGTGAAATGTGACTAAATGTAAACAATTGTTTTCATTTGAAAAGGATATAAATCTAAAAGCCATTGAACTATTAAAGGATCTGTGCATAACTGATGTGAATTATATCAAGGGCAATACACTGAATTTACTTTTTATGACCCAGATATCACATGTAGAGGCAAAGATTAGCAGCTGAAACAAAGTATTTCTAGACATAAATAAAGTAATGAATAAAATCACAAGTTTTCACCTTTTTGACTGCTGTCATGAATATTCTAGTGTCAGTGTTCCAAATGGAAAATTGTGTATTCTGGTACATTATTTGTAATGTCTCTGGGGGCAAAGACTATGAAATTTTGTTTCTTTCTCCAGAAAATTTGTCTAAGTAGATGAAGAAGTAAAAATAGGGTCATTTTAACCAGGTGCTCTACAGCATAAAAAACTCTGTGAAACACTTGGAAGAAGCAGTGGGATAGAAACAGAGAGGAACAGTTTAATAAGACTGCCTGCTAGAGATGTGTAATTGCTATAATGCAGAGGCTTTTGGGAAAAATGGAGGCCAAAACCAGAGCTGTACAATCATATTATGAAACAGTTGAAAATAACAGCATGACTACCTAAATATAGAAAGAAAAATTCTGTTTGCTTGGGATGTAGCTGTGCTTTTGGACTTTGTATTGAAAAATGATTTTGAAAAAGCCATGAACCTGGGAGACTGTCTGTACTGTGGATTAGCTGTAACTATCTTATTGCAAAGAAAGCCAATGATGGTGTTTTTTAACCATGCATTGTTGAAGTCAGCAGGAGCTTTACAACTCATTTCTGTAGAACTGAAAATGTTTTAGGCGAACACTGAGCACTTTCAAAATGCCCCCCCCTTATTGTTTATGTTTTGAATAAAATTAATAACTTTTCAGATATGTTTCTGTTGTATCCTTCCTTTCATAGACAGATCCTCATCTGGGAGCAGGAAGAATAAAAACTGACACTGTTTTAGTGTAGCCACCAAACAGTGGAGTTTTCTAGTATTCTATAGCCATAAAAATCTGGATACATTGAGGACATGTTAAATTGTTTATGCACTGTAGAGGTGTGAACTTAGCTTTTAAGAAAGAGGGTTAATTAAAATGAATATAAGAAAATTAAAGCCTCCAGATTCTTCCTTAGCAATCAATAAATGAAAGTCAATTGACATGTTAATGAGTAGGAAAACTGCACAGACAATAGGCATCAGCCACCTCAGATTAAAAAAAAAAAAAAGACAAAATACATTTAACTCTCATTTCTATTTCTTCTCTGGAAATGTTGTACTGATGGTTTAGATTGCTTTTCCTATGCTGACATGAAGAAAAAGATTAAATCCATGAACCAGAGACTGTACTTATTCACTTGTAAAATAACATAGGGAAGAAATGACATAGATTTGCAGAAAATCCTATTCACACTAAATACAGTGGGGCTTTATTATATTTGAAACTGTGCACACACATTCTAAATGCTCTGAATGCTTTGCACTAGAAGAGCTGTCCTACTTAAACACACAACAATATGGTTAGGTAAACAAGGTTGCCTCATTTAAGACAATGACTATCAACCTGTGCTACCTGACACTTATGGAAACCAGTGATTTCTGAAGTGACTTCAGAGAACAGCAAAGAAATGTGAGACCATAGATGCTCTTTATGTTTGTCTCAGAGGTGGTATTTCTAAAAACCACTACAAATGACAAAGACTGGAAATCACTTAGTTAAGACCTGTGTAAAGGATTTTCTGTGATGGAATCAATTTGCTTAGCATCTTGATGAATTAACCCTCGTCTGCCAAAAACTGATACAGTAACACTTGTTTATTTGCATTGTTTCTATAAACATATGTGTGCTCTACTAAGACATGGGCTAGTCATGTTCATTTCTGCGTGAAACACCCCCAAGGACTGGTAGTAGCAAGCTTACCTGGAGTACAAGACGAAATGTACATTTATAGGCAAGAAAGAATATTCACATATAAGATTTTTTAGAGCTAATTAACAAGCTTTTGAATCTGGGAGAAGCTTCAATTTCAAGGTGACATTAAGTCAAACAGTGATTAGGAAATTATTTATTCATCTTTTTCAGTTGTGAGATTCTTGATTGTTTTGTTTGTTTCCCAGAAGCACCTGGCCAGTGCTGAAGTCAGAGAACTGTCCTAATTCTAAAGGACTCCAATTCCCAAGTAGAACTGCTGTGTTTCAATAGACAGCTTCAAGTGGCTGGGCAGAGGGATCAGAGCCACCATTCACCCATTCTTTATATACTGGTGCAATGCAAACATATATATATATATATATTAGAAAAACTTCATTGTCCAAGGAAATGAGATTCCTCTGAGCAAATTTAGATATTTAGAGTGCAAGGATCTACATCTTCACTTATTATCTAAAGTAATTTTCATCGATGTGGAAAAAGAAAATTCTGCAGAACAATTTGCCATACCCTAGTCTATATGCTTAAAGAGGAGCTGAAGCATTTTATCCTAATGAGCCTGTTACTCACTTTGAGGATAAAAGCGTGCCAGGGTGATTCTCAAATACATCTCACCCTCACTGTAATATGGCTTGCACAGGAAGCAGAGAGGGGATGGAAATTTATATGCAAGTGTATAAATAATTCTAATTGTAGTTACTAATATCCAATAAAGAGAACTGTAAGGGCAGATCTCAGTATCTCATCAGTCTTCAATGACTAAGAGACTGTTACATGTACCACGTTCTCCCTCACTTCATCTCAGTATGATTTTGTGCATTTCTAAAAACATTTCCTCTCCAGGAAGCAGGCACTGAAAGTAAATAGGTCTTGTGACTTTCTGTATTACTGGGTGTATGAAGATGAATGACCTCTGGTTTGCCATTACCTAACTCCTAACAAGGAAAGTATAAAGCATGACAGAAGAAACATACCTTCCTGTGCATTGCAATACACAGAAACCAAACCTGCCATAACATCCTTATTCACACAAGACAGCTGCAAACAGACAATTCCCATCAGTTTGCAAATTCTTTAATTTGTTTAGGGTTTTGAATTGTATTCTGCTGATTTCCAGAGTTTTTATTATTCATATTTCAACTCTATACAAAATGTAGTCTTTTATGCTCCAAATAATTATCTAAATTCCTAGCTTTGATCAATTCTAGAAACAGTGAGAAAAATCAAGCTGATGAATCTTTGGAACTCTGGGTGCATAAGGGGAAGAAATTAATATTTTTAGAATAATTCTGCTCAGCTTGTGCCCTGGTATATCTGGATTTTTTTGGAAATGGTAGAGTGAGGGAAGCATGTGAAATTATTGCTCATTAATATCCTACGGAAAACAGCATCTTTGTCACATATTATGTCAAGAAATATTTTTTTCCTATGACAATCTCTCCCACTGTTGTAACAGTCTGAAGTATTCCCATTCAGCTGTGAATGGTATTTCACTCAACCCTTTCCATTTACTGTGCCAGTTAAATTTTCCCAGCATAGTTGCCTGCAGAGATGACCCTTGATTTCAAGCACTGCTCACAAACACAGCTGGATGTCAAAAGAAATCAGCCCAAAACAATATCTAACATATATTTGAAACCCCTACATATTTTGACTTGCATTTTGATGCCAGTCTCCACATCAGACCCAACATTTAAAGAAAACAGAAGTACTGAATGATGGAATCATTCACAGTATGTTGTCCTGGACCTTTTTTGCCTTTAAATATATTCTGTAACATTTTGTGTGTAGGATCTGCTATGCCACTAAAAATGTTTTCCAAGGGATTGTACACCTGTTTATTTCAAGTTCTGAACAATCCAGTTTTTTTTAATTTATTTATTTGGGTAATTATTTCAGTAAAGTCATTGAGCTAACTTGGGTTTTTGGTTTTTTTGGTTTTTTTTTTTTTTTTTTTTAATTCTAATAGGAAAATTCCTACATTTTAAATCAGTACCTGAATTCTAACCTAAGCCCTTTCAAACCAGAAGCTAAAATATAAGACTGCATACTGAGTTAGACTGAATGGATATCTCTTCAGAGAGAGAACTTACAATCTTTAAGATCACAAAAGCCTTGGTCCCAGAGAAGCTTATGTTTAATCTTGGAATTGTGCCTGGCAAAGAGAACGAAATACAAGAATAAGCAAGTATAAATTCCATTGTCCATGATGTGTGTTCAACTCTTCTGATTTATTCCCAAGAGTAAACTAAGAAAACCCTTAGATTTGTTTGTTTGTTTGTTTGTTGGTTTGTTTGTTTTACTGGGGGAATTGATTAGTCCCTTCCAATTTACCTCCTACCACTGTAGTTCCTTGATGGCTGACATTATTTCCTGGTGAGCTTTTCCTCAGCTTTTTTTTATAGCTAAGAATGTACAAAAAGTTCTCCTGAATCATCTACACCACCTCCATGATGTGGTGAGCAGACACAGAATATGATCTCTGGGCAGGAGCCCTATTTGCATTAGCAACGTCCCGTGTCCCCATTGCTCTGCCAAAAGACTCTCACAGAACGTGATGCTTAGCATCATTCTGTTTTCAGGCACAAGTGTATTCATGGCATGTTTATGCCTGCTTTCTCATGAACTGATAAGTCTCTGTCTTCACTAATGTTTGCACCCTGGCCAGCGTTTTGTCTTCTAAGGTGAAGAAAATGAGCTTCTTTAATCTCCTGTCATGATAAGGAAGTCTCACTACTTTCAATGAATTTATTAGCTGTGATCCCACCTGGTCAAAAGTAATTGCATTTTCTTGGATGCTGGGTGAGCTCTTAGCAAGCACTTTTACAATGATATAAACATACTTTCTCTAGAGGCACTTCTCCAGGTGACTCACCCCTGGATGCCCTCTCTGTTTGAGTGGTAACATCATGCCAGAAATTCACTGTCCCTGCTGTGTTGTTTGCCTTATGTGATGACCCTTCAGCTCACAGCAAAAGCTATGATTAGTTCACTTCTTTGAAGCATCCAGGTTTTCTTTCTTTCTGTGAGATATTATGCATTTTCTCTGAACAAAAGCTATCTTTCAACTCTGAGCTATTATTGCATCCACTTTTGTATTTTGCTCAATAATGATAATTTGAAGCAGGGCTCGAATCCAAACTGTGATGAACTCTACTGATAATATTTCTCTAGATTAACAGTTCCTCTTTCATGGAAAACCAATTTTCATTCACACAACAAATTGTTATTTCCACTTTCACCTCTTCTCTAACTTTATAATTTCTACCTTCTCCAGCTAATATAATTTTTCCTGCTGTATTGAAGCAAAAGATTCACCAAAGTACAAATCTTCTGATGTACTATTTTTTCTTTTTGTTTAGAGAAGGCAACTAGTCTAGCAGTCTAACCCAGCACAATCTTCTTTTAGCAATGTTTAATCTTCCATGTTAGCTCAGTGCCTTATTTTTGTTCTTTGTCTAACACTTGATCAATATCTTCTGTATTTTGCAGTTAAGAGATCATCTGACCAAACCTCTGCTTTATTTGCAACTCTGCCACACCAATATGGAAAGGGATCAATAAGCAAGAGAAGGCTATGAAGTTTTAATCCCCTATATGTGTCCTTCATGTGTATCCTAATCAGATTCAAAGGAGTGCTGGTAAGAGGAAGACTATGGCAGCACAATATCTTCAAGATTTTTCCTCCTTCAAGAGCATATTGGTTTGGGTTTTTTTTTTTTTTTTTAATCAGTAAGCCACAAGCAAATGTTAAAATGCATTCTGAAATAAAGAAAGCTTTAATCAAGAGTTTAAGCTTGGTACTTTCAAAATAAATCTTTACATGTTAAAAAAAAAAGGACTGACCATTTTCCAAGCAGATTCAATTCTCAGCTTTTATCATGAACTATGAACCAGATCCATGTTCAGGTAAATGTGAAGCTCTTGCTACATCTGAATTCTGCGTTATAGATTTTGAAGTTATAAACTTCTTATTACTTATTTTATAATTATTTTTATTTTGCTTTTAATCCTTATCTATATGGTATGAAAAGATCAGGAACAAGCATTTTATTGAGGGAGCAGGCAACATTTTAGGTAAACAGATAGTAAAATATTAATAGTTGACAAATTTTCGCCATGCCAGAGTGAACATCTTTATTGATCACAAACATTGCAATAAGACTTGGCATATATAACACATGAATCAAAGTGTGCTATTGTGCCTTGCGAGCCTTAAATTATAGTAAACTTTTTCAGGAACTCTGTGGCTCTTTAGTGAAAGGAAATACAATATGATTAAGTATCAAAATGAACAGCTTAACATTTTATAGCTTTCAGTCTGTATAAAATGCATGCATTAAAAACAGAGGTTTTTGTAAAAGCATACATTAAAAATAAGGTTAGAAGACCAGGGATAGTGTTTTATCTGTGATACACCATGCTGTTGAGGGACTCTAATTTCAATGACCACATCTCAGTATAAAAAAAAGGGGCTCTACTTTAGTTTTTACTACCCTAAGAAGGCCTCACTGAATTTCTGGTCTTCATCTGTGTTCCAGTCACATACTTTCAGAATTCAGAGATGTCTGAATGTTGTTTGATTTGCATCCAACTTGCTGGCACAGCCCCAGTTTTGTTGCAGATCAAATAATCTAGCTTTTTGGAGGCAAGTGATTAAGAATTCTTATTGATGATTTATACAGTCCTGAATAA